>NC_141380.1:22037197-22639803 GCF_017979445.1 Akebia trifoliata
TTGCTTTTGGTCATTTGTTGGTCGATGTTCCTGATCACCTGTTTTTTTGTTGCTTTTCATTGATTAAATTTTTTTACTTATAAGAGAAAAATATATTCTTGAAAACTAGACCTGGAGATTCCTTGTCAAACACCATTCTATACATTTACTTTGACGAAGACCAGCATACCCCAAACGGTATGAAGTTCTTCATTTGATGAACAATAATCAGAGGCAGCAGTGTATTGTTTCCCCTATGTTGTTTTGGCTTTTCTTAATGGGTAAGGAAACTCGTTCAGTTGGATGAGGCAATGGCACTTCAACTTCACCCTAGACTCATGTAAGTAGCAAACTTAGAGCTTAAAGACTATAAAGTAAGTGGAGTCAAATGAGTGTAGTTGATGGTTCTTGATGCTCACTCGAAGTGTCAGACAAATTTGGAAGTTCAGAATCCTACATTTCATGTATTCTTGTGACACTTCCATTTTTCTTTCCTTTTCTTTTTGGAAGATGTCAAATAGTATTCATCATAGTATATCTTTGGTATAAAAAAAAAATTATCACAGTATATAAATTTAAATCTTTCCAACTTGAAACTTTTTTTTTAAAATCTCAAATATACTTTTAAATATATGTACCTTTTTTTTATTGTTTGGCAAGCCTCTGTTTTATGACATCAGTAACTCGATGTTGGGGAGAATTGAAGCCAGGTATATGGTATCATCACCCAGTACTTTACCAACTAAGCTAACTAGCACCTGCAAATATTTGTATACTCATATTTATTTATTTTGATAAGTATAATATATTAATGAAAAGAGGGAAAACAAAGTACAAGGAAGCCAAGGAAGCCTCTTAAATATCAACAAAACAAAGGAAAGCCAAAACATCAATGATTACATAAAGAGTTCCATTTAAAAACAAAGTCATCAAAAGTAGTCCCCGTGAACTCTATACTCTTATTTATTGATATGTATCCCATCACATAATGCATTATTGTCCTTATTATTATATTAATATAAATTATTTATTCTACATTAATTTAAAATACAACGCGGAGTACAGGAATCTTACTTTTTACGTTTTGCCCAACCTGACACTCTACCCATGTCGGACTCTGACATCTGTAATTGTATCTGTGCAATGCAGTTTATACCAACTATTTGCATTTGGCTAACAAAAATTTCCACAGACTTATTGGACACCAAATCTCACGTCGCTTCTCGTCCATGTATTTTCCACACAGATTTATTAATTCAACTATGAGTTTCGACTGTGAAGTGCTGGTCGTGACTTTTTTCTATGCTACAGCAAGGACTGATTTCTGTAGTTCACTCCCATCCCCAATATATGTCACTCAACTTGAATATAATATCATTGTTTACAGGTTTTCTTAGGCCATAGCGGAGGACTGGACAGTGAAGGTAATGAGTTGCCACGCTTGGTCTATGTGTCTCGTGAGAAGCGTCCAGGCTTCCAACATCACAAGAAGGCTGGTGCAATGAATGCACTTGTAAGTTTTCTAAATAATCCCAATGAGAAGCTTATCCATTTGGGTGCATATCATTTCTAATCAGCCATGTATCCCTCCTTCACAGGTTCGTGTGTCAGCAGTTCTTACCAATGGACCCTACATGCTTAATCTTGATTGTGATCACTACATAAACAACAGCAAGGCCTTGCGTGAAGCTATGTGTTTTATGATGGACCCAAACCTGGGGAAATCAGTCTGTTATGTTCAATTTCCACAGAGATTTGATGGTATCGATAAGAATGATCGATACGCCAATCGTAATACTGTTTTCTTTGATGTAGGTCCTTTTTCTCTCATTCGATTTTATTGTATTTATCCTCCTTTTGTTCGTTCATGAATTTATTTGATTTTGCTCGTCTATGCATTGTTTGTCCAATACGTTAGTTGGTTTGGACTATTCATGGACATCTTTAGTGTCCTAAAAGTGATGAAACAAATTCAATATTCACACAATAATATAAGAGAGCTGCTATTGGCATCCCAACTTTTACTTATTACACCCCAATTAAAAATAAAGAAAATAAGTGAATGGTTGAGAATAAGTAAAAGTTGGTGTGGCAATAGAAGCTCTCTCGTTTTTTCTTTTTTACCTTTTGCCAGATGTCTATTTTTTGGGTTTAGGATTTTACATGAGCCTAATCATATTTGTAAACAGCTACTGAAATTGTTTCAAAAGTGTTACAATGTTCTGTAATGTTGAGATTAGAATTTGAGCCAGACCTTTCTAATGCTTGAAGAGTGTCTTTTAATCTTTATTGGGATGTGATTAATAATTTAAGAAATTGCGGTGTAATAAGTAAAAGTTGGGATGCCAATAGCAGCTCTTTAATATAAACTGGGGTTGAAGCCACTGCAATACGTAATGTCACACTTCTAAACGTCAATGCCTTACTTGCAGGATTATTGTTTGATATTGGCCGTTCTTATCTTTTGTTTGCCTGTTTTTCTGATTCTGCTTCTTTCTTTTGGATTTTAGATCAATTTAAGAGGTTTGGATGGAATCCAAGGTCCTGTTTATGTGGGTACTGGATGTGTTTTCAATAGAACTGCATTATATGGTTACGAACCTCCTCTCAAAACTAAGCATAGGAAATCAAGTTTTCTCTCCACATGCTTTGGTGGAGTACGGAAGAAGGGTTCAAAATCAAGCAAAAAGAGCTCAGAAAAGAAGAAATCTGGCAAGCATGTGGACCCTACCTTGCCAATATTCAATCTGGAAGATATTGAAGAGGGGGTTGAAGGTAATATTGTCTTTATTTTTCAGTTCACCAAGTCCACAAATTGAATGCATCATGCAATGTCTGATTGGATGCACTGACACTTTCATTTTCTTAGTCGTTTTGATTCCCTGATTCTTCAACATGGCCCAGCATACCTACATTAACATGATAAGATATCATAACTGCTACCAGACACGTGCATGCATGCTTATATTATTTTTTGGGGGATTGGTAAGCTGGACTTGAGCCCACGACCTCTAATTTGTTTTGCAATATGTCAAACCAACTGAGCCATGGGTCTAAGTCCTCATGCATGCTTATACTACAGTTTTCTTTGTCTACAATTGTATTAATTACTAGAGTTTGCCTATGCTTACCGCACGTGCATCCTCTTTGGGATTAAGGGGGTAAAAGAGGAAAGACAATTAAGTTGTAGGAGTACTATTGGAAAAGGAGTAGAAGAGTAAAGGCAATAAAGTTAGAGGGGTATTATTTGAAAAAAGTGGGGAAGAGGAAAGAAAATAAAATTGAAGGGGTATTATTGGAAATTGGTAGAAGAGAAAAAGCAATAAAGTTGAAGGGGTATTCTTGGAAAGGAGATGATAGAATAGGGAATGAAGTTGAAATTGTTTCTTGAGATGCATGTGAAATTGACAACACTGGGGAAGACAACCATTGTGTTTTATTACATAGATTATTTCTCTAACTCGTAACACTTTCCAAGTTTGTTTTGTAGGCAGAAGTATATAAAGAGTATTTTCGAACTGATGGGACTTTTAGAAAGTATGCATCACTAGAAGTTTCATTACAATTTATGTGATGTAAATACCAAAACATGTAATAAAATTTCTTGAAGTCAAAGTATGTTGTCATCACATTTTGGGTTGGCGAACTTGTATCTATATCTCTGTCCAAGTATAATCTGCCATTTACTTCTTGTTTCTCTGCTACAATATCTCTTTTTTTTTAATGTATATTAGAGTTCTCTAAGAATTCAATTTGTTACAGTTTCTGATTTTCATTATTATTTATTTTAGAGAGATTCTATCGCCACACCAACTTTTGCTAACGCCACCCCAATTCATATGTAAATCACAAAAGAATTAGCAAACGTCTTGGGGTGGCATTAGCAAAAGTTGGTGTGGCAATAGAAGCTCTGTTATTTTATCCATCTACTTTTTTTTTTTTTTTTTTTTTTTTTTGTTGGTACCAAAATGTTTTCTACACTGACCCCCATTGCATGCCTAGGTAACATTGATTGATTCAGGCGAATCTTATTAATCCATATAGAATCTCTTGTCCTTGTTTTGATGCGATATTGATCCTCCTTTGCCCATTTGAAAATCAGGTACTGGATTTGATGATGAGAAGTCATTGCTCATGTCACAGATGAGTCTGGAGAAGAGGTTTGGTCAGTCAGCCGTGTTTGTTGCTTCTACGCTCATGGAAAATGGTGGTGTTCCTCAGTCGGCCACTCCGGAGACTCTCCTCAAAGAAGCTATCCATGTTATAAGCTGTGGATATGAGGACAAGTCGGACTGGGGAAGTGAGGTATGTTGGTTCTCTTATTTGATTCTTCTTCTTTGTACCTTTTACCTTTTTAGTTTGCATGTATAGAGATTCCAGAATGAAAAACAAACTTAAGGGAAAATGAGAGATCACCATCACCATCATCATCATCTATAACTTATCCCAAAGGTTGGGATTGTTAACATGAATCCTACTTCACCCTTCAACTTTCTCTTGAACCATATGGTTGGGATTGTTAACGTGAATCCTACTTGACCCTTCAACTTTCTCTTGAATCATATCCTAAGTCAATCATAAGTGAGTGTAGGCTTGCATGCAGGCCCAAACTTGGATAAAGGAGGGTTTTGCCAGGTTGATAGTGTAAGAAGTGTCAAACTTACTAAATTGGATCCAAGTGGCAAAGCTTATTTTATTTGAAATTTGAAATTGATACTTAGAAAATGATTAAGAAACCCTTCATTGTAAACTTGATTGAAGGATTGGACATTGTCTTGATTAACAAAATAACCAAATTGTCTTCAACTTCATGGTCGTAACTTTTGTTCTCTAGTTTTGCATCCAATGTTCAAGCCTCTAGGTTCACATTTCAGAATTGGGTGTCACAGAACAACTCATGTACTATGTTTTTCTCGAGGAACCAACATGTTTGGATGGGTTTTGTGAGAAGTTATATTCTCTTTTGGGGCTTAATGGTATACAGGAATGGTTTTTTTTACCATAAAGACAAGACCTTGTTAACTTTATATGTAAATTTTTTTTTTTTTTGTTTTACATACATTTCTGTCATTTCTTTCATCTTGGTTTGTTAACAAAAACATTGCCTTTTGTTTCTACAGATAGGATGGATCTATGGTTCTGTTACAGAAGATATTCTAACAGGATTCAAGATGCATGCTCGTGGTTGGCGATCAATCTATTGCATGCCTCAGCCCCCAGCCTTCAAAGGATCTGCTCCTATTAATCTTTCAGATCGTCTGAACCAAGTGCTTCGTTGGGCTCTGGGTTCTGTTGAAATTCTTCTTAGTCGGCACTGTCCCATATGGTATGGTTACGGTGGAAGGCTGAAATGGCTTGAGAGATTCGCATACATCAACACCACTATTTACCCAATTACTGCCATTCCTCTTCTTGCATATTGTACATTACCGGCTGTCTGTCTTCTAACAGGAAAGTTTATCATTCCACAGGTAACTACGACTACCTTCCCCAACTTGAAAATCATTAGAGGTCACCGGGGTTGAAATCCATACACAAAAGTGAAATACTTTCTTAAGTAAGATAGTAAGATTTTAAGCCTTTTCTAAGGGTCGTTTTGCTCAAATGGATTACCACATCAACCCCACAGCCCTCTAAATTTCATAAAAAAACTCAGACCCAAAAAAAAGGAAAAATTCAAAAAGCAAGGTTTTTTGAGCTTATCCAAGGTTTTGAAAATGGATGGCTACTGAACTTTCACCTAACTCCCAAACTTAAATTTAAAATTCAACAGTGAAAAATAGCCTCTCTTTTTTTGGAAAAAGTTTTTCCTTCAAATTTCATAGAATTTTATCCTCTACAACCCTAAAGCATTGGATCATGTTTTTGGATGCCACAAGGTGAGCAAAAGGACCCTTAGTAAGGCTAGTCGGACTCTACCCAAAACATAGATGATGCTATTTATAATGGACTAATGATAAACTGACGCTCTTGACGTGGCATGTGAACAAAACCATAGATCCTTGTGTATCTCGAAGAAAAAGATCTATGGTTCTGTGCACTGCCACGTCAAGAGTGTCAGTTTATCATGACTCTTTCTATTGTGTGCCAACCGTGTTTTGGGATTGCATGCCTTTGGTTGAATTGGGCTTTTGCAGTATAGTATTAAAACAATTGACACCTTCCTTCTCTTGTTTACTGATTTTGGTATTTAATATTGAACCAACCCCAAAAACCCAATTAAAAATAAAGATACCAAGTGAAGGGTTGACAATAATTAAAAGTTGGGGTGCCAATAGAAGCTCTCTATTATTTGAATATTGTGATCATCTTTTATTGGGGGGGGGGGGGTAAATAATTTAAGAAATTGGGTGTAATAAGTAAGAGTTGGGGTGCCAATAGAAGTTCCTCATTTTAACCAGTATTGTTTGAAATGGCTGAGATTCTCCTTATTTAGTGAATGGTTATTTACATGATCATTATTTTTTATTGCAGATCAGTAACTTTGCTAGTATCTGGTTTATAACCCTTTTTCTTTCCATCTTCGCTACGGGTATATTGGAGATGCGGTGGAGTGGCGTTGGGATTGACGAATGGTGGAGAAATGAACAATTTTGGGTTATAGGAGGTGTGTCTGCCCATCTTTTTGCTGTCTTTCAAGGTCTACTCAAAGTCCTTGCAGGGATTGACACCAACTTCACTGTCACTTCCAAAGCATCAGATGAGGATGGTGATTTCACCGAGCTTTACATGTTCAAATGGACGACTCTTCTCATTCCACCCACCACACTCCTCATAATTAACTTGGTAGGAGTTGTTGCTGGGATCTCCTATGCTATTAACAGTGGATACCAATCATGGGGTCCCCTCTTTGGGAAGCTATTCTTTGCTTTCTGGGTGATTGTCCATCTGTATCCTTTCCTCAAGGGATTGATGGGACGACAGAACCGGACACCCACCATTGTGATTGTTTGGTCAATTCTCCTTGCTTCCATCTTCTCTTTGTTATGGGTGCGGATTGATCCGTTCACCACCCGAGTTACCGGTCCAGATGTTTCACAGTGTGGAATCAATTGCTAGAGGGTGTGAAAGAAAGAAAACTAAAAGCCTAATCTATACAGGGTTTCAGTTTAATTATGATTCTAATTGGTTGGGGTGTTTGTTTATCTTATTTTGTAGAGAGTATGGCCAGGATAAACAAGGCCTATCTGTTTATTGAAAAGCTGGGCACCAAGAAAATGTGTTTCATCTTTTATGCTGGCTTCTGATAATTATTCAGAAAACACTAGTTTTCTTGATTGAAGCCTATTTTTCATCAACCGGCTTTGGAATTGGAAGTGCTGGAACTTGGAAAATAGCCTTAATGGGTGTTTCATGGGGCGGCATGGAAAGTCTGAATTGTGCGTGCAAACCACCCCCAAAGTGTGGATAGGAACTGTAAAAGCATTCTGTTGTGTAATATTTGTTAGACAACTGGCAAATTTTTGTCCGAATAAAATTGGTTGCTGGAGTTGTTTTCTTACAAATCGTGGTTTTTTTTTTTTTTTAGGTGGGAATCACTTCAGATGTTTGGTAATATTACTTCAAGCCAAGTACCAGTTTTGTCAGATTTGTGTTTGTATATTTTCCTCCTCTCTCGGGTGTGTCACACTTTACAATAGATTGATCATTTGGAGTATTTGCTTGATTAACATGGTATCAAAGCGTTAAATTCATATAGGTCACAGGTTCGATTCTTTTCACTATTATGAGTGAGGGGAATTGTTGAGTGTATATTTTCCTTCACTCTCGGGTGTGTTATTCCTCCAATAAAACCCCATGACTGACCTTCTTATATTCATAGTTGTCCCCCTCTCTAACAAATCAGTCTTTTGGAATAGTTGTTTGCTTAATAATTTGTTACTATACGAGGTCTACTTAGAGGATTAAGGGTGATAATATACCATGGGCTTAAATGAGAATAATCTGGTTCAATAGGCCTTCAGTCCACATCTTCCTTACATCAATGGGTACCTCACGAAATCCTGATCAAACTAATAGAATTTATTTGGCTGACACCAAATATATGAGATAATAAGGTTTCGTGATGATGCCAGGAGCCTACTTCTAGCTGCATCACCATCCTTTAAGCATTGGTTTCTGTGGAGGGCAATTCTCAGAGCTATTGACACGTGACTACCAAGAAAATAGTTATCAACCCACCGACTAAATGAAGTGTTATTGAGGTTCACAGGCCGGTCGAGACAAGCTCAGAACACTTCAATTTGACGTGACAGAGGTGACAGCACTAACACTGGCATGACAGATGACAGACATGATAACGCATGATCTAACAGATCGGTTTCGACTGCCCTAGACCTATCAGAGCAATTGTAGCCACTACTGTCATTGACGGGCTAAAAAGCAGGTAAACCACTCTGAGGACATATTGGAAGATCCGCCAATCAGGACTCTTATAAATACCAGGTTGTAATCCATAGAAAAGGTTAGAAAAAATACTTCTTAGAGAACTCTTTAATAACTCGACAATAATTCTAACTTGATCATCGGGGTGGTCCTATTGTAGGCACCCACTGAGCTAAGGAGACTTTGAAGGGTATCTCGAGGTAGTGCAAGAAATTGCATCTACAATTTGATGCCATTTGTGGTAAACTTACAAGGAGAAAAACGACAAACATGGTGAAAGCTAGAGGCGAGGTGCGTGGAGAACCATCAAACCCCTTACCAACGGACTTACCTCCAACATCGTAGGATCTCATGCTTGCAATGTACAACTTACTAATAGAGATGAGAGAAGAGATACGTAGGGGGTTAGAAAAGCAGAATGATGAAATTACGGCCATCAAGAGAGAGAATGAGGAGCTCAGGCAAAAGCTGGGCAAAGGGACATAGACTGGAGGGGTGTTAGATAGAGAAGGAAGTCGAGGGCCTACGGTCCGTGCAGTTGAGAAAACTAAGGCCGGTCCAACTATATATTCTACAACAGTGAGAACGCAGCAAGGAAGTTTCGAAACTCGAGACCTAATGACAAGGAGAGGGGTGGAGGAAAAGTTGAAGAGAAGAGATGAGGAACTCGCTCGAGGAAATGACCCTAGGCAAAAAGCTTGAAATGCAATTCGGGAGCTCAAATCACCAACAATAATGAACTCGGAACCCCCACAAGCATTCCATGCACCAAAGTTTGAGACGTACGACGGGACGAGAGATCCCATGGATCATGTCCTTCATTACAGGAGTCAGATGGTACTATAATAGAGCGATGACTCTTTACTTTGCAAACTTTTCTCATCCACCCTTAGGCACGGAGCTATGTCTTGGTTCAAAGGATTGCCAGTAGGGTCAATAGCAAAATTTTCCAACCTAAAAGAGTCGTTCGTCGGGCAATTCGTACACTTACGAAAGAAGAAGGTCGGGGTTAACACCCTTTTCAACTTACAACATGAAGTCGGAGAAAGCATACGGTCTTTTGTTACTCGGTTCCGAACCAAGGCGATAACTTTTAAAGGCATGGACGAAGCGACCGCTTGTACAGCTTACGTTGTAGCAGTTACTCTTGGAACACGGCTGCATGAATCACTTATAAAGTCCAACCCTACAAGGCTTGAGGATTTGTACTCGAAGGTGGAAAAATACATTCTAGTGGAAGAGTTGATAAAAAGTAGAGGTTGGGGAGCACAAACAATTGCTAACAGCAAGGGTGGACATGCGATCCAGAAAGTAGTTACCGAGCTAAGAGAGGGGGATAGCAAGAAAAGACAACGAGGCCCGAAGGAACAATCAAGATGGAAGAGGGGATGAATATATATGCCACTCAATAAAAAACTATCTATGATACTAAGGCATATTAGGACCGACCTCGATTTCGTTCAACCACCTCGGGATTATCGAAGCAAATCGGGGAAGTCGTATTGTGAATACCACAGGGCGGAGGACCATCCAACTGAGGATTGTTATAAATTATAACATATCATCCAGGATATAGTTGAATATGGGAAGCTCAGGAGGTATGTGTTTTCCACAGGAGGAGGAAGGAAAGAGGCCTCGAGGGAAAAGAATCGAAGACCGCCACCCCAGCAAGCCAAAGAAGATGGGTGGCGCGAACTCGAGGTACGTAGAGTGGTGCACACAATCGTGGGAGTGCATGAGTCAGATAGACAGTCTCGACAACTAGCCAGGGCAAGAGTGATGAAAATCTAGCACGAAATTAGTGTAAACCATGTTATCTCGGGAGTACATTTGGTGAAGGTGACAAGCCCAGCAGTAGGGGATAGGGTGATAGCATTCACAGAAGGTGACTTGCAAGGCACGACTATGCCCTATCAGGACACTCGTTATAGCTCTCCCAGTCAAAAATGTGGACATAAGGAGGATCCTCATAAATGCAGGAAGCGCAGTAGACATCCTCTTCCTGGGGGCAGCGAAGAAAATGGGGATCTCAGAGAGCCTGGTGCCAACACAATCTACCGTATACGGATTCAACAGGGTATCAAGTAGCTCGATGGGAGAGATTACCCTCCTAGTAATGGCAAGATCAAAGGTGGTGATGACGAGGTTCATAGTGATCGAAACAGACTCAACTTATGATGCAATCCTCGGAAGAAAGTGGATACATGAGATGAAGGCTGTTTTGTCGACCTACTATCAGGTAATCCGATTTTCGAGTGAAGATGGGGTGATGGAAGTCAGAGGAGATCAGGAGATGGCGCAATGGTGTTTCCATTTGGCTTTAAAGCCAGTAAAATGCCCTGGAACTGAGACGCAAAGGAAGATAAAAGAGCCACCCGTCGAAGGAAGGCGGTTATAGCAATTACAAAACGAACCACGACACGAACAAGCAGCAGCCATAGAATAGGTGGAAACAATGGACCTCGGCACTTCTGGGAATAGCTCGTAAGCATTAGGACAATGCTGTTACAGCAAGAACGAAGTTCCCTAGTACAGTTGTTGAGGGCAAACAAAGATATGTTTGCATGGTTTCTTAGCAATATGCCAGGAATAGATCCCTCGGTTGCGTGTTACTGGTTGGATGTTGACATTGCATTCTAACCAGTTCGGCAAAAACCAAGGAGATTGTCACCTCGGTTAAGGCAATGGGTGAACAAGGAGATCGACAAGCTTTTAAGAGCAGGGTTCATCAGAGAAGTCGAGTACCCTGAGTAGATAAGCCAACATAGTGGCAGTACCGAAAAAGGATGGAAGGGTCAGGGTGTGCATCAATTTCACGAACCTTAATAAAGCTTGCCCAAAGGATAGTTTCCCATTACCGAGGATAGATAAACTGGTTGATGCCACAGTAGGGCATGAGAAAATGTCCTTTATGGACGGATACTTGGACTATAATCAGATCCCTTAATAACTAAGGATCAAGAAAAAATGTCGTTCATAACTGAGAAAGGTTTGTTTTGTTTTAAAGTCATGCCATTCGGCCTAAAAAATGTTGGAGCAACCTATCAGAGTCTCATAACTAAAATGTTCAAAGATTTGATCGGGAGGACGATTGAAGGATACATAGACGACTGGTTGGTCAAAAGTAAGAGGGTGGAGGACCACCTAAGGGACCTGGGGGAAACGTTCAATCGGTTAAGAGACTTTCAAATAAAGTTAAATCCGAATAAATGTGTGTTTGGAATGTCTTCAGGAAAATTCCTCGATCATATCGTCACTGAGAGAGGCATTGAGGCTAACCTCAACCAAATTCAAGCCTTGATTGAGATGCCGAGCTCGAGAGACCAGAAACAAGTACAAACTTTGGCAGAAAGGATCGCGGCTTTAAACAAATTTATCTCTCGAGTCTTATATAGATGCCGACCGTTGTTCAATCTGTTAAAAAAGGGAAAGGGATTTGCATGGAATGAGGAATGCAAAGTGGTTTTCTTCGACTTGAAGAAATACTTGGGACAATCACCTATCCTCAGTACTCTAAAAGAGGGGGAAGAGCTGGGAATTTATTTGGCTGCCACCACTTCGTCAGTAAGTTAGGTGTTCTTCAAGGTAGACCTAAGACGGGAATATCCCATCTACTATGTTAGCAAGACGCTGGGCCCGTCAAAGGTCAGATACGCGAAGATAGAGAAAATTGGATTATCTTTGGTTTATTCGAAACACAAGCTTCGACCTTATTTTCTGCCACATCGAGTCTGGGTAGTGACAAATTACCCGTTGAAGGACATGATGTACAGGTCGAAGAAGTCCAAAAGGATGATAAGATGGGTAGTAACCTTTAGGGAGTACGTCCTCTAGCAGATTTCCCGATTGAGAATGCTGACTGGAAAGAAGAAGAAGAGGAAGATGAAACGATTGAAGAAGCTAAAGCCTGGAGCAAACAAGTAGGATGGAGAATATTTGTTAACGGCTCATCAAATTACACTGGGTCCAGTGTTGGCATGGTATTAGTAACACCGAGCAATGACAGGTTAGAGAAAGTGATAAAGCTCAGATATATAGCCTCGAATAATGAAGCAGAGTATGAAGCAGTTATCAATGGGCTCAAAATGGCAAGAGACCTGAAGATTGATCGACTTGCATTATTTACAGACTCACAGTTGGTGGCAAATCAGTGCAATGGAGATTATGAGGCAAAGGATTAGCAAATGGCGAAGTATCTGTCAGTAGTACAACGGGAAGTCAATGGATTCACGAAGGTGAAAATATGTAGAATTCCAAGAGATGAAAACAAACATGCGAATTCGTTGGCATTCATTGCTTCCATGCTTAGAGATTTAAAGAGCCGAGCTATACCTGTGGAATTCCAGTAGAAAGCATGCGTCGACCGCAAGGAAGAGGAATGCATGCAAGTAAGTCAGGCATTGGGATGGATGCAGAAGTACGTGGAATACCTGCAAGCAAAAACACTACCACAAGACAATAAAGAGGCTAGAAAACTGCTTTACCAGGTCGATAGGTATATATAATCATCGAAGGAGAACTGTGTAGAATGTCATTTGGAGGATCACTCTTGAAATGTCTGAATACAGATGAATCCGAGCTTGGAATGGCAGAAATTCGCGAAGGGATCTGTGGAAACCACTCGGGAGGACGGTTACTCACAAACATGGTAGTGACTCAAGGATATTTCTGGCCAAGGATGCAAGAGGTACGTCAAATTGTGCGACAAATGTCAGAAGTATGCCCATATGCACCTACAACCTGCTAGCGAGCTGCACCCAATAAAGCCCCCTGGCCTTTCTCTATCTGGGGAATGGATATCGTCTGGCCATTACTTTGGGGAAGAAGGGGTAAGCTTTTCATCTTAGTAGCCACGGATTATTTCACCAAATGGGTCGAAGCTGTTCCCCTCACTCGAATCAGGGAGGAAGAAGTTATCAAGTTCACCTGGGAGCACATCATAACGCGCTTCAGAATCCCTTATGCATTAATTTTAGACAACGAGACACAGTTCAAGGGAAGCCGAGTGCAGTCGTACTATCGAGAGTATAGGACTCGTTCACTCCAATCATCTTCGAGGTATCCATAAGCCGATGGGCAGGCAAAAGCTTCCAACAAAACAATCCTCGACAACCTGAAGAAGAGATTTGCTGAGCACAAGGGAAGGTGGGTGGACGAGCTACATAGCATACTATGGGCATACCGAATGACACCTAAGAGGGCTACGGGGTGGACACGGTTCGCACTAGCCTATAGGACTGAAGTAGTTATACCTACCGAGGCATATCGAATGACACCTAGGAGGGCTACGAGGTGGACACGGTTCGCACTAGCCTATAGGACTGAAGTAGTTATACCTACCGAGGTGCAAGTCCCCACCACCAGAATACAAGTAGTTGAAACAAACCTAAACGGAGAAATGCTAGCACGAAACTTAGATTGGTTGGATGAAACTCGAGAGAGAGTAACGGAGAGATTGGCACGGTACCACCAGCAATTGAAAAGATCTTATGATAGGAAGATGCGAAGAAAAGAGTTTCAGGTCGTAGATATGGTTCTACGAAAAGTGTTTGGCAACACAAAGGAACTCAATAGCAAGAAGCTTGGAGCCAATTGAGAAGAACCGTACGTTGTAAGCAAATTCGAAGAAACGGGGGTGTATCATTTAGAAACAATGACAGGAGATATAATTCTGGCACCATGGAATGCTTTCAATCATAAGAAATTCTATCAATAAAACAGTTGCCATTTATCCATTTTAACACAGACAGTTATACAAAAAAAAAAAAAAAACCTTGGCCCTTCATAGGTGCTGAGCCCAACCGAGGGGTTGGATCAGCAAAAAGCCTTGGCCTTTCACTGGTGTCGAGCCCAACCAAGAGGTTGGATCAGCAAAAAATCCTTGGCCCTTCACTGGTGCCAAGCCCAATCGAAAAGTTGGTTTAGCAAAAAACCTTGGCCTTTCACTTGTGTCGAACCCAATCGAATGGTTGGATCAACAAAAAAACCTTGGCCCTTCACTAGTGCCGAGCCCAACCAAAGGGTTGGCTCAGCAAAAAACTTTGGCCCTTCACTAGTACCGAGCCTAACCGAGGGGATAGTTCAACAAAAAGCCTTGGCCCTTCGCTAGTGCCGAGTCCAACCGAGGGGTTGGTAATAGCGGAAGGCCCTATCATGGGTTATTACAATACTAAGGAGACTAAGTGAGATTGAGTCGGGTTGACTGCACACCAATTTGAGCAAGTCACTTATCTCAAATAATTACGTTATCGAGGAGATTAAGACAGGATGGGTGCATACTAAAACAATCAAGTGTTTTATCTCGAATTATCACATTGATCGAAGAGATTAAGATGGCTTGGGCGTACGCCAAGTTGGTTTGGGAACAATATTGCTAAAAGATTAACTGTGCTTATGATGGATTGCCCTTTGGCTCCGGAGAATAAGTCAATCTTCCCAGGCTACTACATTATAAAGGGAATTAGATCTGGTCGATCGAAAGCTTAAGAAAATAAAATCACTTTCCTGAAAATATCTTTTTTTATTAATATAGAAATTTGATTACATACAAAAGGGGTTAACCACAAAAGTTGACCATGTACAAAAGGGACGGGTCACTTTAGTTACATCCAAAAGAGAAGATAAGGTCTATGCGTCGACATTGACAGGGGTGTCCTGAGGAATTTGCTCTTTGTCTGGCACCAGTGATGGCTCTGAGGTACGTTCGGGAGTGAAGGTATCGTTCTTCTCGAAAGCCTCTAGTTTTTCAGTTTGGCCTTCAGCTTGTTATAAGCTTTCTCCTAGGCAGTTTCTGAGGCATCCAACTGGACCTAGAGAGAAGCTAGTTGCTCATTAAGTGTTCTCTCCTTCTCTAGTTCTTTAGCCCCGAGTTGCTTATCGAGTGAGGCCACCTTCCCCTCTACCAACGCTAGACGCTCTTTATTTTGCCTAGCTCGGACAGTACGCTGTCCAAACTTGCTCAGAGTTTTAGGGAGTTGGCCGCAACCACGTCCTTCTCGGATTGGAGCTTGTTTATCCGACCTTCTGCAATATGAAGGTTGGTCAACGTGATGTCCTGAGACTGACCAAGTTTTACCATGGCGTGTTGCTCTTGAAAAAGAGAGTAGGTTTTAAAATCCGGAAAAGAAACATGTATTTTAATTAAAGAGACAAAAGATGCAAGAAAATGGACTTATAGTAGTCAAGGCCAGGAAGTTCTCCGCGATTCGTAAACTCCAAGTCCCTCGGTAGGATCAAAGCCTCAAAAATGGCTCGCGCCACCGTCGGGTCAGTAAGTGCGGAGTCCTAATCTGTAATCGACCTACCCCCCACCTTGGGGCTTATCACCCATGGAGAGGGGGGAAGAAGGTTATCTCTTCTCTCTGACCCCGCCGACGTGGTCTGAGATGGTTCAGCTGGAGATCGGGATGAGATATGAAGGACCCATAAAGGTTGGGGGTTGGAACTCCTCCTTAGTCTCTTGAGGAGAAGTTGGTGATCCTCCTCCTCACTTTTTTCCTCGCTCTGGTAGTCGGTTGGAGGCACCTCAATTACATCATCCTCGGAATCAGAGTCCATGGTGGGTGTTGGTTAGTTGGAACGCAAGGCCATGTCGTGTGCTTTTGAAGATTGGGGGTCGGTCGTAGAAGTAAGAGCTTGAAAAGAAAGAGGGAATGATTCTGTTACGTAATGGTAGAGCTCTGGATTGGCAAGAAGATGGGTGATTACTATAAAGTCCTCACTGAATTTGTCCTTTCTTGGACCTGCAGGGGTAGAAAAGACATATTAAAACCCAACAAAACCCGAACAGATAGGTCGGAGAGAGAGGATAGAAAAACACACCATGGTGGTTAAAGGAATGGTGGACTAGAGAGAGGAGTTCGTCACCCGGAGCACTCTCCCACTAACCCATCAATTGAATCGAAAACACGAACCACTCCTTGTCCGAGTCAGGGAACTCGATCAAGGACAGCTTTCCTCTCCTCTTGGTGAGATAGAAAAAGCCTTGTTTGTTCGGGCATCTCTTCAAGGCAAAGTGAGCCCTGATGTCCAGAAGCCTGAGCTGGAGACCTTCCTCCAACCGATCATTCATATACTCGAAAGCATGAATGAAACGGAAGAAGTTCCCGCTCATTCGGCCGAGAACTCTCCGGTAAAAGTTCAGTACCTCCCGGGTTAAGCTATTCAAAGGAACTCGGAAGCCTACCTTCAATTGCCCCCAGTATACCATGGTGGTACCTAGGGGAAAAATCTTTGGTCGTCGAGGGGTTCGTCCACGTAGGACAGACCCACATTGTAAGGGATAGCAAAAGTACCCCTGACCACGTCCAATGGATGGCGAGCAGGAGAGTAAGACTTCCCCCTGGCCATTAGTAAAGACTAAAGAAAAGAAGATAAAGGGATTTTTAGAAGAGAGGGGAGGGGACCTTGACCTTTAACCTTTTAACGAAGTCTTCGAGGGCCTAAGGAGGACTGTACGAACTTGGACAAATTTGAAAGACCTTCACTGGAGCCGAGCTTGAGAGATTGCACAAGAGCACAGGTAGAACGAGAGAGCAGAGAGATGACAGAACATAAAAGTAAGAAAAGGAAACTGAAAAGGAATTGGGTATATATAAACTTGGGATGCCTCGAGATATGAACTCAGATCATCGGCTAGGATGGCCTCAAAAAACGAAGTAATAATGAGGGCACCAGGGCATTTAATGCCATTAGAAGCAATGCGACTGTTTGAACGTGCGTACACAGTCAACCATTCACAAAACACCACGTATAGATGACACATAAATGTGTCGCTTAAATCAACGGACAGGAGCACATTCACACGAAGACAATAATGTCATTCGCCATTCTCGAAAAGTGTACGGTCGGACGTCATAATTCAATGCATTTAATGAACCGAAACAAACAACACCCAATGCGGGTTAACCACGTGGCAGTTATTATGTTTCTTGGGGCCTCGGACAAACGTCTAAGACCTCAAGAGGGGGTATTGTGGAGGGCCATTCTCGGAGCTATTGACACGTGGCTATCAAGAAAATAGTTACCAACTCACCGACCGACTATATGAAGTGCTACCGAGGTTCACAGGTCAGTTGAGACTAGTTCAGAACACTTCAGGCTAATGTGACAGAGGTGACAACACTGACACTGGCATGACAAATGACAAACATGACAATGCATGGTCTGACAGATTGGTTTCAACTACCCCAGACCTGTCAGAGCAGTTGTAACCACCCCTGTAATTGACAAGCTAGAAAGCAGGTTAACCACTTTGAGGACATCTTGGAAGATTCGCCAATCAGGACTTCTATAAATACCAAGTTGCAATCCATAGAAAAGGTTAGAAAAAATTCTTCTTGGATAATTCTTTAATAGCTCGACACTAAGTCTAACTTGATCGTCGAAGTGGTCCTATTGCAGGCACCCACCGAGCTAAGGAGACTTTGAAGGGTATCTCAAGGTAGTGCAAGAAATTGCATCTACAGTTTCTAAATGAAACCCATATAATATAGGGCTTGTTGAAATATCTTGAAAAGACCATGATGGTACAAAGCATCTAGACCTCGTGCATCGTGGCTTAAAGGCTCCATGTTAAGCACCACCAGGGCAAATTTTCTTTCGATTGGGGCAATTTCATGCTTGGAGGCTCCAAAATGCATCTCCAAATTTTCTGAAAAATCTTTCAATAAATCAAGTCACAAAAACTTACTCTTAAAATACAAATAAAAAAATAGAAAAACTAAACTTCACACTTTTATTTCATGGACCATGGATGCATAGAGAAACTCTTTCAATTAATCAAGTTTGTATAAAAATTGAAATAAAGATTACTTCAAGCAAATAAGAGAAATGGTGGGGGGGAGGGGGGGTGGCAGGAGGAATGTTTGATCATTGGGAGCTAGCGTTGTTGTGAGTTTCCTTTGAGAAGAGCAAAAAGCTTTTCAGACGTTCATGGAAAAATTTGTATTAAAATTTCTATTGCTACACAAACTTTTCCTTATAATATATAACAATTGACAAAACTAAAAATGCACTCCAATAAGATTAAAGAGACAAATATCTTTCATTTAGGATTTTAGGTTTGACACAAATATTTGTACAACCTTCAAATAAGTTTTTGAGCAAAATGTTCACCCCTTTGATGAGAGAAAGCATAGTCACCAAATCAGAATACGAGTTCAAAACGACGAGGAAAACTTCGAAAAAATAGAATAAAAGGGAAAGAAATGATAAATATAAGTCTGCTATCTATTCCCATGAAATTTGCAACAGGCTTAGACATGATTAGGGGTGTCAATGCGATGGGATTCTTAGATCCTAAGAACAAATTTGATCAAACTCCAAGGGGGATCTTCCTAAAAAAAAAAAAACTTAATTTATTTCATTGCCTCTTACGAACTACATTTTCTAATATGTATAGAGTTTGTGATTCCAACGACTGAAAAATAAACTCCTAAATCAACCAAACTTCTAAATATCAATTAATTAAGAAACTTTTTAAATAACATAGAATTAAGAGTCCTGTTAAATAATAATTGAAGATTCCTAAATAAAAGAACTACTAAAATATAAATCAGTCAGGAGGATTCTTGTACATGTAAGTATTCCTAACATCCTCCCCCCTTAGAGAACCGACATGTTCTCAAGTGGGAAGTCGAATCTTCTTGAAAGAAAACCTCCTAGTGAACCAATAGTCGGGTAATAGCCCAATTGTGCTTTTTAAAAGTCCCACAGTCTAAAATTTGCAATGGCTTCCAAACAAATAAACCATCATCTATAATAGGAGGAAGATGAGGAAGTGTTGGAACATGAGATCCCACTTTCTTCTTGTAAGCCACATCCCCAATGCGTGAGAGAATCTAATAAGGACTATAGAATCAAGGCGATAGTTTATAATGGCCACCCGAAGCAAGTGTAAGTTGGCGATAGGGTTCTATATGAAGGAAAACCATTAAAGGAACGTTCCATGCACTTCCAATCCGCAAATAATTTCATATGAGCCTATGCTTCTTGCAAATTCTCCGTAAGCTATTTAAAATTGAGTCTCGATCACGAAGAGCCAAAACAATTGAATGGACAACCGTGGTACCTAGCAAATTTGCAGTAATACGAGGTGGCGAATACCCATAAACAATTTCGAAGTGGGGCATATTTATGGAAGCATTATAGGATGTGTATACCACCATTTTTCCCAAGGAAGCCATGTAATTCATAAAGAAGGTCATTGGCTAGCAAAACAACGCAGATAAGCCTCGAGAGAATGATTAGTCACCTTGGTTTGCCCATCAAATTGCAGGTGGTACGACACAATTATGAGCCTTGAATTTCAAAATAAGCCTTCCAAAATTGACTAGTAAAGAGTGGATCCCGATCACTAACAATTGAGTGTGGCATGTCGTGGAGTATAGCAACATCACGAATAAAAACTTCAGCTACTAAAGATGCCAAATAAGGATACTTAAGTGCACTGAAATGGGAATACTTAGATAAATGGTCCGCCACCACCAAAGTAAAAGTTTTTTCAGAATGAGGCAACCCATCAATGAAGTCTAAGGAAACATCCACCCATACCTGATCCAAAATTACAAGTGGTTGTAGAAGGTCAAGAGTAGAGACCAATTCCTCTTTATTACGTTGACATGCATCACATTCCGCTACAAATTGCTTGGTGGCATGTTTAAGGTCTATCCACTAAAAATTGTGAGTAATCCATTTATATGTACGTAGGAAAACCGAATGACCACCAATAGGTGAAGTATGAAATTCTTTTCGAATTTTAGAACGCTAGGGGGAAGTAGGTGGAACAACAACACCTCCACGAAATACATTGACCAAAATATAATAAGGATCCGAAGATGAAGAGTATTGAAGGCGATTAATGAAGGCAACCACATCCGGGTCATTGTAGCAATCACCACTAATGTCATGAATTCCAGATAAAGGAGTTGCAAGATAGCAAATACTTGGGCATCTTCAAATTATCTAGAGAGATCATTGGCAATGGTGTTTTCGATTCCTTTGTGGTAAATAATTTCATAATCATACCCAAGTAGCTTGGTCACCTACTTTCATTCATCAAAAGATGAAACACGTTGTTTTAAAAAAATATTTAAGGCTACGGTATTTAGTGAGAATCTTAAAATGTCGACCCAATAGGTACGGTCACTACTTATTAACGGCAAAGACAATGGCCAACATCTCTTTATTGTAAATGGACAAGTTCAATTTTTTTTTCCAGATAATGCCTTGCTCGCAAAGGCATTATGTGTTAAACCAATACCACAAGTCAAGCCCTAATTCTCTCCACAAATTATGGTTGGACTTATTTCCTTATTTATTGTGTAATATTCTGTAATTACTCTGCAAATATTTAGTTAACTTATTTAGATTAAGTTCCTGATTTGTATCTATTGCAAACCTGTATAAATGTGTCTATTCTTAATGAAGATACATAGTTTTTTACATTCAATATTTGTGTAAAACCTTTATGGTATCAGAGCCCTAAGGCATACTCTTCTTCACCCAATTTCAACCATGCCAGAAACAAATAATGTCACAGTTATGTTTGGAAGTATAGCCACCTCCACTCCATCTCCATCTTCAGTTACTGCCTCTTCATTTCAAGTAATCTCTATCAACACCGCCACGTTAATTCCACATAAGTTGTCCAAAGGTGGGAATTATTCGATATGGTGTTCAAATGACTAATCTCTTTCTCGATTATGATCTCATGGGATTCATAGATGGATCTAATCATTGTCCTCCAGTTGATGATCAAGAACACAAACTTTTGATTCGACAAGATCGTCTCATTCTCCTCTCCATACAAACAACAGTCATAAGAACCGCTGCTCCTCTTGTCTCTCGCTGCAAAAATTCTTAGGAAGCCTAGAACAAACTCAAGGCTACATATGCCAACAAGTCCAATACTCGGATGGTTGGTCTTCTTGATTTACTTACTAAGGTCAATCAAGATGGAAAGAATATTTCTAAGTTTATGCAATCTATAAAAACTATTTTAGATGATCTTGCAACGATTGGACATGAAATGAGTGATAGTGAGATTGTTGTACACAAGCTCAACGGTCTCACGGATGATTACAAAGAAATCAAAGCTACTCTACAAGCTCGAGAATCTCATGTTGGCTTCGAAGAACTGTTGGAAAAATTGCTTGATTATGAGACTAGTCTCAAGCACAATGACTCAACGAAAAAAACATCTGTTGTCACTACTCAGTATACTTAAAAGAACAAAAAAGGGAAAGGTGGAAAACATAACAACTCACAAGGAAGACAAGACAACACAAACGGTTACAATGGAAATCAAAATCAAGGCTTTGGACATCAACACTAGGGACGCAACTTGGTTCAGTTCGGTTCGATTTGAGGTCAAATTGGAACCGAACCGACATAGGTCGGTTCTACTAAATAAGAACCAGAACCGAACCAAATTCCATTGGAACCAAACCAACCCAAACCGAATTAAAGTCGGTTTGGTTCGGTTCGGTTCCACGGATTGCAAATATTTTATAAATTATAAGTAATATTTTTTAAAGAAAAAATAAACATAAAATTTCATATAATAAATCACAAATCCATATATAAAAAGTCATTAGTTTATCTATAAAAGATCACTAATATGTGTACTAACTCTTAAAATAATTATTATATACATATATATTTATTTATTGCATAGGGGTTCGGTTCTTGGTTTGGTTCGGTTTTATATAAGCTTGATCTGAGAACCGAACCAAATTGTTCGGTTCTCCATTTTCGTAACCCGGAACCGAACCGCAACTTGTTCTGATCCGAACTAAACCACCCCAAAGATATCGATTTGGTCCGGTTCTCGGTTTGAACCGGACCAAGTTGCACCTCTAATCAACACTATCAATCCAATCAAGAAATTGGCCCACTTCCAATACATACAATCAAAACTTCTCACCAAAACAAACATGGAAACCCAATACTAATGGTGGACAACCGTGGATTGTATGTTAGTTATGTGACAAAGCTGGTCACGTTGCTAAGTTTTGTAGGTCTCGCCCTGCACCTTATGCTCCCTCTTGGTCACAAACGAATTTCACAACGTATGACAATCCAGGAAATCAGTCAGGTTGGATTGTTGATTCTGGTGCATCACACCACATCACCTCAGACCTTTAGAATTTATCTATTCATTCAGATTATGGTGGTAATGATGATGTTGTCGGAGATGGTTAAAGTATTCCTATCACTCTTATTGGATTTACTACTCTTAGTTCTAATGACTTTATCTTTCAACTTAATAATGTTTTATGTGCTCCAAAAATTAAGCAAAATTTACTTTATGTTTCTCAATTTGAATTCTTTCCTGATTCTTTTCTTGTGAAGGATCTAACTACAAGGGCATCCTTGGTGTGAGGCCGGAATAAATGGCATGTGTATGAGTGACCAAATTCAAAGAACCAGCCTAGTGTTTCACAAACTCAAGCACTCACGGTCACCTCCAACATGTCATCTTCTACAAATATGTCTTCTTGGCACTGTCGTCTTGGTCATCCGTCATCTAAAATTCTCCACAACATTATTGCTTCTCATAAATTTCCTCTGTTTAAGTCTCTATCTAAGTTAAGTATTATTTCTTCTCATTCCAATTCTTGTTTATGTCATAAAAGCCATAAGCTTCCTTTTGGCATTTCATCTTTAAGTTATTCAAAACCTTTAGAGATTATCTTTATGGATGTTTGGGGACCTGCCCATATTATTTCTTTCAATAATTTCCGTTATTATGTTGTTTTGTGGATTACTTTAGCAAATATACATGGCTTTATCCTCTTAAACACAAATTTGACGTAGTAGTACCAGTTTTTAAATAATTTAAATCTTTAGTTGAACCTTACTTTACCACTACCATTCAAACAGTTTATACAGATGGAAGTGGTAAAGCAACAAGTCTTGGTCATTTTTTATCACAAAATGGCATTCAACATCTCAAATCACCCCCTTATACACCTGAAACAATGCTCATACTTCTTCACCATGCCTCAATGCCTCTCAAATACTTATCTTTAGCCTTTCAAACAACAGTTTACCTTATCAATCAAATGTCATCACCGGTAACTCATAACCAATCACCTTTCTTTCATTTATTTCATGTGTCACCCAATTATTCCACCTTAAAAAAATTTGATTGTCTGTGCTACCCCTGGTTTCGACCTTACACCTCTCCTAAATTGTAACCCAAGTCTCGTCCATGCATTTTTGTTGGGTACTTAGTTACTCACCATGCTTATATTTGTCTTGACCCAAACACCAGCAAGCTTTTCATTTCTCGTCATATCCGTTTTGTAGAAAAGATATTTTCCTTCCATTCACATAATTCTTATAATAAATCCACAATCTTTTCAACTAGCAAAGATTGGATTTTTGATTTAACCATATCTCCTATTATTAATTTTGATTCTGAAAGTCCAACTCTCTCAACTGAAAAAGCAATAAAATTGTTACCATCTCCTCCAAAATATTTTCCTCTTCAGTCCACATCTTCCACACCAAATTCTTTCCCAAATGACACTGAAACATTTCCTCCCTGTCACACAACCTCCTTATGGACTCAAGATTCTTCATTTTCGAATATCTCTCTGAAAGCGCCCTCGATCCGCGGGGTGCGCGGATCCGCTTTTGACCCTTGAGGTTTGGGAGTCGCCACCTAGTTATTACGGTCTAGGAACCAAATTGACCCTACAATGGATAAAAAGAACTAATCTACTATAGAAATCTGAATCCGGGGATCATGTTACGGGGTTGGAAGGTGTTAGGCACCAACCCCGCCCGGCCAATGCCGGTCTCTACTTATCCCAAATAGATCTACATTGCTAATGATAAACCTAGATTAAAAAAATAAAAATAAAATAAAAATTTACCTTTGATCTGCAAAAGTGTTATTCCCTCATATCTGGTTAGAATGGCTCCTTGTACCGTATTCCTTACTTCGTTCTATCTTCGGATCTGATTCCTGATCTCCGAGGTAAGGTATCTCCTTCTTGGATCTGAGTGCTTCAAATTTGTTGTGGATTTTTGCGATGTTTTTAAGAGGTTTTTGGGTGTTTTTTAGGCTAAAATCGGAGTAGGGGTGTTAGGGAAGGAGTTGGGGCTCCAAAATTAGGGTTTTTGGGAGGCTATGGAGGCTTCTTTACCTACTTTTCCTAGGGTTTTTTCTTTGATACGAAAATAGGGTGTGGAGGCTCCTATTTATAAAGTTTTTAGAAGCATTAGGGTTTGATTAGGGTTTCTTTTAGGGTTTCAATTTGGGTTTTGACTTAGTCTTTAGGGTTTTAGGGTTTTGACTTTAGTCTTATGAGATTGACTTGATTAGTTTTAGATTAGGGTTTGGATTTAGGGTTTTGACCTTAGTCTTATGAGATTGACTTGATTAGTTTAGATTAGGGTTTTAATTTAGGGTTTTGACTTTAGTCTTATGAGATTGACTTTAATTTTGACTTCAGTCTTGCTTGATTGACTTTAATTTTGACTTCAGTCTCACTTGATTGACCTTGACTTCAGTCTTGCTTGATTTACTTTTATTTTGACTTTGGTCTTATTTAATTGACTTTAATATCTTGACTTTAGTCTTGCTTGATTGATTTTAAATTTTTGGAGAACCCCTTTCTATTATATCTTTAATTCTTTGGACCCCCAAATGGAGGGGTCCTTAAAGAAATATCCCACGAACCCTCAACAATTTTGCCTGAGAGTCCAATTAATCGATTTTTTAGGTTCAACTTTTTAAATTAATTTCATTAATGTTTCACTTTAATTATTTAATGTTTTATTTACTAATTTTGAATTTTTTAATTATGAAAATTGTGAAATTACCGTTTTGCCCTCGGAGAAGATTTTTTACGTTTTAAGTCGTTTTTCAATGTTCCAAGATGTTTTGGAATCAGTTTTTCGTAAGGAATTCAATGGGAATGTTGGTTTTTGTCATTTATGAAGTTTTTGTATGAAATAATCGTGAACTTTATGAGGGGTATTTTCCTAATTTTGTCAAATTTTGTGAAAATTGGCGAAGTGGTTTACTTGATTTCGATTTATTGTTTTATGTGTTTGAGTGGGTTTTCCTAAGCGTAATGCAGGCTCTAGAGTTGTTTTGATGTTAGGGGTATTTTGGTAATTTAGTGATTTTTATCGTGAAGCTTCTTTTTTATTTGCAAGATGATGATTTCTATGTTTCTGGGGTCGTATTTTCCTAGCGTAGCGTGGTTTCTAAGTTTTGTCAGTTCGAGATACCTCATCCGGATTTCTGAAACATATCTGGTAACAAAATAAAGCATTGGAATAGACATCCATCATTGGGAACCTTTGCGATCGGGTCGACGACTTGATTAATCAGGCGGATGCAAAAATGGGGTGTCTACACTCTCCCACTTGGGGTTTTCGAGTCACCACTATCCTTTTTTGTAGAAAGGTGTGAATGGTCACCTAGGTTGCGTTTTTTCGAAAAATCATGTTTTTAGCATCTAATGACTCTCGTACGGATATGGCTCATTTGGTCCACCCTTGGATCAAGGTAAGGGGGTCCATGTTAGGAAGTAGGGAAGATGTTAGGCACCCTATTCCCTCCACCATTGGTGGTAATCTTGGATTCGGTCATTTTGAAAATAAAATAAAAGTCAAAAAATTTGATTTGTATCATCGAGTATAAGGGACTTTGATGTTGGTTTAAACCATTGAGGCACCCTTATTGAAAAAAAAAAGGCCCTTCAATGGCTCAAGCCTTTCGTGGTATATGCATAAGTGTAGAGAAATAAGAGAAGTAGAAGGGGGAAGTAGAAAAGTGAGAAGGGGGTTATTTGTTTTTTTTCTCCAAAGACCGACCTTGATCTTCTCTTAATCTTCAAAAATGAGTATTCTCTGATTTTCCTTGATTTACTTGAGAGAGAGTAGAGAGGTGAGTTGAGAATAGAGAATTGTAGTTTTGAGGAGGAGTGGTTTTTTTAGTCTTGGAAGTTTTTGCATGAGGGAAGAATTGTGTTGAGAATATGGGGATTTAGACCCAAACTCCTTACCACTCTTCTACACTCCTCAACCCAACCCAACATTAGTCCAACCCATTACTATACCTACCCAAGCCCGATCTACCACCTAAGCCAAATGGATTTAAAACCCAACACCACACCCAACAACCCATTACCCAACCATCCTACCCAAGCCCAATTAATCTACATTAACCCAATTCTCAACTCAAGCCCAACATCATAACCAATCACCCAAAATCATCAAGGCGAGACAGATGTCACCACCCCAGCTCACCTCCCTTATCAAACGACTTACCCCCATTACTTTTCTCTAAAAACATCATCTACCCACACATCAACTCATCATCTTTCTCTAAAAAATCCATCTACCCACATCTCGAACCCATACATCTCCCTAACATACCATCATCATTCCCTACAAATTCATCTTTACAATCCAAACCCACACCTCTCCTCTCAAATCAAACACTCATTCTCTCCAATTAACCCATCTAAATATCTAATCTCCACACATCTTAACACATGTCATCATCTTCCTCATCTTCCCAAAATCTAATCAACCACCCTCTTACCCCCATATTCTCTTAAACCAAACACCACTCCCCTTTACCTCACTAAACACTCAACCAATCAATCACCCTCTCATACCCTCATTCTCTAAACCAAACTCATTTGGGATACAAATAATTCATTTAACCCCCCTTACACAAATGCCTTTCCATCACCCTCAATTTACACACCCCCTCTTACAAACCCCTAACTATTCTATTCATTTTCACCCATTCATCCCATTTTACACCTAAAATAACTTCCAAAACTCTATAAAATCCCTTCATCCTCAACACAATTCTCACTTAATGCTTGAACTCCCAAGGACTTAAAAAAAACACTCCTCCTCAAACTTCCACTCTATCTGCTCTCAATTCTTTACTCATAACTCATCATCCACTATCAACTATCTATACTCTCAAGTAAATCAAGAAAAATCAAGGAAGCACGTCTCTTAAAGATAAAAAAAGATCAATAAGATCAAGGTGGATTTTGAACAAAAGAGAATTTTATTTCTCCCCATTCTTTCCCCTCAAACTTTTTCTCTTTTATTTATCCCCTTCCTTTACACCTATGCACACACTACAAATGGTTCATTAAAAAGCCCATTTTTCAATAAAGGTGCCCTAAATGATTTAAACGAACATCGAAAGTCCCTCATACTTGAGGGTACATATCGAATCTTTTTATTTTTTTCATTTTATTTTTATTTAAAAAAAATACCAAATTCGATGTTACCACCAATGGTAGAAAGAGTAGGGTGCCTAACACCTTCCCTACTCCTTAATATGGACCCCCTTACATAAATCCAAAGTTGGGCTAATGAGCCAGATCTGTACGAGAGTTACTAAATGTCGAAATAAATGATTTTTCAAAAAAATACATCACGAATGACCATTCACACCCTTTTGCAAAAAGAATGGTGACGAATCCAAAATCCCAAAGTGGTTAAGATATTCGAAAATCTCGTGTCCACAGCTTGGCGACTCCACTGGGGATATACACTACTAGGTCAAACCCTTTTTCGACTCGATCATTTAAAAAAAAAAATGTGTTTCCATTTGTTTTCCTCTCTAGTTTATTTACTAACGTTTGTTATGATATTTTTTTCAAGTTTCATTTGAGAATGGATGTAATATTTACTTATGCTTTTTATTTTTTATTTTTTATTTTTATTTTGGGACAAATGATGTAAAGATAGATACACTTTAAAAAAAAAAAAAGACGTGCACATGCGTTTCACCAATGCACAAACCACCCCCTCTCTTGTTAAAATCCTAGCCCCAGATGCTAATACTCTCAAGCCTCGAGATCGTTATTTTGGGTGGTAGGGAGACGAACATCCACCCCATTCACCAACCTAAGACGTGCACAATCCGATGTACATCGAGGTTTGAAGAATGAGTAACTGAAAAATTACCCATAAGCCCACATGCATCAAAACATCATTAATAGATGTAGGCCACTAAGATTTTTAAAATCAAATGTGTATCCATCCCATGTTCATATGTAATTTTTTTTTAGCTCACGAAGGCAAGTTGTATAGATTTTAGGCTATTTTCCCTTTATTTTTGTTGTATGTCCCTCTAGGTAAAAGGGGAAATCTATTTTTCTTTTATGTTTTGCATCATCAAAAAAACATTTGTGGCCCAAGTCAAAAAACATAGGCTATGTGCCTCAAAATCTAGAAATTTGGGGGTCAAAACAATGTAGGGACCACAACAAAGAGTAAGAAGAAGTTTGGCCCTCCAGAAAAGCTTCTGGTCCGTGTTTCCATGCACGAACTTAAGAAAAGTGATTCAATTCGTGCTTTAAGCACAGACTTGAGAAATTTTCTTAGGTTCATACATACAACACGGACTAGTGTGCACCAAAAAAAAATTTGAAGGTTTTGGTTCGCGTTCAAAGAATGGACTAGTACAAAAACACCCTAGTTCATGCATTAAAAACGGACCTTTAAAAAAAATTTGTTCATTTCGTCCCTTACATTTGTCTTGATGACTTTTCTCTTGGATTTTTTTTCTGGGGATTTTAAGGCTTAAAAATGATTAAATGAATCATTTTTATCGTCAAGCTTATGGCCTACCGTTCGTCATTTTTTGTTTGATCCGAACGGAGCTCGCCTACTCTCTACCTATCAAAATTGATTTTGACCCAACATGGTACACTATCAACCTTGGTCACAATCAAACCCATTATTATCCCTCACCCATATCCATTTCAAAATGGGTCCACGACCCATATCCACTTCACATGGGTCCACGACCCATATCCACTTCAAATAAATCCATGGCCCATATATACACTTTAAATATGGGTACGACCCATATCCACTTCCAAATGGGTTCACAACCCATATCCACTTCAAATGAGTCCACGACCTATATCCACTTCAAACTAGGTCCACGACCCGTATCCAACTCAAATGGGGTCCACGACCCACATCCATATCGAACCATGATCCATCAAGGTCAAGGATCAACCCAAATGAATCCAATTATTTTTTAACAAATTAGATTTGAAAAAAGAAAAAAAATATTTAAAAGCACCAAATGCAATTATTGATCAAAGTCGATGCATAAGAATGATCTTGTCCTATTGATACGAGGGGGATAAACTATGTCTATTCAAGGAAATGATGTGATTTAATAGTGCCTTACTAAAGCATTGTGCGCCACCTCTTCCCTAAAGATCTGACTGCCTGATCTTAGTTTCAGAGAATTAGATTAAGGCTAATAGAAAAGGTGTTTTTCCAACTCAAGTTGTTTGCAACAATCTACTTTTTCAAAAATTTTATCGACTCTGTGTCGATGTCAACTCCATGCTGATGTAATCCTCCTTTTCAAAAATTATACCGACTCCGTGTTGATATAATCCTATTTTTCAAAAAATTTACCAACTTCGTGTCGATGCCATCTCCGTACTGATGTAATCTTTTTTTTTTCAAAATGTAATATATAATATGATAAATATTTATTTTAAGTTTTCAATATAATTTTTGAGTAAAAAATGCTATTGAATTTATGCCTGATAATATGTTTTCTACACATAATTATATATCTATGATACTAAAAAAAAATTTAACCATGAACAAATTTTTTTAGCAGAATAAATTACTATTGAATTTTTATTTTAAAAGATATTATTATGAAATTTCATATCAAACAATATTTATGAACCAAATCACAAATAACCATAAGCTATAGAAATTAACAATAGTCCTAAAACAAATGGAGTTTTTTTTATTTCTATTTAAAAAATACATTTAAAACGTAAAAATGGGTTCAAAACACAAGAACACGATTGTTTGAAAATGATGAGTATTTTTTTTATTGTTTGAATCGTTGGAGTTACGAAATGTATTTTAAACGTGACTTTTTCTAAATACGAAGTCTTTTATAACCATAAGATAAAGGACTCAATAGATCACATGCTTCATGACTAACAAAAGTTGAATCTTCTATACAAAAATGATGCCTTCATCTGTCTGCTATCTATTCCCATAAAATTTGTGACGAGCTTAGACATGATTAGGGGTGTCAATGTGATGGGATCCCTAGATCCTAAGAACAAATTTGATCCAACTTCAAGGGGGATCTTCCTCAAAACAAAAACAAACAAAAAATTAAAAAAAAAAAGCTTAATTTATTACATTGCCTTTTGGGAACTACATTCTCTAATATGTATAGAGTTTGTGACTCCAACGACTGAAAAATAAACTCCTAAATCAACCAAACTTCTAAATACCAATTTAAGAAACTTTTTAAATAACAAATTAAGAGTCCTCTTAAATAATAATTGAAGTTTCCTAAATAAAAGAACTACTAAAATAGAAAGGAAAATGTTGTAATGACATAGGGTATTTACTGTGATTCTCACAAGTCTGACGTGGGGTGTGCACATAACCATAGATGTGTTTCCTCGCGTTACAAGTAAAACCAATCTACAATTATGTATGCATGTTCACGTCAGAATTGTGAGAATCACAATAAATCCTATATAGAAATCAGTCAATGAGGAGTCTTGTACGTGTAAGTATTCCTAACATCCCCCCTAAAGAACCGACATGTCCTCAAGTTTGAAAATCAAACTCAGTGTGATCTTCCCAAGTCGCATCTTCTTGAGAGAGACCCTCTTAGTGAATCAATAGTCGGGTAATAGCCCAATTGTGCTTTTCAAAAGTCCCACGGTCTAAAATTTGCAATGCTTCCAAACAAATAGACCATCATTCGTAACAAGAGGAAAATGAAGAAGTGCTGGAACATGAGATCCCACTTTCTTACAGGAAAACAAGTAGACCATCATCCATATCAGTTTTTACGGCAACTAAAATTTGTTGTCTTTGAATTACGAAAAAATATAAATTCCACCAGCCGAAGAGTTGGCCAAAGAAACCAGCAGTGATAGCCAGACAAATAGTATGTTGAGAGCGACCATGCATGAAGCAAGCATTTGCATATGTAAGTGTTAAGTTACAAGTATTCTGCATATCCATCTATATTCCATTCATATTTGGTATTACTGTCAAAATTTTAGTGGGAATTTGAGGTTCTTCAAATGGGAGGTCAATAGGAGTTGGCTTGCGATAGTAATTTTTGGTAGACATATAATGTTTGTGATATTTTGGATGAATGACCTTATTGATTTCTAGAGGACAACAATCACTATTTTGAGAGGAGGTTAGAGAAGAGAAGTTAGGAGAATTTTCAAAACTTTCAAAATTGGGAGGAGTACCAATTTGAGGGTTAGGTAGAACATTTATACTTTTTTTTTATTATTATTCGAAGAAGAGGTAATAATTCTACTTATGAGTTCTTCAATAAATTCTTTTGATAATTGAGGTGAAGGAGATAATGTTTTATGTATATGAATATTGGCAAATTGATTTCGACAAGTCTTATTTTGTTGTGAGTTGAATTTATTATTAGTTTGAGGTGTTTGTAGGGTTGGATTTAGATTACAACTTTGAAGTTGTTCACCTAGGGTATGTAAATATAAGTTAGTATAATGATTTTGTTCAATTATATGGGATAGACACTTTTGTGTACTAGGTTTGTCGTCTTTAAATAAAATTTCAAGTCTAGAGGATAGGTTGTTGCTTCTGGATGTTTTAATGATCTAAAAGGAGGTAATTTTGAAACGATTTTTCATTTATTTATTTATTTATAGTTTCCCATGTTTTAATATCTTTTTTAAGTATGTAGGCTGACTTTGTATAGTCAATATTTATTTTTGTTTTCAACCAATCAAAACGAAATATATATATATATATATATATATATATATATATGTTGGAACCAGTGTTATTTTATTATTTGTTGTTCTTTTGAAAATTTTGAAAAAAATCATATTCTTAAAGTTTAATATATATATATATATATGTTGGAACCAGTGTTATTTTATTATTTGTTGTTCTTTTGAAAATTTTGAAAAAAATCATATTCTTAAAGTTTGAGAGATAAGGTTGTCTCTTAATAAAATTTTATTAATTTGAAAAGAATTATCATTTAATGTATTTATTTGTTTTGGTGGACTTCCAAAGTCTAATTCGGTTGGATAAAACTCAAAATCTCTATTTTTATCAGTTGGGTAAACATGATAAGCTATATGGGAAGGAACTGTTCTAAATTTTCGATTATCAGTATTTTTTGAAATTGATTCTCGTGATGTTGAAGGTTGAGAAGTGGAAGGTCTAGATGTAGAAGGACAAGTTATATGGTAAACAACATTTTGTTGATTAAAATTTATTTAATTGAAACATCTAGGCATTCAATTATGGATTCAACCTGATCATTTTCTTTAGGTTCAGGTTCTTGAGCCATTTTAATAATCTAATATTTGTCGAGATCTATATCATTAATAGGTTTTGGGGGTAAGAACTTTGTTTTTGAAATTTATTAAAAATAAAGTAGTAGTTCCAGATATTTTTCTAGAATAAGCTAAGTCTAGGATTATTGTATTCATTAATTTGTAATAATCATAATAAATAAGAGCTATATTTTCGGAATTGGGCATATCAAAATTTTTTGTATTAATTCCAATTGTCACTGCTTTAATGGTTGTTGGATCGGTCAAGGAGATTGTAAAATTTGGAAGGAAATTGAGGAAAGCTGAGACATCATGTAGACTAGCCTCAACCATTCCTAATAATTGATTTTTGAATTTTCTATGTCTTTTGTCACAAACATAAACTAAGGAGGAGGTATTAAGACCATACCTAGTTAATGGTTTTAAGGCTACTTAGATTAAGCCAAAATGAATGTATTTATGTTTTCGTTTAAATAACTCAAGAGTTTGTTGGGAAAATATTTGGATATTTTCAGCATCTTGGGTAATATTTTGTGTTTGTTCAACAATTTAGATCAAATAATCAAAATTATATTTGATTGATGTATGATTATATATTTCATTTGTTTTTACCATTAGGATATTCCAATTTTTTAATGATTGAGATATAACTTCAAAAATAAATTCTTCTTGATTTTTAATTAAGATAGTTTGGACAACATTGACGTTTGAAGAAGAAGATTCATTAGATTTTTTTCATAAATTTTTTCAAAGTTTTGTTCATCATGTTGATGTTTATCTATAAAAAAAACTCCTAAGATTAGTGGCTAGTCAAACAACGTATTGCTAGACTAAAGCAACACTCTGCTAGTCTTACTGTGCGACTAGGAAGCCTTGAACCTAATATTAATAGAGTAAACAAAAATTGAGAACAAATTATGAAAATATTAAGGAAAAATTAGAAAAAATTAAAATTAAAATTTTGATACAGTGAATAGTGAACAACGTCAACTTTTGAATAGCATTCCTTTATATATATAACATTCGGGTGGGTTTTTTATCAGATTGGGTCAGGATTGATCCGAATCTGATTCAAAAAATTATCGGATTCATGATTTCCACTTGAATCCGAACTAAAAACAAAAAATATTGATTCGGGTCATTGCTAGTCTTAGTTTTACACATACATGCCTCTCTAATTTCATATATCAGTGAATATTTAGTTGAGATATCCCATGCAATTTACAATTGATTATATGCCCATTTAACCTAAGTTTTTTTGTTATAGAGTAATTAAAAATGACTTAACAGCTCTCATTTGCAACCTCAAGCCAAAAAAAAAAAAAACGTTGATTTTTTTCTCCCCAAATTCTACCAACTTTTCAACCGGTCCATGAATGATATTTGTTTTATTAAATTGGAATCTTCAAAAATTCATTTTCTATTTAATAGGGGTATGTTTGTTACAGATTCCAACTCTTACTTCAAGAGCCTATATCTAAGAGAAGCAGAAGGTCAAAGTCTAAGAAGTTGCTTCTAGGAAAATCTTGATTGTTACAAAAGTTGGCGAAAAAGTAGTTGAGAGAGGTCAAAGTGATTTTGTTGTTTAATCAACAAGGTAAGAATAATGAGGGTGAAATCGTCATTCATCCCTATACATTTTTCAGTGTTAGCTTTTATTAGTGGCTCTCATGGGAAAATAGTCCCAGCAAGGCTTCTCAAAAATACAGTTTTGGACTTTCTGTAAAAGTTCTTGGAGTAGAAATCATTACCGACAAACGTGTTTTTTACTATTATTTTTCAGCTCAAAGTCCAAAAAACCATCGAAAAAAGCTATAATAAACAGACCCTAAATCGGTTAACATGCATGTAAATAACTCGTTGCTAAAGTGTTTTTGTTTTTAAGTGATTTTCTTGGTTTGAACTATTTCTTTAAAGGGAAAACTAGTTAAAGGGCCCTAGCAAAGGGACTTCTCTCTAAATAGTCTTTATGTTTTGGTCAATATCTTAATAGTCCATTTAATACGCTTTTATTTTCTTACAAGTTCATCGACCTCATCTCACGTTGTAATATTTTTGAAATACCCAAACTACCCTTTTAATAATCATTTTCACATAATTTGATTTTCTAACGACTATTGTGATAATTTACAATGATATTTTATTGTGAATCACGAATGGAGAATGATGTGCTCCTAATTTCATATACAAAATAGCTTTACAGTTCCATTTGACCAATATGAATGGAAAGTCATGCCATTTGATTTAAAAAATGTCCCTAGTGAATTCCAAAATATGATGAACGATATATTTAATCCTTATTAAAATTTTACTTTAGTTTACATAAACGATATTCTAATCTTTTCAATTTCCGTAGAAAAACACTAGCAACATCTACGTATATTCAAAGAAATAACTATTCAAAATGGACTTGTCCTATCACAACGAAAAATCAAACTTTTTCAAATTTCTATTCAAATTTTAGGGTTCAATATTGAAAATAAAGTAATAATCCCAACTAATAGAGTCATATCTTTGTTGACAAATTTTCTGATGAGATTACGTCAAAAAATAGTTACAAAGATTCTTAGGATGTTTAAATTATGTTCTTAAATACAAAACTTAGTAGCAAAACGAAAATTTATGTTCTCAAAATTAAAAAAAAAAAAAAAAATCAACATATTTTTACCCTCTGGCCGTTCAAAAAATAAAATAGAGGGTAAAAATCCTTCCTTACTTAAATATACAAAATATTAATTATCCAAAAATAATTCAAATGGATGCCTCTGAATTGTGGTACGGAGGAATGTTGCTCTAAATCTCCCCAAAAAAATCAAGAACAATTGGCCCGTTTTACTTCTGATATTTGAAATCCCTCTCAACAAAACTATTGTACAATAAGAAAAGAAATTCTAACCATAGTTCTCTACGTTCTAAAATTTCAAAGTGATATTTTGAATAAAAAATTTCTAATTACAATCGATTGCAAATCCGCCAAAGATGTTTTACAAAAAGACGTGAAAAATCTTGCTTAAAAACAAATTTTCGTACGATGGCAAGCATTATTGTCAATATTTGATTTTGATATTGAATTTATTAGTGGCTCAAAAAACTGTTTAGCCGATTTTTAAAATTGAGAATTTTTTCAAAAAAACTAAGCATTAGAAGAAAACCAAATAACAAAAGCAATGGCAAAACTCCTATTCAAATCCCATATAATCCCCCAAATATAAATCCTTTTTCTCTTATTACAACATTGGATTATATAGAAACATCATCTCAAGTTGCCCTAACCCTTTATCAAGTTATGTATGATACTTTATCTATCCCTCAAATAATTTCTCGTCTCCTTCCTACCAACATTCATTTCCTTTCCAAAAAAGCCGCTCTTTCTTCAAAATTTTATGAAGCTATCATTTCTCAAATCCAAAGTGCTGTCATTTCTTATACTGAAAAAGGATGGCAAAATCACTTATTCAAAAATCAAAATACTTCCTATCCTCTCACTAACTAAATGGAATGTATCTTTTTATTCTTCTCGCATAGTTCTATTCCCCTTTAGTAATAAAATCTCTTATAACTCCTAGGATTATATGCAAGCCTGGCATAATGTTCTCCTTTTTTAAAATTCTAAAGGAGGTCATTCCTGGTGTCTTCAATTTTGCACTAATAAAACCCAACAAATTCCAAACTGGTTTTTTACCAATTGGTGGTTAACCTATGGCTCTATGTCTCAAGATATCCCTCAACATCTTCAAGACTTTGCAAAAAAAATCCAAACTCAATTTCGATGATCCTACTTCTGAAAAAATACTTTTCTTTGTTCAATTTGAATTTCCCTAGATAATGAAATGAGGTTAATCTTTATCAATCAATTCCCATTATTTATAGAAATACATATGTAAAATAGTGGGATAAATTTGAAATTTCAAAATCCCAAACCCCTCAAGTATTCCCTTCATTACCACTATTTTAAGAATCTCTTGGTCCTTCTTCCTCAAAAACCACTTCTAAAGAAACTTCTCAGATTTTGCTTGCAATAAAAAATTGACTCAAAAAATAACAACCATCAAGTAATCCATATCTATTCAAGGTTCTTTTACAAATTCACATTCTCTTGCACCTTCTCTTCATGATGAAGACAATGATGATTTTGGATTTTAACAAAGGTTCTCCAAAGATTTAGGCTTGAGTAAGGGTTTGATTTAGAGTGGGATTTTGCATGTTGGGCTTGGGATTAGTTTGTAGTTTAAGTGAGATTAGAATTGGCTTAAGAGGGGATGAGTTGTGATTGATTTAGGTTAGTGCTAAGGTTGGGTTGGAAATTAGTTGGATAGGAGAACCCTAGAATTGGATTGAGTTAGGTTGAGGTATTCTAGGTGGGCTTGCAACGGGCATAGGACTTGATGGTAGGTTTGGGGTTAGAGTGATGAGGGGTTGAGAATATGATTGGGTTTAGAAGTCAGATAGGCTTTATTATAGGTCCATAAGACTATTGGAAGTTTTAGGACCTTTGATTTGAAAAAAAAAAAAGATTGAAGTTTGAAGATTTAGGTCCTTAGAGTATTGATGGTTTTTTTTTTATTTATAAAAATACATCTTTTTGGGTCTTTTTCGAGTGGGGTCCGTTCAAATTGTGGTGTTCACAGTTCCTACAATCACGAGATTGCCAAGCATAATGAAGGGAATTTATTTGCTAGGGAGCTATTAACAAGCAAGAAACAAGTATCTTCTAAAATGGCAATGTCAAGTGTTAAGCCAAAATAGATTCTTCAAGCAATTAAGGGGAGAAATCAATTCAATGTTACGAAAATGAAATTTATTTACTATGAGCAATCCAAATTGAAGAAAAATCATTCAATGTCAGGTACCGACATATTAATGATAGATCCACCTAAGGTTTTTCCAGTTCAAACTGAAGAATCAGATCCACCTAATGTTTCCTTCCTTCCAAGTAAAGTATCACCTTCTTTTAGGCGTAGCACGAATAAGCTACAAGTCAAGAAACCTATATTTTGTCGTACAAGGTCATCTGATCGCGAAAGATATATTTGGCATTTTCCAATTGAGGTATCCAAGTATATTATAGATGTAAATGATGTAACTAGGGATGGAAATTGTGATTTTAGAATGGTTGCTGGACTTTTGAGTAAGACTGGTGATAATTCTTAGAGTCAAGTAAGACATGATTTGAGGGATGGGTTGATTTCAGGTACACTACGTTCATATATTTGAGAGTGGGCACGGGTTGATGAGTTTGACAAAACATTATTATTATTTTTAAATATAATATTTGTCCGATCAATATCGGATGATTATGCCTGATATGGGTCATCTCATTGCTTCTCTCTACAACGTTGTCGTACTTCACATATCAAGGCAACAATGCTTGACTTTTTTTGTTGTTATGAACAATAACGCTAATGATTCAGGCGCACAAAATCATTGCAATTCGTTTCATAGATAATTATTTTATTCAGCTTTCTATGCAAGAAAGGTATCTGATACCTCTTATCATTGAGCTTTGGAAAATTCATCATTATCCATTGGCTTAAAATTGGGTGAGTATGTACTCATATAGGATTGAAGAATTTAAAAAAATGATTGGCTTAGATGTTGCGCTACATAAGGTCCGATAATCCTCAATAGCGACAGTGACTGAGTTGTGTCATTTTTGAGGCCTGCGAGCTAATTTGATATGTGAGATCTGCAAGCCAATTTTTTTAGGCCCTTGAGCCATTGTATTTGTGTTTCGTAATTATACTTGCAATTATTTGATATGAATATTATCTTTACTTTTAAACATTGAGTAGATGCGAAGTGAAATAATATTTTTTTAAAATAAGTTTCTCTCTGCTTAGTACTATTATATTGAATTTTACAAATCATACTCGATATGCACATACCAAGTTGTACCTTTCACTTTTGGTAAAGGTTATTGACCAAAAACTTTTAAATTTAAAGTGTTTTGTTAAGTACTTGTATACCGAAATTTGTATTTGGTTCTTGGTAGATCTTACCGAGTTCTATATACAAAATTTCAGTATTGGATTACCAAAAATACCTAAAAAATTTAAAATTTGCAATTCAACCACTAAGACTTACAAAAATATAAAAATTATATTTATATGAAGTAAATGAAGTCAATTGGTATGTCTTATACTACACAATAAGAAACCCTACAGGTTTTTCAAAGAAAAAAAGTGATTATGTGCCCAATCATACAAGATGATTAATACAAAATGGAAGTTTTGTTTTAGAGGTAATCATTTGGTTTGGGTTAGCATTAAAGGTGAAAATGACAAATAGATATTCATTCCATAGTAAGATATGGAAATAATCGTTTGGTACCCAATCAATATGTGAAGTCAGTTGTTTTAAAGAAAATAGGAAAATAGATGTGTGTAGATAATCATTTTAAAGTTGAGGTGGGTATTGCAAGAAAGTGGGTACTATATCTATTTCGATGCGTTCAAATACCCATGCATTTTATGAGAAAATATATATATTTTTTTTAAAATGACTTTTTGAAGATTTTTTTTTTGTTTTTTAAAATTTTCCAAACCATACCAACCATTAAACATGTAGTACGTGATAAGACTCTCCCACCACAAATATAAGATTATCATATTAGGCAAAAGAAAATCTATTCGATGATGTGGCTATAGACATTTGATATGGTTTGGTGTAGTAGTTGTTCTTCCATTTAGGTGCGATCCACAAATAAAGGGTAATATCGTCTCCTTGGTAATTGGAGGTTGTTATAATGACCACATCTGATAACTAACTTCACCAACCATTATCACGTGCATCGCACGCCCCTACAGTAGAACTTTTAGGATATTAGCGCATATTAGAATATTGCACATGTGAGGTAATCTTGTTTTTTTCTTCTTGAAGATTGTCAATGTGATCTGAGTTGACTCAGTCGAGTGAAGATATTTTCTGGTGCGGTAATTTTTCAAATTTGCTATAAGCCTTACTAATGAAATACCCCACATACTCGTCTGTTGCCCCCTTTGTTTTTTTATTTATTTTTATTTAAAAAGTAAATAAAAAAGAGAAATTCAATCTATAATTAACACTAATTAATAATTATAAAATATCAATTTTGCCCTTCCTTTCACATAACAAATATGAATTTTGTTAACATTTGTCCTAAGGGCACATGTTAATATACATTTAAAACACATTAGAAACAAGCATTTGAGGGCATTTTTGATAGAAAAAAGGATCCGACTTTGAAGCGGTCGATCGCTTCAAAATTTTGCAGGAACACTATTTTTACTCAACTCGTGATTCTCATATCTTTTCAAAATCATGAAATGCCCCTTTTTGTTTTCATAAATATTTGTAATACATTCTTATTTTCTTCAAACAAATGAATGCCCCTTGACCTTAGTCTTCTCTTATAGACTAATAAGAAATAACTTCAATCCTCTCATCATCACCACCATCACCGTCATCATGTTGTTGTCAGCATACTATCCAACATGTAGAAGATGATTGGTTTCTCAAATATTCACGGAAATATAAATTTTGGCGAAGTATTTAATGCATCTTATCATGTGCCCTCGGGGGGGGGGGGGGGCAAATTAAAAAACCCAACAAATAAAAGAAAAAATAATGGAATATCAATTTTGTCCTTGCTTCACCTAAATAAATGAAGTGGAGAAATTTAATATGTAATTACAAAAATTAATGATCATGATCTTCATAACCATTATTTAAATCAGATATATTATTATTAAAATTACATATATGCCGCTCATTGAAAATAATGTGCATTTGTATTAAATTATCTTTATACTCTTTATATTTAACAATGACTTATACATACTGTTGAGGTAAAATTAGTTTATCCGATCTCCCTTGCTTCTTCCAAGCTTGCTTGATTACTTGTTCATCCTTGCAAACCTTCTGACACTTAAGTCGTGCAATAACTCAAGAAAGAAGTGTTTGGTGTATCTTTCAGGATTGGATTTAAAGATAGTCTAATTCCATGACTTTTTTAGAAGTTTTCTACAACCTTCATTCTTTGATTTCACTCTTGATTTAAGCGTATGTTGTTATTCCTAATTTTTGTCATGATTTTGGATGCAAGATGCTATTTTAATTATGATAGCTGGGTCTTCGATATTCTCTGGCCCTTGTGACTTATTATCCTAATCTTTTTTTTATATGGTGGTCACTTCTTCCTTGACCCGACCTTCATTTGCCTGACCATGATGATTGGAATGCCATGTGTTGATGATTTATTCGATAAATTCTTTTCGTTCCACACTTACCCATCTATGTTTCATGAAAACTTGAGATATCCTTGTATTTTGAAAATGATCTTGACCCTTGAACTCAATCATTATCATTTTAAATATTTTGGAATATTGCATACCATCCTAGTAAATAAGATGATTTCTTTGCATGACTTGGTAACTCAACCTTGAAATAATGATTGGGTTGATGGAAAAGCCAAGTCAACAGGGTTTAGTGCATTTTATAGAAAATAATTATTGAACATCTATTGATCAAACTTTATATTAAGAAAAATATAATTAACTAAATATGAATTAGCTAGTAGGATGTGCATCTGCAAATGTATTACAAAAATTAGGATTTTATGTAAGATTAATTTTTATAATTTATTTAGAATTTTTAAATAGATAGTCTAATTATATATCATCATTTAGAAAATATTATTTATAATTTAAATATTAATTCCCCTCCGGTTCTAACTCAAAGTTTCCAACTCCAACTTTATTATCTTTTATCTTTTTTTTTTCTTACAATTTTACCCTCAGAATTCAAAAGAAATGCCCATGTAGGGGCAAGCAAACTCTAGTGTCAAATAAATTTAAGAGTTGTGCTGGATTGACCTTAGGATTGTATCTCATATATGGTAATTTCTTGTGGATGTGTGATATGAGGTACGATCATGAGGTTAATTCAACATATTCTAAAGAATTATACTGAAGGATGTGAAAGTGTACAAGAATCATAATTGCATTTTGACTTGTACCACTTTCACTTCAAGATGTGCGATATGAGGTAAAATCTTGAGGTTACTCCAGCACGACTCTATTTGACTCATGAAACGACTAGGAAGAAATTTAAAAAAAATGACTTGAACGAGGCAAACTCAGTAGCGGTGGGGTGGGGTTCAAGGCTCCAAGCCTAGACAAAATGCCTGGACCTAAAAAACAACCGATAAAAAGCACAGGTGCTCTATTTGGAAAAGTTGTTGATGCTGAATTAAGTTGTTGAAGCTGAGATAATGCATTTGGAAAGACCGTGTGAAGGTAAAATTCGCGTCGAAAACGTTCTTTTTTTGAAACTTCAGTGTTTGGCATCGTTAATAACTCTTTTTATTTATTGATTCGTTCGGAAAAATCAGCCGAATCTCTCGACTACCAACACTTCAACGAGCCTCCTCAAAATCACACAGTTCTTCCATGAGCCTCCGCAAAAACAGAATACCAAAGTTAGCGTGATCTCTCTGATTTTACAGAGGAAGCTCAAGAAGCTTTTTTTGCCATCTTCATCTCTGTAAGTCTCTCTCTCTCTCTCTCTTTCTTTCTATTAACAGAGGAACCCACCATGATTGAAGAATCTCTCAATTCGATCTGGAACTCCATGAACAGATGATTCACTCCAACTGTTATCTTCGTTCTCATAACTTCATGATCGCCACAATCGCCATTGTTTCCAAAACCCAGAAACACCATCTCCACCACCGAGAACAACAAGAACAAACCCAGCTCACTCGAGTTCCATCCGTGTCTTATAACGCTTCAAATCCATCAATCTCTATCGCCACAGATCTCAAGAATTGAACCCATTTTCCTCCATTACCACAATCTACCAATCACCAGATATGGGTGACGCCCAACAACTAGAACCAACCATCAATCAAAACCCAGTTTCCATTCTTGATCAAAATCATCTAACGAAGAAGAAATCTGAGGTGAAAAATGTGAATTTGTCACAAAAGATGAAGAAGTGGTCGAGTTCATCAAATTTGGGTTTTGGTGATTTTGAGGAAAAAAGTATGGTTGAGTGTCAATGTTCGTTAGTAAGAGATGGGAAGGTACAAACATTTGGAGAGGGTGAAGGAATTGATGTGAAGGCGAACGATTTCATTAATAGATTTAAGCAGCAATTGAAGTTGCAGAGATTGGATTTGATTATAAGATATAAGGAGATGCTTGGAAAAGGTGGAGAAGTAAATATATAAAAAAAAAAAAAAAAAAATTAAAGATCTTATTGTCACACCAAGTTTTTCTTACAACACTCCAATCCCTTTGAAATGAGAGAGCTATATATTGTTTGGTTCATTGATTTGGAAGCTGTGCTACCCACATTTACACCTATTTGTATGACCAAATCTAATTGAATTTTTGTTGTTCATACTTACAAAGTGATGGAATGTTTTTAAATTAAAATTTTAGTCAAGCGTGAAGGCACTTAAATCATAATATTTGCATCTATTGTCATCACAACTCACAAGCATAGTACATCTAAGCACCTAACAACAACCAATATGATAATCTAACACCTTAACACGTTTCTAGAGAAAAAACAATTTGAAGTTATGTACTTGCACAGTTAATGGGAGTGGAAATTCTGAGCTTATTATTCTTTTAAAGTAAATTATTCTTAGAGTTCAGAGGGATCTTTTTTGAAGATTTAATTTGTAGATGAGATTTTTTTATGCTAGATTGATTATCTAGCTTTGGGTTGCTTGCTTGTTCTTGTAAATATTGTGTTTCTGTTGAGTGGCCTTTTCATACACTTATTTGTGTGACTAAATCTAATTGGATTTTTGTTGTTTATACTTACAGAGTGATGGGATGTTTTTAAATTAAAATTTTAATCAAGCGTGAAGGCACTTAAATCATAATATTTGCATCTATTGTCATCACAACTCACAAGCATAGTATATCTAAGCACCTAGCAACAACCAATATGATAATCTAACACCTTAACATGTTTCTAGAAAAAAAAAAAATTCAAAGATATGTACTTGCACAGTTAATGGGAGTGGAAATTCTGTAGTTGGTAATTTGATATAGATAAATGCAATTAGAAAACGAATGGAATATCTTAACAACACAATTAGACAGTCTATTACCAAACAATATTTGCTTCAGCAACAGCAACAGCAACAACAACTTTATCTTAGCTTCAATAACTTAATTCAGCATCAGCAACTTTACATACAGCTTTTCCAAACATAGCAAGGGAAAGTTGCTGTTGCTGTTGCTGAATTGAATATATTGTTTGGTAACATGCTGTTTAATTGTGCTGTTAAGATGCTAAACTGTTTGGTAACCTGTTGTCTAGAAATTACTGGATGAAATTAAAAATAATATAAAAAAAAGATTATTTATCTGATATAAGTACTAATATGTTAACAATAAGTATTTTATTTTATTTTCTCTAATATGTGCCAACTCGTAGACTTCTTTCTCACATTTCTAGTTTTTTTTTTTATAATAGATAATGCGATTAAAATTTAATTAAGCTCGCACCTTTACCATCGGAGGACCGCAATGGTGGATCAACAATGCGTCTAAAATTATCTCAAAGATCCAAGAAGCTCTGTCTAACAACCAATGCACTTTGTTTCGACTCTTCAAACTCTGTTATAGTCCCCATCTGTAATCCCTCCCCCAAAACCGCATTTAAATCATTCTCATTGCTCCACCACATTATATATATATATATTCAAGAAAAATAACATAAGAAAAAATTTAAAAATAATGGAACCGAATATTTAATAAGATAAGATATACACAAAGATTTTTTTTGTTTTAAAAAAAGGTTGATTTTTGTGAAATTCTCATTTCAACTCAATATTCATCTTCCATTTTCAGAATTCAAACATTTTACATAAGTGGGAGAAAAATTGCTGTTTATAAAGTGTAATTTTTTGGAATAAAAAATAAAAAATAAAAAATAATAATAATTTTTTAATAAGGTAAAATTTAAAGTTAAATACGTAATGGGAATTTCCCCTAAAAATCAATAACACAAAATAAAAGAAGAAAAATAGAGAATTTAATAAAACAGAGAGATAGAGAGAGATCAGATAACACAGAATTAAAAAAGAAAAATAGGGAATTTAATAAGAAAGAGAGAGACTTGAAATGAATGTTAAGTGCAGTTATCTCTTTTGGTGAGTCGAGAGAGAGATTGGGTGGTGGTTAAGAGAGGTCGACCATTGGATACAAGATTAAGAGATTTGTCGTTAATTTCTCTGGCAAGACTGTGAATGCGAGATTCTTCATCGAAGAGATCAGAGTCTGTGCTGGGTTCATTTGCGGTTGGGGATTCTTCGGTTTGGGAAGAAGAAGCAGACTGAGATTTTGATTTGGGTTATATTTTGAACTTTCTAATCTGTTTTTTGCGGAACCATGGATTTCGCGGAGGCTCGTTGAAGCGTGGGTAGTCGAGAGATTCGGCTGAATTTTTATGAACGAATCGGCAACTAAAAATACTTGTTAACGATGCCAAACATTGAAATTCCAAAAAAAGAAACGTGTTCGGTGAATTTAGCCTTCACACGGCTTTCCCAAGTGCTGTGGCAGCGGCAACATCAGGTAAACTCTCTCTCTTTCTCTAGATTTAATGCTTCAGTTTCCATTCTATTCAAATATGTGACAGAAATGATGTATTTATTTATTTAGTTTGTGTTGTATTTATTAGTAGTTACATATTGAGATGTGGGTATTTCCTATTCTGGGTTCTGTTTGTCACCCCCCCCCCCCCCCCCCCCCCCCCTTTTCCTCCTCCTTTCTTTTCAATGTATGTTCTGTCTGTTTGTCTTCGTTTTGTTTAATCTTGACCTCCTTCAATGTGTCCGTTTCAGTTTGTATTCGATTTTCCGCCTCATTGATTCTATTCTACTTGTAAGAAAAAGTGCACCAAGTGCTTGATTATATACCTAACTCAATCGTTATTCAACTAGACACTAATTTCTATAGTGTCAAAATTCGGCTCTTACACATTGTCACTGACTCATGATGCTCTACAAGGAAGGTTACATTTTGGATGAACTTCTTTGATTGTCTATTAATGTCTCTATATTGCAATCTCATTTCATTTGTGATCCTTGGAAGAACATCTTATGAATTCATTCACATAGTATTGACTCAATCAATAGCCAAATTTTTCCTTGGATATTACATTTGGATGAAAAAATCATTAATCAAAAAGAAAGTTTGGCTATTGATTGAGTTGAATACTATGTTAATTGATATAACAAGATTCTCTTCCAATGATAATTGATGAAAGGTGATTGCAAATAGAGGTACTAATAGACATTCCAATATAGTTAAGGAAGTTCTTACAAAATGTAAACTTCCTTGTTAGATTTACTAGTTGGTGGCCATGTGCAAGAGCCAAATTGTGGTTATTGACATGCCCTCATACTTGAATAAGGATTGAGTTAGGCATATATGTTGAATTCTTAGGTTGTAACGAGTAGAATATGATTTAGAGAAGAGAACAAGAAGATGGTGGAAAATGAGATAAATTAACTTGGTTCAACCCCCAATCACATTATATTCGTATTGAATGGGTTATAAACCCTAATTACAACTCATGCGACTTCAAAGGATCGAAGAAACTAAACAAAACAAAAAAAATCTGACTAACAAAATAGTAGTTGATCGATCGAAAAACTGAGATATCTGATCTATCAGTTGATTTGGATTGATCAAAATTAATACCTAGTTGATTGTATATTAATTCCAATACTCCTCTTCAGACAATTTATCAAAAAAATAAAAATAAAAAATACTCCCCTTCAAACTAGTTCGGAGATATCGATTATGCCCAACTTGATTATCAACACATGCAAACACTCGTCAAAAACTTCTTTAGTTAGAACATCTACAACCTGTTCCTGGGAACTAACATAAGGAGTTCGAATCAGTCATTGTTGACACTTTTCTTTGATGGAGTGTTGCTCTACCTCCAGATGCTTGGTCCTATCATATTGAATTGGATTATGATCAATGCTAATGAGGACTTTATTTTCACAATAAGGACTCACTGATATCAGAATCGTAAAACCTAATTCTCCAAGCATAGTCTTCACTGAGAGAAGTTCACATACACCATGTAACTAGTTCAAAACTGAGACTTAATATTGATCTAGCCACTACGTGTATTTTCTTTCTTCGCCAAGAAATGAGATTACCTCTCACAAATGTACAATATTCAGAAGTTTAGCATCGATCATTGATTCATCTGGCCTAATCTGTGTGACTGTAGGCCTCAACTCCAAGGTGACTATATCTACCATAACAACCTCAAGATGAGGTACCCGTGGGGATTGCATGAACTTAGGATGCTAACTGTAAATGCAATGCGATGTAGGACATCTACAATTATGGTTAGAATCTTAAGTAGTTTCCTAATTCTAGTAGGATTTGTTTATATTTTCTAGATTTAGTAGAATTTATATTTTATAGTTCTAGTAGGATTTCTATTTCATAGTTATTTTCCAAGTACAATTCCTTGTTAGTTTCTAATTTATTTTAAAAGTTATTTTTATTATTTAGATTATAATTAGAAGTGCTTAGAAGTACGCAAATTGAGTTACAATAGAATTAGAAAGTTACTATTATGTTATAGATAGATTAGGAATGTTAATTTTTAATATTTTGTAAGGTTTCTAAGTTGTTATAATGAAGTTATGTATACAAGGAGCTTCACATACGAATTTAGAGATAATATCCATTCAATAAAGTTTGAATTTAGCTATTTCTCTTATTTTATTTTACTTTTTCTAGTTTTCCTTTCTTTTCTAAGCTTGAATCTATTGATTCAAACTGGTTTTGTGTGTTCCATTGAACACAATATCTTAATTCCTTTCGAATTTATTAATTCACACGCTTCCGCTACATTAAGTGGTATTAGATAATTGATTGAGATCCACCACAACTTGGCTGAAAGCAACAATTTGGTCACCAAAGAGCAACTGGATCAAAGGCTTCAAGAACAAGATCACTTGATCACCAAGATGCAAGACATGATCTTGACTATTTTTAACAAGCTTAGTGGCAAGAAGGACGGAGAAGATCAACAAGGGCAATCAAAGTGTTCTCCACTAGTTTTCAGCCATGAGGTAACCCCCGACCAACACCCCTTTGCTGCTACCTATCAATAATCCACTCCCCTCTCCCTCAAACTTCCAGCCATACCAGACCACTCCTAGACCCCCAAAATAAAAACCTTCACCCTCTTACAACCACATAGCTGGCCCCACAACATGTTTCTCATCATCCATATAACCCTTAAAACCCTTCCCAAACCCAACCAACTCCCTATACTGATTATTTTGATAAATTGAATTACTACTTGAATCCATTAGGTCGAATATTGGCTTAAGACAGACATCCCACAATTCAATGACCTCCACATCAATCAGCCCCCATAACATGTTTCTCATCATCAATGTTTTGTATTAAAAGACAAAAAATAAGGGCATTTTTTGGCAATCCAAAGTAGTGGAGAATGTTAACATCCTCATGAGGTCTTGGACATTAGCATTCACCTATATATATATATAGAGCCCCTTTCGACAAACAACATTGGGAGACCAAATTTGTCTTATATGGCTTAAAAGTTTTGGATTGGGCTGATTTTTTGTGAGGATGATCATTATGGTGAGGAGATCATCCTCACAAAAAATCAGCCCAATCTGAAACTTCTAACCCCATCAAAAGTGATTTACAAAATAAAAGTAAAAAATCGACGGCTCACAATTCTAAACCACTTTTGATGGGGTTGGAAGTTTTAGATTGGGCTGATTTTTTGTTTTGAGGATGATCTCCTTACCATAATGATCATCCTTACAAAAAATCAGCCCAATCCAAAACTTTTAAGCCATATATATATATATATATATAATATTAGTCTATACCTACTCCTATTCTTAACTCTTGCTTGTCTCCATCTTTTGGGGCTCATGCGGATACCATTTAGGACAATCTTATTGTACAATTGTTTTAGAGCCTAATCTCTCTATATTGCACTTCAATCTGCCATTTTTTACTGAAAGAAAGCTCCACTCTTTCTACACAAGTGCAAGCCAATTAGAGATTCTCCATTAGGTACCAAATGATAATCTGTTTCTAGTTTTGTGATCAATCAAAGTTTGAATTAAATTTGATTTTTCAATTTATTTTATTGGTAAGGGTTCGGGGGATTACTCGGGGGAAATTTGTTTAATGGGTTTTCTCTGTTATGTTAAATTTGGTTTAGCTCATTGGTTTTTCGATTGGTAAGGGTTCAAAGATTCCTTGAGAGAATTTATTTAATAGTTTTTCTCTGATTTGTTGAATGTGGTTTAGCTCATGGTCCTGTAAATTAGATTTGCTATTTGTTTTTGATTTGGTAAACTCATAGGATTTTATTCTATTCTCTTTTTTATATTCTTTGTGGGGGTTTTTTTTCCTTGATTTTTTTCAAAAAAATAGAGCTGACACTCATTCCCATTCGAAGTGTTCATGTTGGAGTTGTATTTTGAATTGGGTTTCTATTTTAATAGGATAATTTGTGTGTGATATGCGTTGCTATGTGTTGTTATTAAGGTGTCTTGAGATAGTCTCTTAATGAGGGGCAAATGGGTATGTTAGGTGTTTCATAATATGCCAAGACCAAGTGAATTATTGTTTTGGGTGTTGTTTTAAAGTTGAAAAGCTTTGGTGGTTTTTGGGTGTTTGGTTAATTTATTACTAGGTAGGTTAATGATGGTGATGATCTTATATTTTGGCTATATTATTCATAGTTATCTTTTAGGGTTTAGTTTCAATTTTTTTTAAGTTTCTATAATCTATAAGATTGGGTGTCGGATTTTAAATTCAATGTTGGTAAGTGATTCTTCTACTTCAAGTTGGATTCGTTAAATTGAATGGTTAGTTATGTTGGATATCGAGCCTAGAACTTATTTCTTTGAAAGAAACAAATACAGAATTATAATTCCCGATTAAATCAACTTAGTTAAGAGGCACGCAAACGCTTTTTGAAGATAGTCAGAGCTTCCCGTTTGTAAGAAAACACGACAACATTATCTCTGGGATTCAACCTAGCCTGGACTCGATCCCGTTCCTTTACAAGTTTGCACTAATTGGTAGGAACTTGTACTTTACCTCTTTAGGATGTCTAAAAGAAAGATGAAAAAAAATTCTCACAAATAGTAGATTGAAAATTGAGAGTTATGAAAAAATTAAGTGAGGTGTTAAAAAATCAATGGGGTTAGGAGTTTATATAGTGGTGGAGATGAACTTAGGGAAGTGTATCACAATAAATTGATATATGCCCCATAAAACCTTCTAACTAAGGTGCATTGTACATGTATTTATTAAATACATATCCCATAATACATTCCAAACTTAGGTTTATCTCTAAATTCATTCATCTAGAATTAATGAATGAATTTTGATTTATGAACTAACATAAATGCCATGAACCTTGATCAATGCACTTAGATCCATTAATTTGGGTTCATGAATTTAAGTTTGGACTAGATACAATGAACTTCTTTGGTTCATCTCTACACACTATACATCTCCTTTGGAAAGAAAATTAAATTTCAATTTAATTTTAAATTTATCTATTTAAATCATAATCTAACAACCCCCATTTGATTTAAAATAAATAAATTTAGAAATGTTAGGATGGGTATCTTGGAAAGTCATATGCATTAATGAAAGTGTCTTGAGAACTTGAACTTCCACATAGTGCAAACTAATAAAGGTTTATCCGAGAATGTAGTAGACATGTGCCTTGAACTATCAAACTCAAAAGGACAAATCGAACTTTGTCGCACACACTCCTTTCAGAGGTAGTTGTACACTAACGCTTTGCATTTTTGAGATTGTGCCAAATCCCAATTTATTGTGCGCTTTAGAGAATGCCTGTATTCTCATATGAAGTGAGTAGCTTCTACACACAAAAATGTGAGCCATCAAGAGTGTCTCTTGCAACACCCCGACCTGAATAGGTACATGCACTCATTAAGAGAATTATTTGAATTCTCAACCTTACCACAACACAAAAGATCATTTGTAGGATTAACATCTACAAGAAATCACACTACATCATAGGAATGGATTTGCCTCATGTAATTAATAAAATGTAGTGTATACAAAAAAGTTAAAACTTTAGCTTGTTTTTCCCTTAGAAATTGAGAAAATTCATCAAGTAGGGTTACCACTTTGTATAGCATTATTACAGGTTATTCCGTCCCATTCCCTTTGATGTTGTTGAAACCAAGTATTTTCCAAGACCTTTGGATAAGGGTTCTGCCAAATTTTCTTTGGACTTTACGTATTGAATGGCCACAATGTCATCACTAATAAGACCCCTTGCATGTTGGTGCTTCAAACGTATTTGTCTAGACTTCCCATTATAATTCTCGCTATATGCCTTTATCATAGTAGCTTGATCATCACAATAGATTGTGATTGCTAGCATTGGCTTGCTCCATATTGGTATGTCTACCAATATGCTCCTAAGCCACTCAGCTTCCTTTCCCGCGGATGAGAGTGCTATAAATTCTGATTCGATGGTGGAATGTGTTATACATGTTTGCTTCTTAGATTTCCATGAAATGGCCCCTCCTCCTAAGGTGTAAATCCAAGCAGTCACTAAGGTGGATTCATCTGAACATGAATTCCATGTCACATCGCTGTATCCTTCGACCACAGTGGGAAAACTCCTATAATGCAATCCATAGTGCATGGTTCCTTTTAGATATTTCAGAACTTTGTTTAGAACGTCCCAATGCACTTGTGATGGATTACTCGTGTATCTGCTCAACTTTCCTACTGCATAGGCAATATCGGGTCTTATGCAATGCATGGCATACATTAGACTACCGATCACTTGGGAGTACTCTAGTTGAGTTACAATTCTACCTTCATTTTTCTTCAGTTGAACACTAGTGTCATACGAGGTTAGAACCAGTCTACAATCAAATTGATTGATCCTTGTGAAAATCTTTTCGATGTAGTTGAATTGAGAGAGAGCAATCCATTCAAAACTACGAATAATCTTGATTCCCAAAATAACATCGGCTTCGCCCATATCCTTTATATCAAACTTGGAGGATAAAAACGCTTTAGCATCCATGATGCTACTCATATTTGTCCTAAAGATGATCATGTCATCTACGTAGTGACAAATTATAACACTAGAATTCCCATTAAATTTGCTGTAGATGCAAATATCTCCCCTATTGATATGATAACCATCAGCAAGAAGGATCTTTCGAAATTTGTCATGCCATTGCTTTGGTGCTTACTTCAATCCATGTAACGTCTTCAGCAGCTTGCATACTTTTCCTTTATGTCCTGAAAGTACATGTCCTTTTGGCTGGTCCATGTAGATCTCTTCATCAAGATCTCCGTTGAGGAATGCTATTTTGACGTCCATTTGATGAATAATCAAATTACTCTCTGCAGCTAGAGCTATCATCATCTTGACGGTGGTTATCCTCTCTACCGGAACATAGGTATGAAAGTAATCGGAACCTTCTTTCTGCCTATATCCCTTTGCAACAAGCCTTGCCTTGTATTTATCAATTGTCCCATCTTGCTTAAGCTTCTTCCTGAAGATCCATTTGCATCCAATTGGCTTGCTTTCAGGTGGCAATTCAACCAACGTCCATGTATTATTGGTTATGATGGAATGCATCTCATCAGCAATTGCTTCTTTCTAGAAAATAGTATCTTCAGATAACATAGCTTCGACAAAAGAGGTAGGATCTTGCTCCACTGAACACACCATGAAATCTCCAAAATCTTTGGGAATTCTTGTCCTTGCACTCCTTCGAGGTTCAGATGGTTCTGCATCTTCTGGTTCTTTCCTCTTCAAACTAGGTTGATTACGTTCCCCCACTAATTCTAATTTCTTCTTCAACCAATAGATGTGCTAAAAAAAGTTAGTACTTATAGTTTTGACAATTGAATGAGGGGCCGAAGACTCAAGATTGAGACATCTATAAGCTTTGCTAGTTGCAAAATAACTAATGAAGATTACATCAGTTCCTCTGGGTCCCACCTTCGGATTGTGTAAGTTAGGCAGTCTAGCATGAGCAAAACACCCCCAAACTCTCAAATACTTGAGATTTGGTTGTCTTCCCTTTCAAATTTCATACGGTGAGTTGTTGAGTTTTTTTTTAGGCATTCGCTCGAGTATGTGACATGCGGTTAGCAAAGCTTCTCCCCAAAGATTAACTGGAGCTTCTGAGTTGAATAACATGGTGTTAACCATTTTTATTAGCGTTCTATTTTTTCTCTCAGCTATCCCATTTTGTTGAGGTGTGGCAAGAGTGGATAATTCATGATGGATTCTGTTTGCTTCACAAAATTTGATAAATTTTGTGTCGAGGTACTCACCACCTTGATCAGACCGAAGAGTTTTGATTTTGGCTTCATAGAAGTTCTCAACTTCCGTTTTATATGCCTTAAACATCTCAAATGCTTTATTTTTAAAGCGTATGAGATAAACAAATGCATATCTCGAGGCATCATCTATGAAAGTAATAAAATATATCTTCCCACCTCTAGCTTGGACATCTGTCATTTCACAGATATTACTATGTATGAGATCTAGGACTTTGGATGTCCTCTCAACAGTTTTGAATGAGGTTCTCGTAATTTTGCATTTACTGCAGGCTAGGCACTTCTCTTGGTGGTTAAAACTATAATTTGAGATTAAGCCTTGGTTAGCTATATATTTAATCGTGTTACGATTTATATGGCCCAATCTATCATGCTAAAGATCATAATACTCCGAAATGTAAGCAGAAACAATAATTTTATTTATAACATTAAGTTTGAACATACCTGATAGAGCATAGTCCTTTAACATTAAATTGAGATTTAATTTTATTTCCAAAGGAGATGTATAGTGTGTAGAGATGAACCAAAGAGGTTCATTGTATCTAGTTCAAGTTTAAATTTATGAACCCAGATTAATGGATCTAGGTGCATTGCTCAAGGTTCATGGCATTTATGTTGGTTCATAGATCAAGGTTCATTCATTAATTCTAGATGAATGAATTTAGAGTTAAACCTAAGTTTGGAAGGTATTATGGGACATGTATTTAATAAATACATGTACAATGCACCTTAGTTATAAGGTTTTGTAGGACATATCAATTTAGTGTGATATACTTCCCTAAGTTCATCTCCACTGCTATATAAACTTCTAACCCCATTGAATTTTTAACACCTCACTCAATTTTCTCATCTCTCTCAATTTTCACTTAACTATTTGTGAGAATTTTTTTCATATTTCTTTTGGGCATCTTAAAGAGGCAAACTACAAGTCTCTACCGAGTAGTGCAAACTTGTAGAGGAATGGGATCGAGTCCAGGCTAGGTTGAATCCCGGAGATAGTGTTGCTGTGTTCCCTTGCACAAACGGGAGGTTCTGACTATCTTCAAGAAACGTTTACACGCCTCTTAGCCAAGTTGATTTGATTGGGAATTATAATTATTTATTTGTTTCTTTTAAAGAATTCAAGTTCTGTGCTTGATTCCAACAAGTTAGAGTCACTATAGTGAGGGTTAGTGTGAGCAAGATTTGTTATTAGACTTCATAATTATAGATTATTATATGGTGTTTAGTTGCTTAAAAACTAAATATGGTTATGACCAAAGCTTTCCCTGATAGAGCATAAAACCATAAATTCAGAAATAAGAGAGTTATTTATCTCACTCTCCCTCACTCATTTCAAATCAAAGTAACTCACCTTTACTAGGCTTAGTTTTCTTGTTCTGTGCCAAGCAAGCTGCAAGGAAAATAACAATATGAGGGTAGAAGATTAGAACCCGAAAAACTTTTCTTTTATTTCAATATTTTTGATATTAAGGATAAAATTAACCTAACAATCTTAATTCAATTGGGGTAGAAGAAAATAAGCAAAAGAGAGTATTGGAAGCTTGTAATGAGCTTGTTTAAAGGTCAAGCTTCCTTCAATAGATTGGGGTGGCATTAGTAAAAGTTGGTGGGGCAAAATAATCTCTCTTAATTTGTGTGTGCGTGTGTGTGTATATATATATATATATACACACACACACACACACACATACTTTTTCTTTTAAAAAGTGCATTTTTCAAAGTTACTTTTTACATAGTTAATCTTAACATGATGATCAATATCCCCAAAAGTAAGTCCATTTTAGCATTACTATGTAAAAAAGCTAACTTAAATAATGGTTTGAATGAAAACTCCAAAAATTTCAAATTAAATTGAACATTTAATTAAGTTAAGTATGTTAGAATAAATTCAAATTTTGTGAGGATGGTATCCAGTGTTTTCAAATAGCATATGCGACCATATGGGATTGCATATGCCAGGTCACATATTGCATATGTGATGGCATATGCAACAACTACTTTAAAAAATGCTTAAAAAATCTGAAAAAATTGAAAATAAATAAGAAAAAATTAAAAAACACCAAAATAGACTTAGAAATATTATTCAAAATTACATAAATACCAAAAAACACAAGAATTAAGCATCAATCCAAATATAAAATATCTAATACAAATCATACACATAAAAATTATAAATATTCAAAATACAAAACAAGTGAATAACTAATTTTGATGATAACCCGCCATATACTCCACACAACCATCCCTAATTCATTATGGTACATCTCCGATGTCATCACCACCTCCGTTATTGTCGTCACTCCCATTCCCATCATCATCCGAATCATCACCTTCTTTTACGTATTCTTCATCTTTTTCAGTTTCTTCTTCATCTGATCTCACCAAAACTTCATCCACATCCAAATGCTCTTGACGTTCATCCTCCTTCTCTTGTATTTCGTCTTCTTCATCAAGAGTTGTTGACTCGATCGGCCATCTCTTCTTCTTTGGCTTGAGCCCTCCTAGGGTGTCGGTGCAAAAGCAGCTTCCTCAACATGTGCCCAAGTGAGATTTTCTCCATCAAATATTGGCTCATCCATTTTATTAGAAATCCATAGATGATCTCTATTAAGCCCATCAAGGGAGATGGGGTCGTAGAACCTCAGTTGCTTTTTCTTCTGTAAGAATCTTTCATGCAATTTTTGATTGTATTGCACAAAGACTAAGTCATTGAGTTTTTTCTACTCAAGTCAATTCCTCTTCTTGGTGTGAATTTATTATTTCAATTCAAATAAACACACATCAATTAAAATGTTTAGAATTCAAAATATATGTGAGCTTTTTAGGAGAGAATTTTAGCACTGCTGGAATTATTTCATGCCTCTTATTCCATTTGTCAAAAACACGGTTACAGCTCTTAGAATAAATAGGCTGATGACAACAAATCAGCCCCTAAAAACTAGGAACAAATAAGGAAAAATAAACTAAGAAAAATCAGAATCAGATCTGTAATAATATCCCAACAGATCTGAAATAATATCCCAAAGGATAGGATATGTTTTTCAGCTTATTTAAATTAAAAGTCTTATCCCTAAAAATCAGGATACAACTATTTACAGCTGATCCTATTCTTTCTACACTCCCCCTCAAGCTTGGACTGAAAAAACATCAAATAGTCCAAGCTTGCTTACAAAATTTTCGAATGATACCCTTGGAAGCCCTTTAGTGAAAATATCCACAGTCTGATCAGTTGTAGGGAGATAAACCAGACACAAAGTTCCGTCTTCTATCTTTTCTTTAATAAAGTCCGGTCCACCTCAACATGCTTCGTTCGATCATGGTAGACTGGATTAAGCGTCATGCTTATGGCTGCCTTGATATTTGAAAACAGTTTCATAGGCTGATTAAACTCCCTTCTTAGTTCCTTCAGTAATATCTTTAGCCATAAAAGTTTGCAAACTCCTTGAGCAATGGCTCTAAGTTCCGCTTCAGCACTACTTTTAGACACAACTGACTGCTTTTTACTCCTCCATGTTACCAAGTTACCCCATACAAAGGTGTAATAACCAGAAGTTGACCTTGGATCCAACCCAATCAGCATCTGTATAAGCTTCAACACTGCTGTTTTGATTCTTCTTAAAGAATAAACTTTTTCCTAGTATTCCTTTTAGATAATGAAGGATCTGATACAGAGTCTGAATGTGTTCTTTGCAGGGAGCATGTATAAACTGACTAATTACACTCATAGCGAAAGCAATATCAGGGCGTGTGTGAGAGAGATAAATAAGTCTTCCAACCAGGCGTTGGTACCTTCCCTTGTCCACATGATCATTGCTTGGTTCAAAACCCAGCTTCGTAGTAGTCGATTGGCGTAGGGACTGGTCTGCACCCCAGCATTCTAGTTTCCTTGAGTAGGTCAAGAATATATTTCCTTTGAGAAATAGCAATGCCTTTCTTACTCCTAGCAACCTCAATGCCTAGAAAGTATCTTAGATGTCCCAAATCTTTAACCTCAAATTCTGTGGCCAAAACATCTTTCAGTCTCTCAATCTCCATAAGGTCATCACCAGTTAGAATAATCTCATCAACGTAGACAATTAAGATGGTGCTTCTTCCTTCCTTATGGCTGTAAAATAGTGTATGATCAGCATGAGCTTGATTATACCCTTGTTGTCAATAACCTTGGTAAACCTTTCAAACCAGGTTTTGGGAGATTGTTTTAAGCCATAGAGAGATTTTCGAAGTCGGCAGATTTTACCTTTCTTACTTTCATCATCAAAACCTGGTGGAAGATCCATATACACTTCTTCTTCTAAGTCATTAAGAAATGCATTCTTTACATTAAGTTGGTGTAGTTTACAATCAAGATTTGTTGTTAAGGATAGAAGGACTCTGATTGTATTCATTTTTGCCACAGGTGCAAAGGTTTCCAAGTAGTTCACACCATATGTCTGAGTGAAACCTTTTGCAACCAATCTAGCTTTGTATCTTTCAATGGTCCAATTAGAGTTATATTTAACAGTAAAAATCCACTTACACCCGACAAATGTCTTGTCCCGTGGTTTCTCCACCAACTCCCATGTCCCATTCTTTTCTAGGGCACTCATCTCTTCCATGACTGCCTTTTTCCACTTAGAATTTTGTAACGCTTCCTGTATGGTTTTAGGTACTTCTTCCTTTGACTAGTTGGCTACAAAAGCTTGAAGCTGAGGAGATAAATGATTGTAGGCCACGAAGTTGTATAATGGATGCTGAGTACAAGATCTAACACCCTTTCTGAGAGTAATAGGAGCATCACGATCATTAGGAGTATTTATATGTGTACCTTGATCTGGTTTGGAATCATGATCGAGCTGAGTGTCCTCAATTGGTTCTATTCTTCTTGGGAGTCGAGAATAAACACGAAGCTCTGATTGTGGTTCTGAGTTTTCCTCTTCATTTCTGTTATTAAGCATCGAGGACTCAATAGGGTCGGATTGATTCTTAGGCTGAAAAATGTGATGTGTGTCTGGTAGATCTGGGGATATGACAGGTTGGTGAGTGTTTTGGTTATGTGGTGTGTCGGGTAGATCTGGGGATATGATAGGTTGGTGAGTGTTTTGGATATGTGGAAGACCCTAAAAATTATCTTCATTACTCGTGTACTCCCCCTGAAGGTAATTTTTGGTGTAGAATGGCTTGGTTTAAAAAAAAGTGACATTCATGAAGACAAAATATTTACGTTTTTCGGGAGAGTAACACTTATACCCTTTTTGAGTAGTAGAGTATCCTAAAAACAAGCATTTAACGGCTTTGGGATCTAATTTGCTACGTTCTCGATCATAAACATGAACGAATGATTGACAACTAAAGATTTTTAGGGGTATGGATGAGTAAGTCTTGGAAAAGGAGGGGTAGTAAGTGGTGAGAACTTGAAGCGGGGTCTTAAATTGTAAGACATGAGTGGGCATTCTACTAATGAGATAGCAGGTAGTAAGGACAACATCCCCCCAGAACTATTTTGGGACATTTGAGGTGAACATTAGAGATCTAGCTACTGCTAGGAGATGGCAATTTTTTCTCTCAACAATACCGTTTTGTTGAGGAGTGTCAATACATGTGTTTGGTGTATAATCCCTTTTTCTAAGAAAAAATCTCCAAGAATGGAATTAAGGTATTCTTTTCCATTATCAGTATGAAGGATTTTTATGTTGGTGTTGTACTGATTTTAGACCATAGAATGAAAATTTTTAAAAATTTGGGTAGCATTAGATTTTTCTTTTAGTAAGTAAACCCAACAGACCCTAGAATGATCATCAATGAAGGTTATGAATCACCTATTTCTTGTGATGTGTTGTGTGCGAGATGGTCCCCAAATATCACTATGGATTTGAGTGAATGGTTGAGATGCTTTATATGGTTTTGATGGAAAATTAGAACATTGATGTTTTGACAATTGACATATTTCACATTCAAACGCATCTTTATTTCTAAACAAAGAGGGAAACAACTTTTTAAGATAAGGAAAACTAGGGTGGCCTAATCTACGATGCCACAACATTATTGTTTGCTCACGCGTTAAGGGAAAAGTCTCACAACCAGCCATTTGAGCTTGCTTATTCTCGAAGCCTTCATTTTTGAAGAAATATAGCCCATTGAATTCCCTAGCACTACCAATCATCCTCCCAGATTTTCGGTCCTGAAATAAACACTCAAACTGTGAGAAGTTGGCATAACAATCTTGGTCTTTAGTTAGCTTACTAATTGAGAGTAAGTTGTAAGACAACTTTGGGACATGTAGTACAGATTTCAAAACAAAATTAGGAGAAAGGTTTATATTTCCACTACCAGCCACAGTTGAAAGAGAACTATCAGCAACCTTAACTTTAATATTTCCTGGGCTAGGTACATAAGTGGTGAACAAGTTTGAGGATCTTGTCATGTGATTAGATGCTCCTGAATCTATGATCCAGGGGTCTATTTCATTTGTACAGCCACTCAAAGCAGTTGCAAATGTACCTTTTTGGGCCATGTATGAACTGGCTGACTGAGTAAGAGAGGAAGTAGTTGGCTTTATTGACGGAGGAGTGGAACCTTGGAGATTAATTAGTTTGATGAGTTGGTCTAGTTGCTCCTTTGTAAAGGACAAACTTGGAGCAGAATCTTCATGTTTTGTGATCATTTCAGCAGTTGTTTGAAGGCCTCTAGGTTTGCGTTGGTCTTTGGAGTTGAAGTTTGCTGGTCTGCCGTGAAGTTTCCAGCAAGTTTCACGAGTATGGTTGGTCTTTTGGCAGTGATCACACCAGAGATTTCCTTTTTGCTGGTTTCAGTTGGTATCTCGGTGGTAGGGCTCCGAGTTTCTGTTGGCAGCAAGGGCAGAATTGTCAATAAGTGTGGGTTTGGGCTTTCCCATCATCACATGTTTCCTCTCTTCTTACTTCTGCAAACGCTTCATCTATTGAAGGCAGTGGTTTAGTACCAAGAAAACGTCCCTGAACTTCGTCAAGGTTCTTGTTGAGGCCAGCAAGAAAGTCGTGTATCCGTTCCTTATTGACAGAATTTTGATGGTGTTCTTGGCAAGTAGTGCACCATTGAAATTTGTCAAAGAGATCAACCTCCTGTCAAAGTTTTGTGAGAGAGTTGTAATATTGAGTGACATCCATCTCACCTTGGGTTAGCATTCGGGCTCTATTTCTCGATTCGAACAATTGGACTGAATTTTCTAGGTCAGAATATTGCCTTTGCACAGCATCCCACATTTCTTTTGCTGTGGTATAACCAAGAAAATTTTCACCTATCTTGTCCTCCATGGAGTTGATTAGCCAAGCCATAACCATGAAATTTTGGGCATCCCACATTTTGAAAGAAGCATCAGTAGTGGCTGGTTTTGCAGCAGTCCCATCGATGAACCCAGACCTTCTTCTTCCTCGGATTACCATTTGAACTGAGAGTGACCATTGTAGATAACATTTGAAGAGATGACATATCAAAATAAGTAGTGGGGGCTATTGTGGGGTTAGATTCAGTGGTAACCTTTGAACTATTACCGCCGCTAACCCCAGTGAAAGTCGATTTGTACATGGCATCTCTCAATCAAGTTTAGGCTCTGATACCATGTGAGCTTCTTAGGATAGAATTTTAGATTTGCTGGAATTATTTCATTCCTCTTATTCCATTGTCAAAAATACGGTTACAACCCTTAGAATAAATAGGCTGATGACAACAAATCAACCCTTAAGAACTAGGAACAAATAAGGAAAAATAAACTAGGAAAAATTAGAATCATATTTGTAATAATATCCCAACAGATTTGGAATAATATCCCAAAGGATAGGATCTGTTTTCAGCTTATTTGAATTAAAAGTCTATCCCTAAAAATCAGGATACAGCTATTTACAGCTGATCCGATTCTTTTTACAATATATAAAGTAAGAACTAAGAATTTATTATTTATTATTTAAAATTCAAAATGTATAAAGTAAGAATTTAAAATTTACCATCTCAAATGTACTCCAGTTGCGTTCGCATCTAGATGCAGAACATGTGAGGCCAAAAATTCGTATGGCCAATTTCTTCAAACATGGATCCTTTGAAATTGGATCCACTCTGTATTGTGCCCACCAATCAATTATTATATATAATTCAAAAATATTTTAGTAATTTGAATTTGAACACTTAATGACTTGAATAAATCTAAATAAACCATTAAATATAATATTATTCTTACTTGGAGTCTTTGTTGTTCTACGTTTGATGACGATCTCCCTCTCGAAGATTCCTTCATTGTTCTTGTATCGATCCAATTGCGATGATATCTTGTCTTGTTCATCTCTCGTTATAATCAGTCTTTCCAAAACATCAAGGAACCCAATCATGTTTGTCGAATCCGCTTCATCACGAGCAGTGGCTTGAAAGTACACGGTTGGATTGAGAATGCACATAGCCGAATACAAGGCAGACAACATTTGGTTCTCCCATTTTTTGTTTATAATGTCAATTACATCCTTATAATTCCTTTCTTTAAATGCATGATGTTTCATTATTTTTAATTTAGCCTTTTCCATGTAATCATAAATGTAACCCATTGGTGGTTTTTCATCACCATCCATCAATCTTAGGACAGTAATTAGTGGTCTGGCATTTCTTAAGGTCCTACAAACATTAGTCCAAAAGTTTTGAGAAAGAATAATTTAGACAATTAGTTTTCTTTCATTCTTCTTTGACTAAGGCCCATTATTCCAATTGGCTGACACTAAAATGCTTCTAAGTTGACTTTTCTTTCTATACAAGATTTGTAATGTCAAAAAAGCCGTTGCAAATTGGGTAATAGCCGGTTTAAGTAAGTTTTCAACAATATTTTTTCTCATTCTTTACAATAATAAAGTAAACTTATACATGAAAACAATAATTTTTCTAACTCTAATAACAATTTTAATATGTAACTTACCAATGTCTTCTAAAATAAGATCAATACAATGTGTCGCACAAGGCTCTAAGCTTATTGATTCTTGAATCTTGATATTTGATCTTCTTGATGATTCTTTAATCTTGAATCTTGATCTTGATTCTTGAAACATGAAGAGTCTTGATTGATTCTTGAGAGTTGAGTGATGAGTTTTGAATTTGACCTTGAGTTCTTGATTCTTGGAAGTTGAAACTTGGAGTCTTGCTTGCTCTTGATTCTTGAATTTGGAAGAATAAAAAAAAGAGTGTAGAGACTAGAATAGAGATTTCTAGAGAATGAGAAATAAAGAATAGAGAGAGGAGAAATGGATTTGAGATTAGAGATTGGAGATTGCTTCTTGATCTTGAATAAACTTGATGATTTTGATGCTTAGACTTGTAGAATGCTCAATGGAAGTTATATTTGAAGTAGTCCAAATGAGGGATGCAAGAGTAGTGTATTTATAAGCAAATTAGAAGGGCAAAAAAAAAAAAAAAAAAATCAAGTTGCTTCTAATGGCTACTTTTTTAGCTGTTGGACACATTTGCCACCGCATGTTGATCGCATTTATTTTTGTGCCATCATACACGACATTTCCTCTATTTTTCACATATAACACCAAGGTATATATGCAATTTATCCCCCAGATTTCGCATATGCGATCATTTTTGACAACATTGATAGTTTCCACAGTGAAGATTTTAGAATGAAATAATCAACTCTTATTTTACCTTGATGAAGAGAAATGTATAAGTTAAATAGGCTATTTGGAACAGTTCCAAATCCCTCAAAAATAGGAACAGAAAAACAACTATTTAAAGGAGAGAATATCTCCTTTATTTTAGGAAATAAACTCTGCTAATATTTTGGAAATAACAACTAGAATATTTCTTATTTGAAAAATAAAAAACAAATAAACCTAACTAACTTTGACTTCAATAATCCGCATTCCCCCTCAAGCTGGGTTGTAAATATTAATCATACCCAGCTTATTACTCAATTCTTCAAAGTTAGTCCTAGGCAAAGCCTTCATGAGAATATCTGCGATTTGAAGCCGTGTAGGAGTATAAACTGTCTGCACAATTTCATTCTCAATCTTCTCAGAAATAAAATGTCGATCCAGTTCAACATGTTTATTTCTGTCATGATGGACTGGATTTTTTGCAATACTTATAGCAGCTAGATTATCACACAACATCTTGATTGGTCTCTTCAAAGTTACTCCTAGTTCACATAGCAATCTTCTTATCCACATTCCTTCACAAATTCCAAGAACAAGTGCCCTGACCTCTACTTCAGCACTACTCCTTGAGACAACATATTGCTTCTTGCTTCTCCATGTTACTAGATTTCCCTAAACATAGGTACAATATTCCGAGGTCGATCTTCTATCTGAAATGTCACCTGCCCAATTTGCATCTGTGTATACTTCAACTTCTCTATTATCACTTTTCCTGTACAGAATACCTCTTCCAGGAGTCATTTTAAGATACCTAAGAATTCGGTAAACAGCATCCATATGCACTTCAGTTGGACTATTCATAAATTGACTCACAATAGTTATAGAAAAACCTATATCAGGTCGAGTGTGCGAGAGATAAGTGAGTCGCCCTACCAGTCTTTAATTATCTCCCATTATCCACTGGTGTACCATCCTTGTCCAAACCAATCTTCTTGGTTGAATCCATTGGTGTAGCTGTAGGTTGACATCCGAGCATTCCTGTTTCCTTTAATAAGTCTAGTACATATTTGTGTTGAGAAACAAATATACCTTGTCTGGATCTTGCTACTTCCATGCCAAGGAAGTACTTGAGATATCCCAAGTCTTTGATTTCAAATTCTTGAGCCAATGGTTTCTTCAATCTTAAAAGCTCATCTTCATAATCACCTGTCAAGATTATATCCTCAACATAAACAATTAGCAATGCTATCTTCATTTCTGGAGAGAATTTAACAAACAAAGTATGATCAGCTTGACATTGTGTGTATCCACTTTTGACTATTGATTTCGCAAACCTATCAAACCATGCACGTGGGGATTTTTAAGCCCATATAGTGATTTCTGAAGTCTACATACTTTGTTGTAGTTTGAAGAATTTTGAAGTCCAGGAGGTATCTCCATGTATACCTCTTCTTCAAGATCACCGTTTAGAAATGCTTTTTTCACGTCTAACTGATATAAAGCCTAGTCTTGATTTGCTGCAAGAGAAAGAAGAACCCTGATTGTATTAAGTTTTGCAACTGGGGCAAACGTTTCTTGATAGTCAATTCCATAAGACTGAGTGAGTCCCTTTGCTACCAAGCGAGTTTTGAACCTCTCGATACTACCATCTACCTTGTGCTTGACTGTGAACACCCATTTACAACCGACTGCCCTTTTTCCGGGAGGAAGATCAACAATGTTCCACGTACCATTTTCATCAAAGCACTAACTTCTTCATTAACTGCTATCTTCCACTTAGGATCTTTTAAAGCCTCTTGTATAGAGTTAGGAACCTGTACACTGTCATGAGTAGACACAAATGATTTGTAGGATGATGATAAGGCATTATATGACACAAAATTGCATATGGGATGAGTTGTGTTTATCCAAATCATTAGGAATACAAGCAAAATCTATATTATCATGGTTAGATTTTTTTATACCTGAATGAATTTGAGCAGGTTCTGGATCTAGGTCAGATTCTTAGTCATGAGCGATAGATGTTATGGATTCTATCTCATTTTCAGGTTTCTTTCTTCTAGTATAGACATGAAGCTGATTATTGTTAGTAGCTTGTGTTTGTTCTGTTGAAATTGGTTCGACTGGTACTGTTTCGGCTGGATTTTGAGTAGGAACAACAACTTGTGTGTCTTGGACAATGGCTGGTTGTGACAAAATAGGCAAAGATGAAATGGATGGATTGATATCATCTTATGGATTAAATTCTAGACCAGAAACATTTTCCCAGAATTGAAATTCTCTCATATTCTCCCCTTGAATTTCAGATTTAGGATAATAGGATTGATGTTCAAAAAATGTAACATCCATAGAGTTATAGACCTTTTTTGTGATAGAAGAATAACATTTATATCCTTTTTGATGTGAAGAATATCCCAAAAAGATGTACGTAATAGATTTTGGATCTAATTTAGTGCGATGTTGTTGATGAATATGAACAAACACGGTGCAACCAAATATTTTAGGATCAAGGGGTGAAAGAATTTTAGTTGAAGGATAGGATTAGAGAAGTATTGGACAACGAGTTTGGAATTTGAGAACTCTAGATGGCATCTTATTGATTAGATAAGCAGCTGTAAGAACTGCTTTCCCCCAAAAGAATTTAGGAACATAGGTAGAAAACATGATAGATCTAGCAACTTCTAGCAAATGTCTATTTTTCCGCTCAGCTACCGCATTTTGTTGAGGAGTGTCAACACAAGAACTTAGATGAATAATTCCTTGATTTACAAGATAATTTCCAAGAACAGATTGAAAGTATTCTTTGGCATTATCTGTCTTTAAAACTTAGATTTTTGCTTGCAATTGAGTTTGTATCATCACATTAAAATTCTGAAATATTTGACACACTTCAGATTTTTCTTTCATAAGAAAGACCCGTGTTAACCTAGTATGATCATCAATGAAGACACAAACCATCTTTTTCCCGTTATATTTCTTACTTTTGAAGGTCCCCACACATCACTGTGAATCATGGAAAATGGATGAGATGGGTTATATAAAATACTAGGATAACTACTACGAGTATGTTTAGAGAGTTGACAGATTTCACAATAGAAATGGGATGAATTTTTATTGATGAAAAGATAACGAAATAATTTTTCCAAATACATGAAATTTGGATGTCCTAAACGATAGTGCCATAACATTACTTCACTATGCTTATTGATGCATAAACTAAGATCAGAATGACTAACAAAAGAAACACAACTAGCATTTTTAGCTTGTCTTATTAGAGAATTCTCGCCTTTGAGGAGATAGAGTCCAGAACATAAATCAGCACTGCCAATCCTCTTCCCCGAATCCAGTTCCTGAAATTCACATAAGTTTGAGAAAAATTTAGCCACACAATTATGATCAGCTGTAAACTTTCTAATTGAAATAAGATTACAATCAAGGTTAGGAACATGCAAAACAAAGTTTAGAATCAGATCCTTTGTAATCTTTATGGAACCAATGCCTTCAACTTTGGAGTGGGATCCATCTGCTATCTTAACAGTATAATTATTATTACACGGACTATACTCAGAAAATAGAGTCGCATCTCCAGACATGTGATCAGATGCTCTTGAGTCCAGTATCCATGGTTTTGCACATTTTTTAGTGGCTGCAAAAACAATGGAAATTTTACCTTCTAGGGCTAACATTCCCATACCAAAAGAAGGACTAGTTTGTGGCAGTGAAGGGCTTCCAACTGCTCCTTAGAGAAAGGACTTGATTCAGGCACATTTGGATGATTTTCCATAGTTGTAGCAGCATTTCCACGACTCTCTCTAGGCTTCCAATATGCTGGTTATCCACGACGTTTTCCATGAAGTTTCCAGCAGGTGTCACGGACATGTCAAGGTTTGCAGCAATGGTCACACCAAGATTGTCCTCTTCTTGGTCGGCTATCTTGAGTATTGCTGGAAAAGTCTCTTGCAACTAGTGCTGATCCTTCAACCGTGGAGGTAGAAGTTTGTGGTCCCATCGTTACTTTTTTTTTTTTCTTTATGCTTTCTTCTCTACGAACCTCAGAAAAAGTCTCTCTAATACTCGGTAGTGGTTTTGTGCTCATTATTCTCCCTCTAACTTCATCAAGATTTTTATTAAGACCTAATAAAAATTTGAAAGCTCTTTTCTAGTCAACAATCTTCCTATAAATTGTTGTATCTTCAAAACACTTCCATGGATAAACCTCGAACATATCAAGCTGCTGCCAATGGCGCTTGAGAGAGTTGAAGTAGTGAGTGATTGAAAGATCTCCCTGACGCAGATCATGGAGGATGGCTTTGACTTTGAATAGTTCTGAAGTATTTTCAGAACTTGAATGGGTTTCTCTGACAACATCCCAAATTTCTTTTGCTGTCCCATGCAGAAGAAAATTTTCTCCTATATCGTTGTTCATTGAGTTAATAAGCCAGGACATCACCATGTTATTTTCAGTCTTCCAAGCCTTGTACTTTGAATCATTCTTTGCTGGAATAGAAACTTCACCTGTGAGATACTCATGTTTCCCTTTGCAACATATAAACATCATAATGGACTGAGACCATTGGAGGAAGTTATGTCCCTTGAACTTTTGGCCACTGATGAGAGATGTGGTTTCAGATCCACCATGATTGACAGGTGCTGAAATTGTTTTAGGGCTGGAAGTAACTTCAGACCTTGAGTTTTGTCTTTCAGTGGCCATGCCGTATTTGGTCATTTGAAAGAGATTAAATCATATTAGAGGCTAGCTTTGATACCATGAAGATTTTAAAATGAAATAATCAGCTCTTATTTTACCTTGAATGAAGAGAAACGTACAAGTTAAATAGGCTATTTGGAATAGCTCCAAATCCCTCAAAAATAGGAACAGAAAAACAACTATTTAAAGGAGAGAATACCTCCTTTATTTTAGGAAATAAACTCTGCTAATATTCTGGAAATAACAACTAGAATATTTCTTATTTGAAAAATAAAAACAAATAAACCTAACTAACTTTGACTTCAATAATCCGCACAAAGCAAACAAATTCATTGCTATATGTGATCGCATACACATCAGCCCCTCTATTTTCACATATACAACCATGGTATATGCGATTTATCCCCCAGATTTCGCATATGCGATCGCTTTTGACAACATTGATGGTATCCAAAGCAAACAAAGTCATTATACCATTAGATTGTTTAACATGATAACCATATAGGTCCTATAAGAAAAAGTACAAATAGCGATTAAGTATGACTAATTCTGTATGGTATATAGATTAGTGATGTTAACATTTATTCAAAATCTTTAGTTTTTATTTCGAAAGTGTATATTCTATTTTTTTTTTCAAGAACATATTTAATTCATTATTACATGTTTACCCTTGTACTTAAATTGGATATCAAAATTGAAGCTATACTTCTTGCAGGCTTGATGTTTGCTGATGCACGTCAATGGAAATACTTATTTAAGGCATGGTATCTATGGGATTGCTCAACTCTATAATAGAGAACCACGGCGATATTTCATCAGAAGAACACAGAACATTCCCTGTTTGTCCGCTGACTTGGAATTGGGTGGGAAAGTTGGACTGAGTAAGATTCAGATTTAAAGAAAATGACATGCACTAAGCTACACCTGATTCCTATGCCCTTATCTTCTTTTTAAGCAAATTAATTGTTGAGTTTAATCCCACATTAGACACTTATTGCCTTATCTCTCTCCTTATAAGCTCCTGGGCCTCTCCACTCATTGCCAATTAGTTTTGAGTTGGACCCCCAAACTTATCATTAATATCGCTAAAATTCCATCTCAAGCAACACATTTAAAAAGCTTTCGTAATTTTTTACAGCCCTAGATTTTAGCAATTCGAGTTATATTAATATATGCTTGATCAATTAGTTTTTTGATAGGTACTTGGGTTCTATTCAATGCCTTCTTATTTTAAAGAGAATTTGCTTTGTTAGTGTTGAAATGAGCATAGGATGTATTGTATTATGGTGCTCCTGGCTGCACCATAGTATACTCTTATTTCTTATTTAATATAAATAATAAAGAGTTAATGTTCGTGGTGAATGGTGCCGCGTGAACAGTAATCACTATTCCTTTTATTTTCTCCTTTCTTCTTTGCTTCTATATGCTGAAAATCCTACATGGTATCATAGCTAAAATATAATCGATCCAAGAATCATCTACGAATCTACGGAATACATCCTCACACTTATTTTTGGGTGCATCATCATTATGGAGAGATAAACATCTAGGGTTTTGGATTGAGGGGACTTCTTCATCCACCAAACAATAAGAGTGATTATTCTACTGATTTTGGCTGGTTTATTAGCATCTTTTATCGTTAAAACATTCCAATTAGTTTATGGAAAAAAAAAATACGGATTTAGACTAATTGGATGCACATGAGTTATTGGGATTCTGTTTGTGGGATTGATCTTCCTTAATTGTTATTTTTTATGTTTCTTGGAAGTTTTTAATGGCCGTATAGCCTCAATAATATTGAAACTGATCTGTGCAGATCAGTCAATGTTGTTGATAGTTGATTTGTGATAATCAATAGTGTTTTGTGGCTCGTACAATAGTATTTTGTTTGATTCCCATGTGTTTAGAGGATGACTAGTCGCAATGAGAGTGATTCAAGTAAGACCACCCTATTAGTCTCTATGTTTAACTCTACACCCTTGGATAATCCAAGTCTTAAGATCACAACGGTAAAACTTGATGGAAAAAATTATTTGGAGTGGTCTCAGTCAGCAAGAATGTTTATTGGCAGTAGAGGAAAATGAGGCTACATTACTAAGACTAAGAAGGAGCCCCCGTCTAGTGATGCTTTTCATGAGAGGTGGGACTTTGAGAATCTCACAGTTATGTTGCGGTTAGTTCACTCTATGCGGCCACAAATATCTAGGGTATTTATGTTCTATTGTACACCCAAGGAAGTTCGGGATGCTGTTGCCTAGACATACTCATAGGTTAAAAACGTAGCTAGAGTGTATCATCTACATCAGGAGATCTCAACCTTGAAGCAGAGTGGTAGATCATTGACTAAATATTTTTCCACTCTTCGTGCTCTATGGGAAGAGTTGGATTTGTATCACAACTTTATGCCTACTTATCCTAATGAAGTATTGAAATATAGGAACCAGGTAGAGCATTTCAGTTCTTAGCCAGTCTCAACCCGGAGTTTGAGTTTATGCACGTTCAAATACTTGGTAGAGATACCATTCCCTCACTCAACCAGGTATTTGCACTGATTCAGAGTGAGTAAGTTGACGCCTTGCTAAGGGCACCTCATTGGACAGATAGAGATATCTGTTATGATTACAACATCAGGGTCACATAAATTTTTTAAAGGAGGAAATTGTCGCCATGGAAAAAGGCCTTTAACAGCTGAAGTGAAGGAAAAACTCAAATGTGATCATTGTGTAAAGACTCGTCATACTAGAGAGTTTTATTGGGATTTGATTGGGAAGTCAACTACATTCAGCAAGTCAAGTTCCTCTTCCACAGTCTGGAAGTTCATATCAAGCACATGCTTCTCAGCCAATATCAGGTGTTACAACCACAGATTCCTCATCTTTTATATCTCAGTCTATGCTCTCTCAGATGGGTGTTGGTACAGATCATACATCAGAGATTGAGTTATTGTGTCGTCGTCTTGCACAACTTGAGCATCCTCTTACCAGCTCCACTTCTCTTGCCCACTCAGGTATACATGCCTCTGCACATTATGTGTCTCTTTCTACTTTTGAGTTATCTTGGATTATTGATTCCGGGGTCTTAGACCATGTGTCAGGTATGTACTCATTGTTTACTTCTCATTCTTCTTCTTCTAGTCATCTTCATGTCAAAATTGCAGATGGCTCCTTCTCCTTTGTTGGAGGGGAAGGTGCAATTAGTTTATCTCTTAATTTTTCTTTACCAATTGTTCTTCATGTTCCGGTTTTACTTCTAATATTCTTTCTGTTAGTCGTCTTGCTAAGATACATAATTGTATTGTAATCCTTTTTCCTTCTCATTGTGTGTTCCAAGATTTGATATGAGGAGGGAGATTGGATGTGGTTGTGAAGCTAACGGGTTGTATCTTCTGGACACAACTCTGGCACCTCCTAGTACCCTCCAATCTAGTATTAGTAGTGTCAGTAGAGATCGGATTATGCTTTGGCATTACCGATTAGGTCATTTATCTTTTCTTGCGTTGAAGACTTTGTTTCCTGAATTATTTATTTCTGCCAGTTTGGATACTTTATATTGTGAGGTATGTTAGTTAGCTAAACATACCCGTGTGTCATTTCCTGTATGTATTTCTTGTACTCTACGATTTGATTCATAGTGATGTTTGGGGTCCTTTGCCCATTTTAACTTATCTTGGTTTCCATTATTTTATCATTTTTGTGGATGGTCACACACGATACACATGGTTATTTCTTAAGAAGTTGCAAGAAGAAGTTCCCTAGATCATTCGTTTTTTTTATTAGATGATCCATGCTCAATTTGAAAAAAAGATTAAAGTCTTCCGCTCTGACAATGCCAAGGAATACCAAGAAAGAAAAATTCAAACCCTACTCAAAGAACTAAGAGTTCTTCATCAAAGTAGTTGTGAGTATATACCACGACAAAATGGTGTGCCAGAACGAAAGCATCGATACTTACTTGAAGTTGGTCAAAGTCTATTGTTGAATATGAAGGTGGACAAGAGATTGTGGTCTAAAGCGGTACTTACATTGACATATTTGATCAACCGCATTCTTTCCCATGTGTTAGGTATGCGATCTCCACATTAGTTGTTGTTTCCTTCCTCTCATTTGTTTACATTACCCCTTCGTGTTTTTGGATGTGTGTGTTTTGCTCATGTGTTGGGGCTCTCAAGGACCAAGTTGGATGCAAAGTCAGTCAAATGCATATTTGTTGGTTATTCATCTAGTCAAAAAGGGTACAAGTGCTATGATCCTATCTCTGGAAAAGGCTTTGTAGCCATGGATGTAACCTTTTTTGAGTCAAGATCTTTCTTTGATGGTCTTACTTCAGTACCTCTTCAAGTGGGGGGGGGGGGGGGGGTAGTAGTAGTGATGAGGTACCTCTCTCGGTTCCTTTGTTTAATGTTCTTGTCTCCCTGAATCCTTCCTTTTTAGTTCAGCCACCTTCCTTGGTTGACACTACTAAAGACTTACCCGAGATGTCCTAAGCTAACAACCACGGTAGCTGAGCAACCTATTTAATCAACCTCTGAATAATCAAGTAATCCTACTCCTTTACTCCCATTAGACTATCTTCCTATTGCCTTACACAAAAAGAAGTGTTCTTGTACCATCACACATCCTATTTCTAATATTTTTTCTTAGTCTTCATTATCTCCGTGTTTGCAATCTTTTGTCTCATCTCTTTGTCCAGCGTCCACTCCTACGAGTGTTGCAGAAGCCTTTCATCATCCAAAGTGGAAGTAGGTAATGCAAGAGGAAATGAATGCATTAATGAAGAGTGACACTCGGGATCTTGTCCAACTTCCTGATGGGAAGAAAGTAGTTGGATGCAAGTGGGTATACACCATTAAATGTAAAGAGGATGGGACAATTGATAGGTTCAAGGCGCGTCTATGGCCAAGGGCTTTACACAGTCATATGGAGTTGACTACCAGGAAACATTTGCACCAATGGCAAAGATGAACTCAGTGAGAGTTTTATTATCGATTGCAGCAAATCTGTCATGGCCACTTTATTAGCTCAACGTGAAGAATGCTTTTCTTAATAGTGACCTACAAGAAGTGTACACGACACCCCTTCCTTGTTTCAGTGCTCTAGGACAAGAAGGGAGGGTTTGCAAACTTAAGAAATCATTATATGGCCTCAAACAGTCAACCATGTCTTGATTTGACAGATTTAGTGAGGCAATGAAGAGGTTTGGGTACAAACTGTCGTATTTGTAATGCATCGTGTTGGCAACATGATGGTCCTTTTAGTTTATGTGGATGATATTGTTGTATCGTATAGCAGTATTGATGAGATTCTTAAGTTAAAAAAGTTCCTTGCAAGAGAGCTTGAAATTAAAGATCTTGGTCCCCTTAGATATTTTCTGGGGATTGAGGTTGCTTGGTCAAAGAAGGGCATTTTCATCTCCCAGAGAAAATATGTTATTGATTTTTTGAAGGACACAAGAAAGTTGGGTGCAAAAACAGCTAATACCCTTATGGAGACCAATCGAAAATTGGACACAAAAGATGGTGAGCCACTTGAAGACATTGATATGTTCCAGAGGTTAGTAGGGAGATTGATTTATCTCTCTCTCACACGTCCAGATATTACCTTCTCTGTTAATGCCATTAGCCAGTTCATGCATTCACCAAGGATGAGTCATTAGGAGGCTGCTGAGAGGATTTTGAGGTATTTGAAGTCCTCACCAGGACTTGGCATTCTCTTAAAAAATAATGGACATCTTCGTATAGAAGCTTTCACAGATGCAGATTGAGTAGGATCTATTATTGACATAACAGTCTACCTTTGTTATTGTGCCTTCTTAGGTGGTAATCTTGTCACTTTGAGGAGTAAAGAATAGTCCGTTGTGGCCAGATTGAGTTGTGATGCAGAATATAGGGCAATGGCCCATGGTTCTTGTGAGATGATGTGGCTTAAAACTCTCATGGACGAGTTTAGTTTACTTGTTCAGGGGGAGATGAAGCTTTATTGTGATGACAAGGCAGCCATTGGCATTGCTCACAATCCAGTCCTTCATTATAGGATCAAGCACATCGAAGTGGACAAACATTTCATTAGGGAAAATGTGTTGTCCAAAGAAATTAGTATTCCTTATATGCATATAGAATATCGAATTGTAGATATTCTTACAAGGCAGCCATTGGCATTGCTCACAATCCTGTCCTTCATTATAGGATCAAGCACATCGAAGTAGACAAACATTTCATTAGGGAAAATGTGTTGTCCAAAGAAATTAGTATTCCTTATATGCATATAGAATATCGGATTGTAGATATTCTTACCAAGTCACTGACAGAAAAAAGGCGCATGGAGTTACTTGGCAAGCTTTGCATGACTGACATCTATGTTCTGCTTGAGGGTGTTGAAATGAGCATAGGATGTATTATATTATGGTGCTACTAGCTGCGCCATAGTATACTCTTATTTCTTATTTAATATAAATAATAAAGAGTTAGTGTTCACGGTGAATAGTGCTGCCTAAACAGTAATCACTATTCCTTTCTTATTTTCTCTTCTTTCTTCACTTTTATATGCTGAAAATCGTACAGTTAGTAACTACCTAGAAGCTAGGAGTTTTAACTACTGAATTTTACCTTTTTTTAAAAAAACAAGAGAAAGAAAGGTGAGTTGTTTGAGACGAAGTGCAGGGGATTTCCCATGCCAAGTTTAAATATGTCTACCCTCCCTTATTATTGAATAGATGAAATAAGATTTTATTTGCCTATTATTGTGGTTGGGCAAGGGAAATTCCTTTGCTTTGATTAGTGGGATACCAATCGACTAGAAGTCCAGGTCAAAGTGAGACTCCATTGATTTGATTTTCAAGGGCCATATGACTCAAGCCGGCTGCCAATTTTTTTATTTTGCTTCCACATCATCAAGTTGCATATTTTCATGTTTTGCTCCTCTAAAATTCCCGATTTCTTATAGGTTAAAGGGAGCGGTTGTTTCGGATTTTAGAATCTGATTCTAGGATTCTAAAATCCGATGCATCGTTTGGTTTGGATTATTGACCTGATTTTTTCATAATTAGGAACCAAAGTTTTTGAGAATTAAAAATAATTCTCAGGAAGAATCTCGTGATTCTCACAGACTATCCACTTATGACGATCTTGAATTACATCTTGCAATAACAACAATAATACTAATAACAAATGTTATCCAAATAATAATAATAAAATTATTTTATTATTTTAACAATAATGATATAAATAATATATTAATATTAATAATAACAAATAATAATAATAATAATAATAGTAATATAATTATAATTAATAACAATAGTAATAGTAATAATAACAAAAGAAACAATCATAATAATAATAATAATAATAACTAATATTAATATATAATTATATAAATAAATATAGTTATTAATAACAACACAACAATAATAATAATAATAATAATAATAATAAATTTTAAATAAAAATACAAAATCATCATAATTTTTTGGGTAATCTTAATTTTAACATGTTCCTTAACATACAATTCACTTGAAAACTAATAGAAAATGACCTAAATATTATCTTTTTAAACTCTTTCCCAAAATCTTTGATTTTTTCTCTAAAACATTCATTATCTTCAATCTCTAGGACATGTATTTTTACTCACTTTTTCAACTCAAGAAGTGTAATTGGGTAATTTTTTCCACAACATCACTTTTCAGAAACAATGTTAGCAAATGGGATTTTGGATTCTGGAAATCAGTTTTTGTAATTTGATTTTGACAATCCATAATTAGAATCAAGAGTCAGGATCTACAATCCGAACCAAACGCCCCCTTGGTCTAGTCAAATAGTCAACTATCATTTTGGTGCCTTGAGATCATACCTCTTATATTTTTTTCTCAGCCTAATCGAACATGTCTTTAGTTGGAATGTTATAAGTAAAAGAGGTAGGCGGGTTAGGGTTATGCACTTTTCCCCTAAAAAACTCTTTTTCTTCTTTTTTCATTCTCTATTGGTTTGGACAAATTACAACTTTGCACGCTCTTTGTAACTGAGGCTTTTATCAGTCTTCGACTTTCTGTTAAGTTTATATGCGTTCATTTCCAATTTTATCTTACTTTTTCCACTCATCTATCTCAGCATCTTCATCTTGGCTATGCTTAATCCACGAATATTTTTCTTAATTGTCAAACATTCAGCTCCAAAAGGCATAGCTGGTCCCTTCGAATTTGTATACTTGGTGGGGACCTTTTTCATCATTTCATTTTATATTTTAATTGTTGTTTTTTCTTCTTCATTGTTTGAAAAAACCTGAAGTTAGATTAAGAAGTGTATATGCCACCTTCAAAGTTGTCAACAAAATTCTTTTTTGTTGCCTTCAAATTGTCTATTAAAATATATTTACTACAATTAAAGTAAATCAACACTCTTATCTTGGCAGTTTATTTAAATCTTAATCAACATTCAAGTGAAACACTTGACAACTAAATCAACATTCTTAAAATTGCCTACGATTGACTCTACATATTTGTCTCGGATGCCTCATTTATGGTCTTGGTTCAAGCTCATGGCTTACCTTATGTTCTTATTTATTTATTTTTGATGAGTCTCCATGGCCTACTTTATCAATCCCATGTTATCTACTTATCATCACTAATACATATTGATACAAGACGATGAGGCAAGAAGATGAAAATAAGGGGGGTTAGGGGAATCTAGTATGGGATTGGGTGATAAGAGTATATGGTAGATTTGAAGAAGAGATTAACAGAATAAGGGTTAAAGAAAATGGGAAAGGATTATGGGTAGAATAAAATGGGTTCAAGAATTCAAGAATGAAGAACAATGAGGGTTAAAAGAAAATCAAGAAAATAGATATAAGATTAAAAGAAAAAGAGAAGGGATAGAAAGATAGAACCTTGGAATCACACCAAGGGTTTCTTGGAATCACACCAAGAATTATGGATAACTCACTTCAAGAAACTACATGAAAGAAACTCATTCTTTATATTCATCAAAGTCTTCGATAAAAGAAATCCTAATGCAATCCATATATAAAGAAAATAAATCTAAGAATCCTAATAAACTAAAATGCCAAATAAATAAACTAATTTTTCATAACTTTCTTTCTTCTAAATTTTCAATCTTTATAAAATTAAATAAAAGCCACTAAATTTACCAAACCACCCCTAAATATTATATAAGACCATGGGCCAATAAAACATGAAAATAAAGTCAAAAACATAAAAAATAAAGCCTTAAAACATAAACCTAAATAAAAATAAAATCTATTCTTCAAGCTTTGATGTCCTCATCAATTCACCTTTGATGGGAAGATTTTGCCACTGGAGAAATAAAATTATAGTAACTCCCTAGCATATGAAATATCTATAATCCACATGTAATCTAATCTTGACTTGCTTCTCAACTAATGCACCTTCCGTGCTTCAATAGATATCATCAAACCACATAAATAACTATTGGACTCTTATATTTTGGGTAAAACTGAAGTTGGTACTCTTAAATGCTCCATGTATAATGTAACTCATTGGTTTCTCCAAAATATTAGCTACCTTTTCTTTTCCATGGGATAAAACCTGTGTAAGCAGTAAAGGATGTAACGACTCAACAATTTCCTTTTCTTGTTGTTTAGATTTTTCAGACATAGATTCTTCTTCAAGATCCAATAATGATGCCCCACACTCGCCAATCTCACTCTCGCTGAAACCAAGCTCATAGATTTCTTCCTTGATTTCTTCATTACTTACCTTGAGTTTAGGCTCATGTACTTTAATTGCTTATACTTTTGTTATCCTAGATTGAACATTATGATTTATAGTGACCATGACGATTGTACTTGGAGCACAAGTTTTGTTGCCTGAACTCTTCATACCATTGACCACGTAATTGCTTGTTTTTATTTATTTTTTTGTTTTTTTGCTTTCCTTTATAATATAATCATGAATAATGCGAAAATATGCCCGAGAGTGGAGCGTTTGACGTAATTCTGACAATATTTTTTTCAACTTCTCTGAGAACATCTCTGTTGAGTCCATCTCCCCTCAATGTGATCTGCTAATTCTTGTCACTTGACCCTTGTCTCTAATACCAATTTAATGTAGGACGATGAGGGAAGAAAATGTAAACAATGGGGGTTAGGGGAATGATGGATGTTGGTAATGACTAAAAGAAGTTATAAACAAGTGGATTGAGGTGGAGTTAATAAAAGATACCCCACTTGAAAGCATGGGTTCAAGTTGATTGATCAATACCGGTTTGGGGAAGTCGTATATTTATGTAGAACGTGTGTATTGTTCTAATGTAGTATAGATGGATGAATAGATTGAAAGACCAACTTGCGTGCATTAGAACAAATGTTGCTCTATGCTCATCCGAAGATGTTAAAAATGATATGAAAGTTTTAATCTATTGAAGGGATGAGAAAAATAAGAAGATTAGCCACAACCATTTTGAAAGTTTGGAAAAATAATGGAGCATATTATAGGGATTCCATAAAAATGTTGCTTCATTATAATTTTTATTTCTTATTTTTAGAGATTGTTTTATAAATTTATCGAGGCTTACGCCTCATTTCGCCTCACTTCAAGAACCCAAAACACCTCAAGTGAGCTTTAGGAACTTTAAACACTGGAAATAGTATAGGGTAGATTTGAAGAAGAGATTAATGGAATAAGGGTTAAAGAAAATGGGAAAGAATTCAGGGTAGAATAAAATGGGTTCAAGAATTCAAGATTTTAAGAATTCAAGAATTAAGAAAATCATAAACAACGAGGATTAAAAGAAAATCAAGAAAATAGATATAAGATTAAGAGAAAAAGAGAAGGGATAGAAAGATAGAACCTTGGAATTCAAGTGTTTTTTGGAATACCACTAAGAATGTTGGAGAACTCACTTCAAAAACTCTATAGAAACTCATTCTTTATTCATCAAATTCTTCTTAAAAAAAATTCTAATACAATTTATATATAAAGAAAATAAATCCAAGAATCGTAATAAACTAAAATACCAAATAACTAACCTAATTTTCGTAACTTTCTCTTTCCTAAATTTTCAATCTTTATAAACTTAAATAAAAGACATTAAATATACCAAACTACCCCTAAATATTATTCTAAGACCATGAGCCAATAAAACATGAAAATAAGGCCAAAAACATAAAAATAAAGCCCTAAAACAAAAATATTAAATAAAAATAAAATATACTCTTCAAGCATTGATGTCCCCATCACATCTTTTGAGAAAAGACCTATACTATTCATTTCTTTCAAGGGCTTCACTTGAGATTTTAGTAGTGTTTTTTTGTCTTCATAATTTGAGGTTGGCTTCATTCTAGTTTTATGAGGTTTACTCTTCATGGTTGATTGCATGTTTAATGAAACAAATGGGTTAGGAAAAATTTATTATCAATCAAGTATTGAGTGGGGAATGTCGTTGCTGGAAAATAGTCCCTAGAGAGGGAGACATTTCGGATGAAGTACAATTGATTGTTTTTTGCCCATTTTCTTTCTCTTGTTGTTTCTCAGTTAGCATCTCCAACTTAAGGCTCGTGTTTATCACTTTCGCTTCCTGGATTTATTGCTAGCATTTTGGTTAAAAATTAATGTTATTGATACTTTGGTCTTAGAATTTTACTATGCAAAAAAGGTTGGATGGTCATTATGATTGTTATTCTCTACTGCAATGTATAATGAATATGTCAGTTTATGAGTTGCTGAGCTTCTTTTTTGGCTTGGTATTGCAGGTTTGAGATATAAAAAGTGGTCATTTCAAGTCATTGAAAAAATGGGTAGTGATGGGATTTTGCTTGCAAATTCACAAGACTTGCCTCTTTCTTCATATGAAACCGCCATGGAAGCACTCTCCTCTCTCATTACTTGTCAGAAACGTGGAGATAAATCAAATATAGGTGGTAGATATGGAAAAATGGAGAGGATGGCAATGTATCTCAAGGTAATTTCAGTTACAATTGTGCCATTTTAGAAGTCTTTTGTTGAGAATTCTACTAATTGTTTCATGACTTCCATTTGGGTCTCGTTGTCATAGCTTTGCAAACTGAAATTAGTAAAACAAACATATATGATTGAGATGATGATGATCATCATCAATGCCATATCATAAACATTGGACTGTTCCTAGATCCCCTCAAGTAGATTCATTTCTCATTCTATCTTCTTTAGCTCCCTCAGTCATCTATCTCAACATCCTTGATGGTATTGTAGACATGTTTATGGACTGCCCACTATTTAGCTCTAAAAAAGCAAGGTTGGTCTTATTGCTATCCAGTAAGATTTTCCTTTAGTTTGTTTGCTACACATCAATCAAAAAAAATTCTAGCTCTCCTGTCATGTGTCAGGAATCCCATTCCCATATCTACAATCTCTCATGATGGGATCCTCTTCTGGTGACAAAAACCCTCTTCTTTCCTAGCTCCCCCAAAATGGGCATTCATCCCATCTAGCATTATTGAATACTTGACCTCGGGTTTGTTTGGTATCTTTACGTGTTTTTTGGATTTGGTGAAAGCTCTATTCAGGGCCTGGATGTCATTGAGCCAAGAGTATACTTTTATCTATTATCCCATTTGCTATATGTTGGGGTATTCAGAAAGAGAGAGAAATCGACATGTATTTTAAGGCAGAGAGCTTCCAATTCAAGACGTTATTGTATCTATTAGAAGTGCTCTTGAGCCCCAAGGTGATGCCTCCTTTCCGTTTAAAGCCATTTGGGGGGTGTAGGCACCCCAATTTGTCCGGACTGAGCCCAAAAGCTCTCAAAGTCCAGCAAGAGAAGCCCAATCCAAGGATTTTCAATTTAATCAAGTGGGGCCCACTTCAGTGGAGCCCAACTCTCATAGGAACATTTTTCGAAGCTAAACCAAACTAGGCCATTGGGTACCCACGGCCTAAAGGAAATTTCCTTGGTGCTTTGAGTCACCCATGGCCCTAGCTGTTTTTCATTTGGACCTTGGGTCGGTTATCATCATAGCCAAATTTGCACACTAGCACACCCACCCAAGCCCATTTGGTTGAGGTTGTTAGGGCCCATGAGTGCCTAAGATTTGCGTAGGGAAAAGTCTTCCTAATCCCTTTCTTAATGACTTATTCCTCAAGAAAATCCCACTCTTTCCCTTCTATACTCTTGCATTAAGCTGCTCATCATTTTCTTATATAGACTTTTTAGTTTTTCTCCCCTTCTTCTAATCTTGACTCCTAGTTAAGTTTTGGTCCCCACATAAGTTGAATTACTTTCCTAACTTCATCTTGTTAAGACTCAATTAAGGTGATTTACTCTTATGCCCATTAACCTTGCCCACAATTCAAGAGGTCTTCATGCAAATCTTTGTAAATTGATCACATTCTAGGGACCATAACCTTTTTGCCCATCTCTTAGAACTCTTTAGTATCCCTAGGATTTTTACACTTTTATCCTTTGGTTGTTAGAAGCCTAGCTAGGGGTAATGACATAAAAGTCCAAATTCACAATTCCAAATTACATGCAATTAGGACTAGGTCTCTAGTGATTGACCCATAGTCAAGGGACTTGGACAATTTTATCCATCCCTTAGAATTCTCTAGAACCTTGTAGGCTTTTACAATCCCACCCCTTGGTCATCATGATTGATAAGACTTATGGATAAATAAAAAACCATCAAGGACAAGATGTTGGAGGGCAATTGAGGTCATTCTTTAAGTTTTATTTGAGAATATTGGGAACTTAAGGAAATTGGACATGTTTATCCCCAAGGGTCTCCATAGAGCCTATAAATAAGACCTCCCATCCAAAGCAAAAGGAGGAGAGGTCTAGCATACCTAAACTCTGTCAAGTTTGCTTCTTAAAGCCTTTACAAGCCCCCAAAATTCTGTCCAAGTGAATTCTCACCCCTCTTTGAAGCTTTTTAGTTCATTTAAATTTCGTGGCTTGGGTGGTAGAGAGTAATCCATTCATGTGAGGTAATCCCCCCTATAAGTCCATAATAAGCTCAAAGTTAGCATTTAATTCCAAATAGTTGTTGTTTCAATTCCTTTTAAATTCCAAGTAACTTCACATTTCTTAGTTAGCTTTCTTTTCTTTTCATGGTTAAGGAAGAAGAGAGTAATCCCTCTTCATGAGGTGATTTTCCCTTTTATATATCCATGTAATAAGTTCCTTTGGGAGCAATCCATGCATACACAATGAGCACACACTACTCTTATTTATATTTCAAAAAGAGCTAACAGTCAAAGGTGAAGGTCTTTGTTAGCAACCATTTACCCCAGAAGACCGATTTGTTGGAGAAGGGGAGAACTATGAATATAAGAGGGTCACGGGGATTAACTTGGGTATGACTTATCTGAGAGTGGAGGAAAATATATGCTCAACACTCCCCTTCACCCATAAGGGTGGAAAGATTCAAACCCGTGACCTATACAAACCAGTGTTCTGATACCATGTTAAATTTGGAGGTCCAACTCAAAATTAATTGGCAATGGGTAGAGAGGCTTAGGAGTTTATAAGGAGAGAGACAAGGTAATTTGTGTCCGATCTGGGACTAAACTTAACATGCCCTGGGCCTCTCTACTCATAGCCAATTGGTTTTGAGTTGGACCCCCAAATTTATTATGGTATCAGAGTAGGCCTTTCTCTCTTCCACGTCACTTAGTTCATATCTTCACGTGCTTTGACCAAGTCCACGTGCGGAGGCGTGTTGAGTTTAGTCCAACATCAGACACAAATTGCCTTGTCTATCTTCTTATAAGCTCCTGGGCCTCTCAAATCATTGCCAATTGGTTGAGTTGTAAATTTATCAGTCTTCCTAGATCTACATCTAGCTCTCTACGCCATCAAAAACAGTCCCATGGGACTCATCTTCATGCATAAGGTTTTAAGTCCCACCAGGGATGTATCTATTTGTAGATATTTCCTAAGACTAAACCAACAAAAAACAACTCCCAAAAGAGTGAAATCTTAGGGGATTTGCATTTGAGTCTTGAGCTCAAAGAAAAATCCAACTAGCACAACTTTTCATTTTTAGGTTGCTCATTGACCCTTCCTCATGATTTTATAAGTTGAATTATAGTCCATTTGACTCTTAACTTCTCTCATCTTTTCTAACTTCAAAAAATCTCTGAAAAATTAGTTTTCAACTTCACTTTGGCCATGCTTTGGTAACCACAACTTTGGTGGGTGAGACAAGCTACCTAACACCTTTCTTGTCTTTAAGCCAAACTTCCTTATCTGTACGTCTAATGGTTAGATCAATTGTGACAAGCCAAAAAACATATTTCTAAAACTCATTTTTCATGGTGTTGATTCACGCCTAAACTCTATGTATGGTGGTAACTCCTAAACTCAAGTAGATTGAGGCTTAAAATCCTTTTAATCCTCAAAAGCCATAACCATAGGGGGCAAAAGTTCCTGCTAAGATTTCCCTTTTTGTGAGACTTGTGGTTTCAAGGAAATTGCTTACTCTTGATCACCTTATCCATCGAGGTCTTATATCTCTTAATTTTTGTGCTTTATGCATTTCTAATTGAGAGTCAAACGATCACATTCTCATTCACTATCCATTCATGGCAAAAATTTGGTCTCATTTTCTACAATTGTTCATTGTTAATTGGGTCTTTCCAAATAATTGTTTTCTCCTTTTAAGAGCTTGAATTCAAACTTGTTCCTTTGAAGGAAAAAATTTCTTGGGGCTCTTCTCCCTTTGCAATTTGTTGGGGGACTTGGTTGGAAAGGATCATGAGGATTTTTTCAGGGGTGGAAAATACTCATCAAGACATGATTCTGGAGTTTCTTGGGGTTTTATTTTATTGGTATAAGGTGGATGTGGCGTTTAAGGGGGTCTTTTTTGAGAAGTTTGTTTTCAAATGGGATGCTTTGTGTTCTCTTTAACGTTCTTTTCCTTTGTTTTGTGCAGTCTTTGCATTGTGGTTGGTCACCTTGACCGCCTTGTTCTTCTTTTTTAATAAAATTCTGTTTACCTATAACAAGAATTGTATCTATTAAGGGTTTTTTGTTTTTGTGTTTAAAGAATTTAGGGAAAATGACCATTTAGTACATTTATTTTAAATTTTTTATTGAAAAGTTCCATGTTAGAAAATTTGAACTTTTTAAGACCCAATTTTCTAAACATTTTCTTCCTAACGACTTTTCGTAACTTCCCATCCATATTATTATGTAAAATTCCTAAACTACACTTTTGCATATGAAGTTACTAGTTTATTCATAAATGCATCAAGAAATACTAAAAAATACCCTTGATTCACATTTCACAATGGAGCACGTCTGTGAGGAACAATTGACATAAAATCGTAAAATGTATGAAATACCATTATTTAGGGAGCTGTTATTAGCACCCCAATTAAAAATAAAGAAAATAAGTGAATGGTTGATAATAAGTAAAAGTTGGGGTGCCAATAGAAGCTCTCTCAATCTTTTTTTGCTAGATTTTTTGTTTGAGTTTAAGATTTTATATGAGTCTAATCATAATTGTAAACAACTATTGAAAAGTTGAAATTGTTTGTATGAGTGTTATGTTCTGTAATGTTTGAAGAGTGTATTTTAATCTTTAATTGGGGTGTGATAAATAATCCAAGAAATTGGGGTGTTAAAAGTTGGGGTGCCAATAGTTGCTCTCATTGTTTAACACATGATTGTCATGACTCATTAGTGGTCTGGAATCATTAAATGACAAAAACATACCCTAAACATCATATTATGTTGACCAAAATAGTCTCTTTGAAAAAAATAAATGAAATCCCTGAGTCAAGACGAGTTGATTCGATAACTCTATTGAGTTGGCTAATCAACTATTTGTATCTGACCAAATATTGTCTATATATCGAATTGCCACAATTTTATCAAGTCAAATCGACTCGGCTAATTTTCGAGCTCTCTGATTTTCATTATTGATCTAGTATCATTCAAGGAAATAGTGATGAAATTTCAAGTAAATCAAATAAAAAATGAATGTATTTTTTATACAAATTATATGTATTCATTGGGAGGAAATTATATGTTTAAAGGTATTTTGAGTATTTTACTAAATATCAAGTTACTCGATAATGTAGGGTAGAACACACAACCTAGAGTGTATGTTAAAAATCTGGTTCTACGGTGAAATCCCAAGAACTAGGAGTAATGAAGAATCTCTATGTGGAGTTAAACAGACTAGAAACTTCAATATAGGTTTGAGATTGATGGAAATCATTCGCAAACACTAAAATTAAGAACCAATATCGGTCTCTTATGCTCAAAACAAACAAAGAAAGGGAAGAGAAGGGTTATCTTATTTTCTTTTGTTAATCAATTTTCAAAAAAACTAACTGTGGAATTTGTTTATGGAGCTCCATTTATAGATAACTCCTTCACAATAACTTAGAAACCTTCTAAAATGCTAAAAAATTACTTTCTAATCTATCTATAATTTATTACTAACCTTCTAATCCTATTAGAGCTGAATTTGAAAATCTAAAAGGACTTCTAATTATAACCTAAAGAATAAAAACGAATTTTAGAAAATAATAGAAACATAAAACAAATTAGAAACTTCCTAAAGTTGAACTAGAAACTAAGTAGGAAAAGAAACTTTGTAAAATTGAAATAGAAACTTACTAGGATTACTTAAACAATTTAAAAAATAGAAAATCAATAAAAGAAAGAGTCCTAATAGAAGTTGGACTAGGTCTTGAGGACCGGTCAAAAATTGGATCGAGTTGACTCGGTTGAACTGAGTTGACTCAGTCAATGTTGCTGATTTCTTTCTTTGATGCATTTTAATTCGATCATAGGCATTGAGATAAGTGTCGGCAAGGCTATCTATATCACTCGGCCAATTTTTGTCTTATTCGGAATAGATTCATTTAGGTACAATTTACATGTTTAAGGGTATTTTACCATACATTTTTAACGGAAGTTAAAACAAAATCCTTGAAAGGAAAATGTTTGGGAAAGTGAGCCTTAAATGGTGCAAACTTTCCAATGGAAGGCGTTTTAGTCAATATTTCTTAAAATGTGACCTTTGTGGTCATTTCCCAAGAATTTATGGGGGTGTTCTTTGAGGACTTTCCAGGTAGGGGAGTGGGTGTGTCAAATTGCTTCTATGTAAGTATAGGGTCCGCTACTAGATGTTTGATTGAAGATTCCTAGGGCCCGGCCCGGCCTGATATTTATATGGGTTGGATTCAGGCCAAGTTTTTTAGCCTTGAAAAGCCCGGCCCAGCCTGGTCCATTGACAGCCCTAGTGGTGATGTGTTCTTATTTTTGACTCATACATGTACATATCTTAACATATGCCACGTGTAATCCCTTATTGTATAAAAATAATTAGCTTGTTCTATATTATTGAAAATATAACAATGAGTCCGTAATCCTATTTGGTTCCCTGAGTTGGATACTATGTGACCTTGTCGGCCTCTAATATCCATAGCTCAATCCATGTAACATAGTCTTCCAAATGTTTTAACTGCAAAAGATTTTATAGCATTCATAGATTGCTAGTGATGTTTACCACTATTTAAACTCTAGCCCAAGCCCATTTCTGTTAACTATCACTGCTTGGTAGAGCTGCAACTTGGGTAGGGCCAAACCCAAACCTTTGGGGTCAAGTCTGGGCATAGTAAGCTTGGGTTTGGGTATGGGCATTGGGCAACCCGGTTTGCCTGAACTTGAACTTAATATGGCTATAATATACAAATATTTTCTTATATCTTTGTTTCTTCAGATTCACTATTCATATTTCAATATGTATGCTTTTGTTTATCTATAGATCAAGCTAATGTGTGATTCTTTTCATTAAATAATTAATTGTTTTGTTAGTAATGTTTTTGTTTCTATACTTCTATATTGCCATACACTGATTATATTGCAACTTTAAATGTTTGTTTTGTTAGAAAATGCGATTAATGGACAATAGAGGTGGTTACTTTAGTTAATAAACGTTATCTTCTTTTTCTTTAAATTTGCTTATAATTTTATGCATGTAAATTATGAAACACATTTTTAGGAGAAACAATTGCAAATTTTATGTTCTTTACATACCGTTTATCTTTATATAAGCCCTTTTCATCTCCAAATTATCTAGTATTATTGAGGAATGAACTAACCCAACCACATTTCATGCCCAAGGTCGAGTTGGGCACAGGTTGGTGTTTGTCAAGTTTGGTTGGGCTCGGGTTGATTCCCACCCACTTTTTTGGCTATGGTTCAGTTTTTTGAGGGAATTCATATAGGCAAGCTGTGGGTGAGCTTAGCATTTTCTCTGAAATAATTATGTATTTGAATTCTGTGTTTATCATCCTGGTTGTATTCAAATGATAAGCTTTCATACTTGAAATTTCTGGTTATAATGATCCATTACAATGTCATCTCGCCGTGTGGCTGTTTTATTTATTGAAAAAAGGATCCTGGAAAAAGTGAATTTCTTGTCTACAGATATTAGGTTTGGAAGAGCATATGGCTGGGCTAAAAATCATCCATGTTGCTGGAACCAAAGGAAAGGTAATTTTCCATACCTAAGAGAATTTTTTTATTAAATTTAGGCTCCAAATGACTTTAAGATTTCCCTTTAAGCGACCACTGCTGTTTATTTATTTGCTAATGGTCTTTATCCAACATATAATTCCATGGGGTTGCTTTTCCCTTTTGTATGTAGTATCTAGTTTTCCTTTTTCATTTATTTATTATCAAGGCTTTCAATTTATATTTCCACTGCTCATCTACATCAGCCAAGATGTAGAAAACTTTGAGGGAATGCTTCAACTATATGGAAATCATCATTTTTCATGGAAATAGTGAAAATGTAGCAAAATTTTTCTAGAAAGTTTAAGAGAAGATGACCCTATCAAGTGTGGAAATAAAGATCCATAAAATTTTGTTACATGTTGATGTAGATATCTGAGGGCCTAATAGCTAAAAAAACAACAATGTATATATGCACAAACGAAAATGATCTTAATAATCAAATCGTGTCTCATTAACTACGTAAAAGAAAAGTTGTAAGTACATACAAATGGGAAAGATTGCGATCATCTGAGCTAATGCCCTTTTTCATTATAATATTGTTTCAATTTTGATAATCTCAAACATATTATTGATGTTGCTGAAGATGAACTCTTTTTTTTTTCTTTGGTTGATAAGTCAAAGATATTTATTAAGAAAAGAGAACAAACAACCAACCAACTACACAACAGTATTTCACACCCACTCCCACTTTGTTACAAATCTTCAAAGAAGACCACTTTTGATTCCTTAAAGACTTTGCTTCAAAGGAAGATGGAACCCAGAATGGAGAGAATGATGTCTTGCACTGAGGACTCCTTCCCCTCAAATAAGCCTAAGGTTCCTTTCCTTCCAAATTCCCCAAAGAAATCACAAATGGTGTAATGCTCGCAGATTCCGTTTGACTGTAGAGAATCCTGCCCCGATGGCTTGCTAGCACTCAACCAAATCCCGGAAAGAACACAGGGGAAACCAAACAACGGCGAACATGCTGAAGAAATAGGACCAAATTTCTCTAGCCACTTGCTGAAGATGAATTCTCATATTAGAAAACATTTCACTTTCATTAAGAGCAAAACATGCTGAAACACATGCTTAGCATGGTTATCGGAAACAAGAAATGAAAAAAGGAAAAAAAAACAGGGTATTTTAGAAATAGCCCCCTGTAAAATTGGTGATATTAGGTTTGTCCCCCTTGCAAAATGCAAGATTAGTTTTATCCCCCTTGAAATGGGTAGAAAAGAGGGTGGTGCCATTTTGGGTTGTTCATATCAAACTTTTGATGCCTACATATGTTTCAAAGTTGAACTCATCTATGTTTCCTCCTTCCATGTTTCTTTAGTTTTTTAATTCCCTCACACTTGACCAAACATTTTATGTAAATATAACCTCTGCAATTTATTAGTCCTATGCAGAGCAACTTATAACATTTACAAAATCTCTAGATTTTTTAAGTTTTGTATGAAGTAGTTCAATCTAATCAAGTCGTAGTTGGGTGAAGCTATATAACATATAATTTGATCCTACCCCAAATCTTTGGGATAAGGTTTTGCTCAATACACAACCATGGACGTAGATTATGAAGACAAGATTGGAGTTTACCTAAATTTTCATAATTTTCATCAGAATATCCTTTAATGTGTGCAAATCTGGTGTGGATGCGCAGATTTGATGCAATTACACTTTTACGGTTTATTTTATTTTATTTTAATTTTGTTATTGGTACACCTCTAAAGCCTTTATCAAGAAGCTACAAATTTAAGTTATACTTTAGAGATTTTCTTCACAATTGCTAGAAAAATTAAATTTGGGTCAAAATATGTTTTTCAAAGATCAAGAGTTGAAATCTTTCATTCGTTGAAATATTACAGATTACAAGATGGTATTTAGAAATGGCCATTATAAGACTTTGGTTGAAATTCACTATTCACCAAAATTTTGGTTGAAAATAATGGTGATTTTGATGACAAAAAGGAACTACAAAATACCTTGTAAATTGCCCCTAAAATTGAAAATAGTTTGTTAAATAGTGGGAATTTTGTACTAGGTTTATTTTACATATATTCCAAGTTATAACTATATTACCACACACACTTTGGCATTTATACCCCCTTATTCTTGGTATTTTGACCCATAAGTTAATTGGTATATCATAACAAATCTAAATGTTCAAGTTTCATATTGCTCTAATAGACATCGCATTTCAGGGTTCAACATGCGCATTTTGTGAGGCCATTTACGAGAATGCGGTATTCGAACTGGATTGTTCACATCCCCACACCTAATTGATGTGAGAGAAAGATTTCGTATAAATGGGTAATTATCCAAATGTGTTAGCATTTATTAGTTATATATCTCAATTTTCCTTGAAGATGTTACTTGACCATGCTTTGTTCCTATTATATTGTCTATGGAATAAAATGAAATCAAGATTAAAAGAATAGTTCCTTCCTATTAACTATTATAATATCGTATTTTCCAATTTAATATTATTCATCAAAAGTCAAACATTATAGCCAAATATACGAAGGAATTTGATTGACTCATAGTTCTAAATGAGATATGAAAAACTGAAAAGGAACTTGCAGCTCGATATGTCAATGGGTTATGTTCTTCAATTTGTGATGAAATCGAGATGCTTCGTGTATGGAAATTTAATGATACATACCAATTGAATTAAAAATGGAGGCTAGGATTGCTCAAACTGGCTTTAGAGGTGCTGGTCGTACCAATACCACTAAAGACACTCCGAAAGCATCTAACCATGCCGAGAATATTTTAGGGATTTTAATAAGGACAGCACCAATAACACTATTGACTTGCCTACAACTAGAGCCTCAAGACTTGAGAATCAAGATGCCATTGACATAGGCACCATCAACGTGCCTATTGATCCAATGGAAAAGCGGACTACAATTACATTCATCAATTTAGATGGTAACTATCAGTGAATTAGCAAAGGTGCTCCTAAACAAAATTTAAGTTTATGCCAAGACAAACAAATAATGTTGGAAAAGTTGATGCCATCATTGATAAGTTTGCAGAAAGGGAGTTTTTCTCTTTCTTGTATCACACGAGTTACAGAAATATTAAGTTCCAAGCTAATTAAAAAATTCAACAAGTAGTTACTATTTTATAATACTGAAATCAACTTTAAAGATTGGGTAAACTATTTTAGCTAAATCTCCACATTATACATGTTGAGCCACCTATTCTTTTCACATGGTACAATGGATTTATTTTGTTTTACTCGTTTCGAAATGAGTAAAATAATTGGGTAAGATATTTTAGTTTAATCTCCATATTTTACATGTTGAGTCACTCCTTTTCACATGGGACAGGGGATCTGTTCTCGTAATAATTTTTTTGGTATAAAGAAATCCAAGGACTCACTCCGAAAGGTGTTCGATTGTTAGCTACAAAGGAGTAGAACAACGTCTTAGCACCAAAACATGCATATATCTTGCTTAATCATTACTTGGTCAAAACAAAGAAGAAGTTGAAATTCTTCCTATGGATGAGCTCGTTGAAAAGAAATATGGGTTTGTTGGTGCATTCATTGAGTAAATATATGAGTGGAAATTCTTACTAGGAACACTTGTGGCGGCGCAAGGGTGAGTTTTCTTCAAAAAGGAAGTTTTTACGTGACAAGATTTGTTATGGCTAATAGTTAGTGAACTTGAGTTAAACTCGAGGGCAAGTTCTGCACAACCCGGGGAGGATGTTATGGCCAGTGTGTGCTTACAATTGTTTTAGGCTTGTTGGTCTTTAAACCCATGGGTTCCGAGTCTTACTTATAGTCAAGTTTTGTTATATTGTGATTTTAGAGAATACTTTGAGAAGATCCAGGTATTTTGAAAAATATAAAATATTGCTGTAAGTGGGTGGGTAGGTGAAGTATTAATTGTTTTTGTATTAAAATAGGTTGTTGGAGTTGAAATCAAAATCTATATAAACCTACTAAGGGAGTGTGCAAGGGTTGGGGATGTCCCATATGGATGAGCATGTGAGAAAGCTTTCTTTTAGAATTTTAGTCCTTGTACACACCATCTTGAATTACCACCAGATTAGCCTGCCATTTCTTAAATGTGGGTTTGACGATCGATCTCTTTTCCCTATTCCCAAGTTCCTCTCACATTTCAATATAATGTTTTCAATCCATTGATTACTATAAATGTTCTCCATTCTGCATGAGTACTTCCACAATCTTTTCCAGAGTTCAATTAACACATAAGGCCTTGAAACTCTCTTGATAGTTTAACACTTTTGGTTTCTTTTTACACATAAGGCCTCATGTCTAGAAGAACCACCACCTCATTTGGTTGATATGTGGGAGGAACATTGGATTAGATTCCAGTAGTTCCTACTAGTTCTGACTTTTCCTTAAAAATAATTCATTGAAGAAGCAAGCCTCTTTGACCTTTTCAAAATAAAACCACCCGAAGCCAGCGTGGATGTCCATAATGTTATCATTCGACCATTTTGTGGAATCCGTCATTAACTATTTATCCAAGATTTCAACCATTTGCAAAGGTTGTATGTTGTGGGCATCCTTTCCACCTACATCCATGACTAAGCTGATATCATTACTCCCCTAAGGCTCCACCACAACTTTCCTTCTCCGCCATTTATGATGTTACATCTTGATTGTAGAATGATGATTGCTGCTTACTTTAATGTGCACACTATTAAAAGAATAAGAAATTGCAAAAATGGAATCCTTAATGACCTTGAACTATGAATGCAACTAATCAAACCCTAGACATTAAAGTCTACAATGCAACAAAAAGGAGTGTAACTAGGGCGTGGCACGTAGTATAGTGCAACAAAGATAACTTGAGGGGGAGCCCCAAGGTCTAACACAAGGATTGGGTTTAATGCCAAAAATCTAGATTACTACAGCATAGAAGGTTAGAAACGATGAAAGAAAGATGAAGTGAAATACAAGTGTTGTAAAATTTAATTGTGCTAGAGAAATGCAAGTTAGGAGTAGAGAAAATGTAAAGGAAAATACTTAGGATGAGAGGTTAGGGCATAAAGATTCAACCCAAACCCTCCATTTTTTTTCCTTCTTGGATGCAATCAATCAAGGTGGGGAGAACTAGAGAGCTTCCCCACTCAAAATAATAAGACAATAAGCTCAAATAATAAATAAGATAATTTCCACCAAGGTATTCTAGTATCCCAGGTTTAGAGTAAACTAGAACATAAATGATGCACCGATGTGAACCTTAAGTATTAATCATGTTTGACATGAATAATCAAAGAAGAGTTACAATAGAACATACAAGATCGTGAAATACATCTTTATATTCATTAATGTATAGTGTATCAATAAAGATGTATACATGATATACAACATTAAGCATTTACCTTACAAAATGAAAATGGAGAATAAAAATAAGCTCCTCAAGTCATGATTGCGCACCCATAGAAGTCTCAAAGTGAGGAGCAAGGAGTCTTCTCCGTAAGCCCTAACAAGAAGTCTAGCCATGCATGCTTGAGCTAGTCATGGAAAATAAGAAAAATGGAAAAGATGATGAAGGTGAAGGAGATGGAGAAGGGAGAGCTCTAGGGATTTCTAAAAATGTGTTCTAGAGATGAAAGAAAATAACAAAATAGAAAAAGTAGAAAAATTCAAAATGAAAGTAAAAAAAAAGAAATTTCCAAAATGGGGCAAAGGAGAGAATATGACAAAAATAAGGGAAAGGTGGAAGCTAAAAATGGCTAATGGCTTTGGGAATAGAGGGCCATTGGGAATAGATGAGAAATGGGTAGGTAAAATGGTGGGCTTTCATTGGCGTATTTTGAAATGGCTTGGGGGAATGTGTTGGCCTCCCAAGGTCATGTCACTTTCACCCATGTGAAGGTGTCTCAAGTAGAATAAAAAAATCTTATAGCTTAAATAATACACTTAATGGAAGGTTGTGATGCTTCCATCAAGCTCCATGATAGATCTAATGGTTACGATGAGTCCAACAAGGAGACATGGTAGGGTGATATGGTCACCATCAAAGTATGCTATCTTCTACCTCCCATGTGTGACACATGTCTCCAAAGATACCTAGGGTGATGATATCTAAGGAGAAGGGGCCCATAGTCAGAAGGGTGGATTCAAGATGGGGTAGGGAGGCCCATCTCTATTGGTGGTGGCGAAATACTAAAGGGCATCCACAAGACCGGCTTGGGGTGAATTTTTTACTCGGGTCTAATTAAGGTTTGTTAACCCATCCTTAATCCTATTTGTTGGCACTTTTGGAGCGCTCTATGGGGAATCATCTCGCTTACGGCTCATGTGCTCCTACTTGCTTTCAATGATGGTCCATGTCTTTTAATCGATCCTTAACTCTTACAATTATCAAAAAATACACGTAATGAGACTTTTGACCACTATGATTTAATAATTGTGTTTTCATGCAAATCAAGAGTTTTATGAGATCAAAATCCAAAATTGCGCATTATCAATGATCATTGGAACCTACCACCAACCATTTGATCTATTGCTCAATATTCGTTTTACTCCCATGAACATTGTCATCCCTCTGACAGAGGTTCCAATGCCCACCCTGTGATTATTATTTGAGGGATGCTGATATTCTTCATAATCCCTTTGGACATTCGAAAGATATTGGCAATTGTAGGATTGCATAAACATTTTACTAGGATTGATGGTTTTGGACCTATGAACCTTATGCAACACTAGGAATCAGGGGAGCAAAAGCTATTTTCCTACCCTTGCTAATATCCAGAAGGTTAGTCCTGTCTCTCTCAAGATTACTGAAATATGTGGTCCAATGAACAAGTTGGAGTCCTACTCCCGTCTTTCATCAAAGAAGATGAGAAACAGTCAAAATGCATTATATCCCCATTATTGAGATTACTGTTGGTCGTGTCTGAGAAACTAATTAGAGATTGAGAGAGATCCAACATTATATGCTTTTGTACTTGGCTTCCCCTTGGGACAATATTTAGTCCTACTAGGAGTAACTCTGTTCTCTGGAACCGCCCACTTGCACTGTTGAGGTGGGCATTAACCACTTGGTCTGCATGCCATCCATATCTGCCATGTCAGAAAGAAACGTGCTTCACCTTAGAAATGGGAGAACTATCGTTGAGGATTACTCCGTTCTACTCCTATCTGGAGGACCACCAATTTAACCTTTCTCCATGGCTGGACAACCCTGAAGATCTAACAGATAGTTGCTTGAGATGTGATGAGGACACAATTATCTTCTACCACAACTACCACCATGTCACATTGAAAAGAAAAGAATGGACAAATAGGGGAAGAGTGCAAGATTTCTGAAATTGAGCACAAATCTTCCCATGGGGGTTCCTTCTGGTTAGCTTCACACTTTGTTTCTGTGAGCCATCTCACACCTACACTAAAATGAAAGGCTAGATGTGAAGTCTCCTGGCAACGTTCCTTGGCTATCATATGTGGTGCCTCATTGATAGATTTTTTATTGTGTTTGAATAAAATGGATGTTCCCTTCGCTTTCAGGGAATTTGTAACTAAACAAGGATGATATTTAGTGCCTAAGCTATAGATTTCGGTCTGTTTTAATCACTGCTTTCCACAAAGAACATCATTTTCTTTCTCCCGCTATGAGTATAGACTGACTTTCACATTTTTCGCATTTATAGTTTACCTTCCCCTTGACTATCTTGGATCTGTCATGGCTGAGTATCTTTCTCCAGAATGCCTTCCTAATTTCATATAACTACCAGTGCTAACATCGCGTAAAGCATTGGACAATCATTTAGCTTCCTCCGAAATGAGCAGAACATCTTCATGCCATCTCCTTCCCCTTTCTGCCATGTGATTTTTCAGTATATCTAGTTCACTTAACCATAGTGAAAGATTTATGTTCAACTACAATCATAGTCACCAAGTTGGGATTCGGGAATAAGTCCCCAAGGGAAAATTTAAATTTTGGTAAAATGGGGAAAAAATCAAAAAATTTGGACTAGGCTTAAGTGTATGTAGTAGTTCATACTAATTGGTGTTCTCATACTATATTACCCGATCTCATATAAAACTACAGTAATAAAACACCAAACCCCCATGTAGATATCATCCTTGCATCCACAATAAGAAACCACAAGTCTACAACACATTCAAGGTTTATATTCTTGAAAATATAAAAAATAAATATTTAATGCCATCCTCATTATCTAATGCTTCATCAATAAAATTGTCACCATCATCTTCATCAAGCTCATCTTCTCTTACTAGTGCTTCAATTTCATCTTTCGTTTTAATCCGATTTAATCGCAAAATTTGCTATTTAATCATGAAGTTTGTGATTTAATCACAAAGTTCATAAAAGTCATGATTGACATATAATTGGATGGACTACACTGCGGATACTTGTTTTAGTATGTGTAAAAACTGTTGATCTTGTATATGTTTACCTAGATGGTTTTTTTTATGAGGATACAATGTTTTTTTGAGGGTGTTATCATACTTATATCATTTTTTATGGCTAATATTCTCCAACCTTTCCCAAGTTAGAAAAATTTATCAGAAGTCTCCAAATAGAATCGATCCTCCAAATTAATTCTGACTTTTAAAGTGGATGAAGTTTTAGTTTAGGTTGGTATGATTTTAGCCACTGACTTTTTTTCTTTTCTTTCTCTTTTAATGCCCATCCTTGAATTACTTGTGTAGGCTGGATATTTCGGAAGATAAATTTCTACAGTACTTTTGGGACTGTTGGCACCAATTGGAGGTATTATCATTAAAAGTTGTGATTTATTGGGTAAAATATGTTCTACAAATCTGTTATGATGCATGACTGTCTTCAAGTTATCATATTAGTCCAAGTTTAGAGAGATTTTTTTTACCTAATATATCTATATAGATAGATAGAGAGAGAGGAGGGAGGGAGGAAGAGTACATGCAATTCATATATAGATAAAATGAAAGATTTTCATATAACTGTGAAATGTGTTGTCTTTAGGTTTCTTAAGTTTCCTATGTCTTTGGAGAACATCAAAAGTGCTGCATGGTTCGAATCCTCAAATCCTACTCCAATCCATCTTTTAGTTATGTTTGAAGGTACCTATTGGTAGTTAAGTCATTGATAAGATTGTGCTCCTGATTTTTCACTTGCCTTAGTTTTTAACTGTTAGAGTTCTTGTACGTCAGTCCTATTTGGGTTGTTAGAGTCGTGTGTGCTGTTTATGTAGTGATGGAGCCCACACCTTATGGGGCCCTACTGTCAGCCCCCAAATTTGACTATACGTCGACTTGGCAACATGATTGGGGGATACTTGACCCCGCCCCAAACCCGAAACTTGAGCATAAACCTCAAAACTATGTGAGGGAGAGATCTGCTAACACCTAAAGCTTATTGGTCTAGATTCCATGCTTTGGGACTCTTGTGATTCCTGAGGTATGGGTTGAAAGTTGAGGTAACTCAAGGACTTTTCTACCCAAAGAAATTTCAATTTACTTAGCAATAGAAAGAATTAATTATTCTACAAGTTAATAATTTATAACACCATAATTTTATCTAAAGCATAGGTGATACTATCATATATAGATGTTGAGTGACATAACATATCATAGCGATAGCAAAAGAGTAGTGCATAGAGTATGACAAAAGTAAGAAACCAAATACATCCCGAAGGACAACATATATAAATAAACAAAAGACATCCCAACATCTAACAAAAGACATACTGTCGGGGAAAGCAAATCATAGCAGCAGCAAACCGATGGCTCCTCAAGGCATGACCTCTGAATCAGGGTTTGGCTCATAGTACGACTCTGGCTCCAGCTCCCAATACGGATCCTCCTCAACGTACTCCTCCACCCAGAACGTGTCCTCTATAGGGAAACTTGAAAGGTGGGAAAAAGTGGTAGGAGCGACAAAGTCACCCAACACATATCGACTAACCCTAAGCTAGTCACCCAGGGGTGAGAAAATAATCTAGTTTCTAAGTTTTTTGTCCTTAAAATACGGTGTGTGAAATGAATTTTATTTATGAAATTCATGATGCATAAATGGATAATTATATCTAACTATGTTTAAATGCATCTACTATATGTCGTCTATTAATAGAAGAAGGCAAGTAAATCTTATGATAGTAAGTATTGCAATGATAATCAATTAATTTTAGTTCAGTTATAGTTATATAATGACATAATAAATATGCACACGACATCACATTACAATACATGAGGTGAGGGATATCTCTAGTGGGTCCAAGCTTGCAACTGATCTTCCGATCAAAATCGGCTTGCCCATTTGTGCAAAGTTCTACTATGTACTAATGTAGAACAGAACCGGGATCTCATTAATTTACTGATAAAGGACCTTAACATTGTTAGCCTTTTAACACGGGCTGAGGGTTTTCACCTGTCCTGATTTTCTGGTCTGGCATGGTAATCGTTGGTTCCCATGGAGAGCATGGAGTCGTTCGCAATATGCCATCTTTTTCCGGCCCAGGTTGCCGTTTTACAATAAGGTCAACGACCCAAATGGCAATCAACCATTCAACGACTATAGTCTAGGATGGATCCATGTTTAAACCAGGTGTGAACCTCGCGTCTAATGCCTATCAAGCGTACATGCAATCTCAAATCCCTTCAGCTATTGACTTCAACCTCTTTTGAACCAAAATCAAGATATATCAGAAAATGATATTACCAGTACCCAGACTTCGTTGGTAGCAACTGTCTCGATGGCATCCCATACCACCAGGGGGCAAGTCAAATCCATCGATATCTTAGGTAAGAAGAATTTTAGAAGAGAAAAGACTAGTCTCATAATAAGAGCTTGGCATATATTTATAATCAATAATAAGGGAATGGACATAAATGCCCTTACAAAGAAAATAAGAAATAAAGCGAAATAAACTAATATTAGTCAAACTAGAACTGACTATTCTAATATTTGCAATACTCCTCCTCAAGCTGGGGCAAATATGTCAACTAGGCCCAGCTTGGCAAGGTGATAGTTAGTGATAGAAGGTCCAACAGACTTTGTAAGCATATCGGCCAGTTGATCTAAAGAAAGAACAAAGACTATCTCAAGTGCACCAGATCGACCTTTCTTCCTAAGAAGGTGAACATCAATTTCGATGTGCGTAGTCCTTTCGTGAATAACTGAGTCAGATGCAAGCATGGTAGCAGACTTGTTGTCACAGAACAGGGAGGAGGAACCAGCAATAGGAAATCCCAACTCTATCAGTAAAGATCTAAGCCAAAGAAGCTCACATATGCCAAGAGCCATTGCACGATACTCAGCTTCAGTATATAAACGAGAAACCACACTCTGTTTCTTACTTTTTCATGAAATAAGATTACCGCCATAGAAAGTACAGAAACCAGATGTAAATCTCCTATCTGTAAGAGAACCCACAAAATCAGCATCAGTGAAACAAGATAAATGTAACTGAGTAGTAGACGAATAAAATAAGCCTAGACCAGGACAAGACTTCAAGTAGCGAAGGATACAATACACAACGTCAAGATGAGAGATACGTAGAGCATGTATAAACTGACTGACTACACTAACCGCAAAGGTCAAATACGGTCTAGTGTTAGTCAGATAAATCAAACGGCTTACGAGTCTCTGATAAGATGAAGGATCAGATAAAAGTTCCCCAGATTCAGCATGAAGACAATGATTCTAATCCATTGGGGAAGAGACAAGACGACAACCAAGCATACCAGTGTCCTGAAGAAGATGCAATGTGTATTTGTGTTGAGGTAACAAAATAGCACGACGTGAGTAGGCTACCTCTATCCCCAAAAAGTACTTGAGGGGACCTAAGTTCTTAACCTCAAAAGAATTACCAATTGCTTCTTAACCTTGTCAATCTACTGTGCATCATTTTTAGTTACTATAATATCATCCATATAAACCAAGACAATGGTATTGCAACCACCTACTCCTCGTCGAGTAAAGTAAGTATGGTCAGAGTGGCATATAGAAAACCCCATAGATAGAATGACCTCAGAGAAACACTGGAACCAAGCTCGCGGAGATTGCTTTAGGCCATATAGAGATTTGAGAAGGCGACATACTTTCCCAGAATACTCCCCCTAAAGACGAAACCCAGGAGAGGGATTTATATAAATGACCCCCATCAAATCACCGTTGAGAAAGGCATTATTCACATCAAGCTGGTGAAGAGGCCATGAATGACATGCCACTAAAGAGATAAGAAGATGGACAGTAGAAAGTTTGGCTACAGGGGCAAATGTGGCACCAAAGTCCTTTCCCAGAATCTATGTAAATGCCTTAGCGACAAGGCGGGCCTTCTAAGGATCAACAGTGTCGTTTGCAAGATACTTGACAGTGAAAACCCATTTACAGCCAACAGTCCGTTCCCTAGAGGGAAGAGAAACAAGTTCGCAGCTATGATTCTTCTGCAATGCATCCATCTCAGTAGTCATGGCTCTAGTTCACTTAGGATCACGTAAAGCCTCAAATAAAGACTGAGGAATCTGAATAGTCTGTGGTGGCAAGATAGGTTCGACAGGAAGGAGAGGAACCCTGATAGGAAACAAACTAGGCAATAGGGTGATCAGTAACACACCCTCACTTACTTTTACGAAGTGCAATAGGAAAGTGAGTCAGAAATAGAAGGAACAGGAGTAAATGTAGGAGGTATACATGAGTCCAAGGAAGAGGTTGGCAAGGTTTGAGGGGGGGGGAGGGTGACGAGAGTAAACCTACAGCGGTGGCGAAGATGAAGGTGGAGAGAAAATTGGAAACGGTAGTACTATAAGAGAGTGAACCTGCAAAGGAAAAGAGTCCTGCAAAGAAGATGAAGCATGAAAAATGTGACATCCAAAGAATGAATAAGACGATAAGTGAGTAGATTATAGTACCGAATGATAGATGAGTAACCTAAGAAAATACAACGAATGGTTTTATCATCTAGTTTGGTGCGATGGGGAGTTTTATCTTGAACAAAGCAGGTACACCCAAAGACACTTAGTGTAATGGGGAAGAGAGTGGTATCAGGTCGAAGAACATAAAGAGGCACCGGTCCCCCTAAGGTGCGGCTCGGAACACGATTCATTAGGAAAGCAGCAGTAAGAACTGTCATATTCCAATATGACTTGGGAACTTGCATCCCTCATGGAAGGCAACAGACGATGTTCATGAGGTGGTGATTCTTACGTTCCGCCACCCCGTTTTGCTCAGGAGTGTATAGGCAAATTAACTGATGAAGCATACCGCGCTCATGGAGATGGGACCGAATCCCATTAGAAATATATTCCCCTCCATTATCTATTCTAAGAGATTTGATAGTAATGTTGTACTGAGTATGAATCATTTTAAGGAAATTAACAAAAATAAAGAGCACCTTAGAGCGAGAACGCATTAAATAAACCTATGTACAACGAAAATAGTCATTAATAAATGTAACATAATATCTATGACCATTAAAAGTAGTAATAGGAGAAGACCCCTACACATCAAAATGAACTAAATAAAAAATAACATTAAATCTATGCATGTGAGGAATATAAGATGTACATGTGTGTTTAGAAAGCTCACACACGGAGCACTGAAATTTGTGTCCACTATAAGAATTTTTTAAAGCAGGAAATAATGAATATAAGTGCTAAAAATTTGCATGTCCTAAGCGAGCATGCCATAAGTCTAAAGTCTAGGAAGAAAAAATATGATTCCCAATGAGTGAGAGGACAGAAGTTGGAACAGCAGTAGGTGGAGCTCCAAATAGGTACAGCCCATCCCTCTCATACCCTTTGTCAGAAAATACTCAAAGTCAGGTCCTGAAAGACATGAGTAGGAAAAAATGTTACTGAATAATTTAAAGATTTTGTTATACTACTCATAGACATAAGATTAAGAGATAGGTGAGGAACATCTAGAACAGAATCAAGAGAAAAACCAGGAGTTAAGGAGATAGTACCCTTATTGTGAATAGGGGTAAGAGACCCATCAGTAAGGTGAATTTCCTTATGGGTAGTAGGAAAAAATTGAAGAAATAAAATTATTAGACTTACTAGTCATATGATCAGAGGCACCAGAATCAATTACCCAAGTCAAACGAGCAGAGCCAGACTGAGAAGCATGAAATGTAGAAGAGGTGTAGTAATAGATGCGATTATAGATGAGGGAGTCTGAGCCTAGAGCTAATCCCGTACAATAGTTGTAATCTACGTCTGTAGATGTTGCAAATCAATAGTTCCAAGGGATGCAGGATCAACAGAGGTAGGTTCCACAAGAGTAGCACAAGGCTGTCCCCTAGAAGATCTCAATAGGTAGGGATAGAGTTAAAAACAGCGGGCCTTCTCATGGCCAATCTTCCCATAGGGGCTACATGTAAGACCACTACCTTTACCACTTCCACGGCCTCAATTCTCGGATCCTTGAGTTCGGGAGGTAGAGAAACCTGAATTGGCTGCAAGAGCCATTTAATCTGTATCTAGAGCAGAGATAATGATAGGGGGCTGAGATTGGGAGGGAACTATACGGCGATGACGCTCATCGCTATCAATAGTCGCAAATGTCTCAAATAAGGAAGGTAGAGGAGTGGTATTAAGGATTTAGGTTTGTAGTGCCTCAAACTCAGGGTGTAGACCCATGAGAAACTGATATGTCTGATGTCAAGCAATCCTCTTGACTACATACCCGGCTGTCTCGGCAGACAATTCAACCATAGACTCATAGTGCGAGAGCTCTTCCCAACGAGACTGAAGGAATCCACAGTAATCTGCAACACTTTTGATTTCCTTGGGTAGCCTGAGCAATATCCCGGTAAAGTTCATAAATCCTCGAGTCATTTCGAGCATGTGCATGTCTGAGTAAGAGCAGACCACAAAGAAGAGATAATTTCATGATACATAAACATAGTGCAGATGCGTTGCTTCATGGAGTTAAATAACCATCCAAGAATGGTGCAATTAATAATTTTCCATTGTTCAAATTTAGAATCAGTGAGGGGTGGCTTAGGAACAACGCCTGACAGCCCAACTAGATTTTCCTTTACTACCCAAATAAAGTTGCACCGACCGGGACCAAGACTAAAAGTTACGACCATGTAGTGGGGCATTGGTTATATGCTGGACTGAGAAATTAGCCCCAAGGGTCATAGTAGAGTCCTTAGTCTCGTGAGTCGTCATCATTGCACACTATAGATAGGAAGAAACTTTGGATTGAAGGGTGATCTCCTGTATTAGTACTGTTGAAGGTCAAATAATGCTACTAATTGCTGTCGGCAACACCAAAAATCACAACTGATTGCTGTCGAAGCCCCTGTTGTTGGCGCAAGTCTTCGTCAAACTCTAGAACTGCTGTAGAACTGATTGCAGGGTAGTTAAGAGCCTATAGGCTGATCCCAAGACTCCCAACCACTAGTTGTTGCTGTCGCAGAACTGTTCCAAGTCTGTAGGTCTGATCGCAAAACTCCCAATCAATGGCTGTTGCTGTTGCAGGGCTGTTCAAAGCCTATAGGTCTGATTGCAGGGGCTGTTCCAAGCCTGTAGGTCTGATCGAAGAGTTGTTTAGGGCATATAAACTGATCGCAGAATCTGTTTAGGACCTTTAGGTTTGATCGAGATGTGCACAACAACACGTTGTTGTTTGCTGTTGTTGCAAGATGGATTGAGGCTGTTGGGCTGATCAAAGTTCACCCAAAAACAATCTGCTGCTATCGCAAGGCAGATTAGGTTCAGTGGCTCTGATCGCAACGCAGTTAGGAGTCTGATCGAAGTTCACCCAATAACACATGGTTTGATTGTAAAGAGAAACCCTAACGTAAGCAAAAATCACAACGCAAAACTTTGTTGCAGCATGTGAAGAACTAATAAAGTCTCTATCGCAACATGCGATTAAGATATTATAAATCAAAAAGAAAAGAGCCCCCCAAGGGGAGAAACTCTAGATGAGGCTACTGCTAGGTGAGTTCGGTTAGTGTAGTGGGATTAATGAGAAAAAAAAGTTTGGAGGAAAAACGAAAATGGAGGATCAAAGGTTTTTTTCGACTGTAATACCAAGAAGAATTTTAGAAGAGAAAAGACTAGTCTCGTACTGAGAGCTTGGCATATATTTATAATCAATAATAAGGGAATGGACATAAATGCCCTTACAAAGAAAATAAGAAATAAACCGAAATAAACTAATATTAGTCAAACTAGAACTGACTATTCTAATATTTCAATAAGGTAATTCCTCGTTTCCAAAAGAGCCAAGAAATTACTCACGAGGTAGTTTCATGGTCGTTTTTGGCTCACCAATTATACTAAAATAATATAAGTACGTGTTTTATTTGCAAAAAAATTGGTGAGATGTTAAATCATCAGTATAATAATTGTTTTAATTCCGGTTTGTTAAAAAGAAAATCAAGACATGAAAACAAAACATTACAACTCGTCCCATGGATACCTAGAAATTGCCTGTCAATTCCAATGTCGTATTTTATCCCGATGTACTCACTAAATAACAAATTCATAATCATAAACAAGGTATTATCCATATCCAAAATTGATTGTCCACCATATCACTCCTAAACTACACCACAGGGTATCCATGTGATGAGTACACATCACAACAGTCATCGATACATACTTAATAAATGCACATACTTATATTGTAGATAATTTTGAAAATAGTAGAGGTTTCTTTACTTCCAAAACATAAACATTTGATGAGAAAATGAGATATTTTTAAGTTACTAAACATGATATTTCATAGTAAACATAAGAGGTTTTTAAGCTGTAAATTATAAATTATAAATTTCTTATGGTAAATAGGAAACATTACTACGACTTACAAAACAAAACCTTTCACGGGTGAGACGAGATGGTTGTAGATTATAAATCAATGTTACAAAACTGAAATTTTCTTGATAAAAATGAGGTATTTGTATGACATAAAACAAAAATATTTGAGAGCTTTCTAGATAATAAAACATAAGCCTTTCATGGTAAAATGATGTATATTTATAGAGCAAAACAGAAATATTGAGAACTTTGTAGATAAATAAAACATACACACTTCATATTAACATTTCATGCTGACAATGATATACTTCCATATTATAGAACAGAAATATTACATGAATAACATAAGAGTTTTCTTTGTTATAAAACAGAAATATTACATAACAATTACGAGAGAGAGGTTGTAAGATTTCTAGTGATGTTCTTTCTTCGAATAGTTATGTCCGTAAAATTAGAAGTATATAAACATTTAAGGATGAAACTTTCTTCTCTAATGATTCATATCAAATAACCAAGTCATATATAATTAAGCCAATAAAAACATTATACATATGACAAGTGAAATATAAAACATACTATCTTTCCCTCCTATGTCAAATAAGTTGAAGGAAGCAGATTTTGAAAACTATTAGTTTTAAAATCAGCAATACAAGTATTTTAGATAACATATCGAGTGGTCTACGTAGGGTGAAAAGGTACATACATTCTCAAATTGCAAACACAACTTGCAAAAACCCCATTCCTCGGTCTCGGTTCCATGCTCTGGCTCTGCCACGTTGAGTTCTTTTGGGGCTAAGATATAAAAAGACTTCATTAAATATGAATGTCTATAGTTCATATTCTAGCTAAAGTTTTGTTTACTAACAGATCTTACCTAAGGTTTTATGTGTTCTTCTTCAAGATTGCTTGAAAGTGGACTTTCCTCGAAGAGTTGAGGTTATAGTTTCTAATTGAAGGGGGAACCTAATAAGCAAGAATGGTGTAAGAATAAGAATTTACTAAAAGAAAATGAAAAGATAGAAGAATATGTAGTAGTGGAAAACCACTTACCTTAATAAGTACTAAATCGAGACTTCTTCTCAAATACCCAACTAAGTGACATAAGAAGTTTGTTGATTTTTTTTCTTCAAGAATCCTTTAGAACTTCTTAATGGTGATAAGAGAAGAGCTTTAGAAGAATCATATACACTAGACTTGAGTTATAAAGATTTGTAGTGGTAATTGAGGGGGATGAGAGGTCTTTAAAGATGCTTAGGCAATTGAGAATGCATGAAAGATTAGAGACAGCGATTTACCTAATTTTTATATAATGGAGAGAACTGTGAATTGAGGTGGCAATATGGAGCCATATAGATTAAGTAGAGGGGGTCAAGTTGAAAGAAAAAAAATACTTGCATAGGATCATCTAGATTGGGTTGAGATTTAATAATGAATTAAGATAAACTAATTAGGGTCAAGTTAGTTAACTAAGATTAGTTAGAATTTCACTCTAGTTAAGGGGTGGTTGGGGTTGGTTAAAGTTTAAAGCAATCATGGTCAAGTTAAGTTCTAAGTAGGGGTAATGCATGAGGGTTAACTAGACACTTATCTCTTAACTAAAGACATGATGTCTTTGAGTGAAAATCTGATGTGGCAGTTATAGTGAGGTGAATAGAAATGAGAGAGATCAATTTTTAAGTGACAAGTGTGATTGCATGCATCGTAGGTGGATTAGAAACATGGAAACCAAGTCTTGCATGCAAGACCATATATAATAATTTGCAACAATGATGTTGCTGATGTAAGCCATCAGTTTGAAGTGACTAGGGACATTTTTTTATTGTATGCTACATCTAGTAACACACGAAGTTACTCCTGATAGACAAGATTTTGGATCGCTCTTTTAGGCTTGTTTGGAGTCCGATTTTGGCGGTCCAGTAGTTGATTCTCATCTATTCGACGAGATCTATGCAATGGGGTAGTTCGATCTCATCGGTGATGCTCCAATCAAGGATTGTCTTACAAGTAGTTGTGCAAATCTCAAGGAATTATTGAAAGATATAGTTATGATTGTATAATCATTCCTTTTGAGATTAATAGCTGTATAACCAATAAAGTACCATGAAACAGTTAAATTACAAGTTCTTTCTTCGCTCATCTTGATCGACGGGACTCGACATGTTTTTCAAGAAAATTCTTGATAACTAAAATCAAGAATCTGAAAGTGACCCGGCCTATTTAGATAAGTTTTGTTTGGGGTTATCACACCCACATATTTTTAAGTATTTTTAATATATAAGGAGAGGCCAAACCCTAGCCTCCAAGCCGTGTTTGTCTTTCTTTCTCTCCTATCTTCTTCTCTTTTTCCTTCTCCATCTTCTCTACCCTTGACCTAGGGCTTCTGACTTGGTATTAGAGCATCTTTTTTTTCTCTTTCTTCTCACTCTTTTACTCTCTAAAATCTTCTAATCTATAGTTTTGTGGTGAAAAAGTGTTGAGATTCGTTGTGGTGTTATTAGATAAACCCTCGATACATCTAGGGCTTTTGTTTGTGATTGTGATTGGTTGTGGATGTGTTTTGGGGTTGTTTGATCTGTTTTCAACTAGTTTTTGGTGCTTTTCTTCAGATATGTTGTGTTTTCGTCAATTTCTTGGTTAACATTAGGTTTTCGATTTAACCAAAAATCGTCAAATGGTTGTGCATTCATCTCGTGTCGTTCCTTTTCTAGTTCTCTTTTACACGTTTTTTTGTCTCTATCATTGTCTACTTGATCTCCTCCACGGCTGTCCCAATGGATGATCGGATCTCAACAAGTGATGATTTGGTTAAGTAGATTTCCTCAATTAAGTTGAATGGAAATAACTATCATTCTTGGTCTCACGCCATAAAGTTATTCTTGCATGCCAAGAAGAAAGTGAAGTATCTAGTGGAAGATCTTCACGTTGAAGATTCGAAAAATTGTGAAGATTGGTGGAGTGAGAACTTGTTGGTTATGACATGGATGTGGCTAAGTATGGAACCTTCAGTGGCTTCCAATGTTCAACTTCTTGATATTACGAAGAAGATTTTGACCTCTCTAGTCGAGTTGCACTCTCAGGAGAGTAGTGTTACTCAGATCTTTGAATTATTTGAGCGTATATTCACTACTAAACATGGAGATAAACCATTGAACGAGCATTATAGCAACGTGAAGGGTATGTGGGAAGAGCACAAATTTGGAAGTTCAACATTGCCAATTTGAAGAAATTCAAGTCGCCTTCCTCTTGTCCAGCATCAACTCCGAATATAGTGTCGTCAAGGATCAGATTTTGGCGAATGAAACTCTGCCTATTGCAGCCAATGCATACTCATGCCTTCGGCGTGTTTCTCTTACTCATGCCACTACCCCATCCCTTAAGGATTTTCAATCTTAGTTTCTAGCTGTGGTACTCGTGGTGGCCATGGTACTACTCATGGTGGTTGTGGTAGCACACGTGGTGGCCGTGGTACTGATAGTTCCAATTGGAAGTGTAATTTCTGTTGTAAATCTGGGCACACTGAGGATTATTGTTGGGACAAATGGGGACACCTTGATCATGCTCACCAAGTATCCATTGATCAGTCTTCCACTTCTGTTGGCCAGCCTTCTACTTCTGTTCCCATAGTTTTTTATTGTGATTTTAAGGGAGACATCACTACTTAGCTTAGTTAGCTCCTCCAGAAGTTGTCAGGTTTGCCATCTTTGTCATCTGTTCCAACCGCAACTTTGGCTAACTCAAGTAATTCAGCCTGATCGCTTTCCACTTGGGTAATTGATTCTTGAGCTAGTGCTCACATATCTGGTATCTCCGCCATCTTTTCTAATTTTTCACCTTCTAAATCTTATATTGTTTTTTCTGATGATTCGTCTCACTCTGTACTTGGGACGAACTATCTTTCTCCCACTAACTCTATGAAACTAACCTCTGGTTTATTTATTCCTGAATTTCCTTTCAATTTGATTTCTATTAGCCAACTAACAAAATCATTGCATTGCTCTATAACCTTTCCTCATTCTTCTTGTGTGTTTTAGGACCTCAAGACAAAGAAAGTGATTGGTTCGGGGCATGAAAATAATGGACTTTATTTTCTAGATCATAATGAGTCGAAGTCTGCCTTAAGTGCTACAATATCTCCTCTCCAATGGCATTACCGCTTGAGTCACTCGTTAGTGGAAAAGTTGCGTCAAGTTGTTCCTTCTTTGAATCCTATGTCTGTGTTAGAATGTGAGGCTTGTCAGTTAAACATGCATCAATTGAGTCCTTTTAATGTAGTCCATTCGGACATTTGGGGTCCTACAAGAATAAAAAGAATTTCTGGTTTCTTTTATTTTGTTATTTTTGTGGATGATTATATTCTCGTATGACTTAGTTATTCTTAATGAAAGATCACATTGAACTACCCAAGATTTTTTTAACATTCTATAATGAAGTTTCTGTTCAGTTTGATCGTGGTGTTAAAAATTTTCGGTCTGGCAATGTTCTCGAGTATACCCAACATTTTATGGATGATTTTTGCAATGACCATGGCATTATTCATCTGACTACCTGTCCAAATACATCACAACAAAATGGTATTGCAGAAGGTAAGCTTCGCCATCTCCTAGATGTTGGTCGCACCTTATTGTTTAACATGTCGGTCCCCAAACCTTATTGGACAAATGTTGTCCTTATCGTTTGTTATCTCATTAACATGGTTCCTACACCTGTTTTGGGTAGTCATACTCTTTGTTCCTTGTTAAACCTGAATGCCAAGCCCTGTGCTCTTATTCCTTGTGTTTTTGGGTGCATATCCTTTTTCATATTCTTGGGATTGGTCTTGATAAGTTGTCTCCCCATTCTATCAAGCGTGTTTTTTTGGATTATTTTCGGACTCAAAAGGGTTACCGGTGTTATGACCCAATAGGTCGTTGGTACTATACTAATGCGGATGTTACCTTTTTCGATTCTACTTCCTTTTTTTCTTCTTCGGGTCGTCAATTTGATTTTGATTTAGTTTCACCTAGTTGTCTCATATGGCCCTACAACCCAATCACTTGATTCGTCTGAGGCCCTTCTTCTCGTTAGCACTGTACCTTCTCTTGCACTACCCATTGCATTATGGAAAGGTACACGTTCTTGCACTAACCATCCTATCTCCAATTCTATTTCATTCCATTGCCTTTTACCTACATTTCAATCCTTTGCCTATTTCTTGTCTATTGTGTCTATTCTTAGTTCTTATTGTCAGGCATTGACTTCTTCAAGATGGAAACATGCTATGGATAAACAAATGCGCTCTTTATACTAATCAAACATGGGAGCTCACCTCTCTATCCTCTGGGAAAATCACAGTTGGTTGCTGTTGGGTGTATACAGTCAAATACCAACTTGATGGCTCAATCGATTGTCTTAAGGTTCGGCTTGTGGCTAAGGGATATACCTAGACCTATGGTGTGGACTATTGTGAGACTTTCTCCCTGGTAGCTCGACTCAATTCTGTTAGAGTTTTTCTCTCAATGGCAGTAAGTTCTAATTGGCCTTTTTATCAATAAGATAAAAAAATGCATTTCTTCATGGAAATTTACAAGAAGTGTTTAAATCAGCCACCGGGGTATGTTGTTCACTGACAAGAGCATATGGTATGTTAGCTGAAAAAGGTCTTGTATGTGCTGAAACAGTCCCCATGTGCGTGGTTTGAAAATTTTAGCTTTGTTGTGATTCAGTATGAGTTTTAGCGATCCACCTCTGATCACTCTGTATTCACTCGTTATTTTACTTCTGGTACTATCATTCTGATTGTGTATGTGGGTGATATCATTATTACAGGGAATGACTTAGTTGACATTGTGCAATTGTAAGCTCACTTGGGAACTCGTTTTCACACTAAGGACTTAGGCTTTCTTCATTACTTTCTTGGAATCGAGGTGGCTCACTCCAAGGAAGGACTTACTCTTTGCCAACAGAAGTATGTGTTAGATTTACTATGTGAAACGGGGACTTTGAGTCCTCTTCCAGTTGACATACCTATGGATTCTTCTGTCAAGCTTGATACCGAGTAAGGGATAGTTTTTTAGGACACCGAAAGATACAGGTGGTTGGTTGGTAAGTTTATCTATCTCACAGTCACTTGCCCAGACATTACATATGCTATGGGAGTTGTTAGTCAATTTGTGCATGCACTCGACAACCTCATTGGGAAGTTATATGTCGTATTTCGTGCTATCTGTAGGGCGCCTCAAGAAAAGGGTCTCCTGTATCGTCTCGCATGCTTACTATCTATTTCTGGGTTTTCTTATGTTGATTGGATGGGCAACCATACTAATAGATGATCTACATTTGATTATTGTACATTTGTTGGAAGCTATCTTGTTACTTGGTGTAGCAAGAAACAAATGTGGTGGCTCGTTCTAGTGTTGAGGCTGAATATCGTGTGATGGCGCCCACTGTATCTAAGATGTTATGGGTTCGTTCTCTTCTTCGAGATATGGGTGTTGAGGTTTCTTTACCGATGCAAATGTGTTGTGATACTCAGGTAACCATTTTCATTGCGAGTAATCCTATGTTTCATGAGCGTACGAAGCACATTGAATTGGATTGTCACTTTGTTTGGGATCTACTCATGCACAAACAGATTATCACACCTTATGTGAAATCTGATGATCAGCTTGCCGGAATCCTGATTCATCCCTTATCTCAGACATCTTTTTCTTATTAATGTTCCAAGCTAGGCGTATTTGATATGTATGCTCTAGCTTGAGGGGTAGTGCTAGAGTTCTTGTATGTCAATCCTCTTTGGGCTGCTAGAGTAGTGTGGGCTGTTTATGTAATGGTGGGGCCCACACCTTATGTTATGTATGTGGACTGCACATACTTTTAAGTTTTTTTAATATATAAGGAGGAGAGGCCCAACCCTAGCCTCCAAGTTGTGTTTGTCTCTTTCTCGCTCTCTCCCATCTTCTTCTCTTTTTCCTTCTTCATCTTCTTTGCCCTTGAACTAGGGCTCCTCACTATGTAGTAGTGAGATTTTGACAAATTGGAAGTTTCTAGCTCTAACCACTCATGTGATTCACACAGTGTGGCAATTCTTGATTTTGATTATTCTTATACCTAAACCAGCCTACTCTTGGAAGAGACGCCTTCCCTTCTTACTAGAATACTATTTGAGCTTATGTTTAAAATCTTTCCACTAAAAACCCCTAACACAGACACAAAGATCTCAAACAATGACAAGGAATAAATAAAGAGGCAAAAACTCCAAATGACCTTCCACACTCCTTTGCCTTGGATGATCTAGTAGATTTATCCAGGGTTTTGGGGAGGAAGTAAAAGAATAAGGAGAAGAGAAAGAAAATGAAGGAAATAGTGGTAAAATTTCTCTACTCTTTCACTCATATATCGGTTCAATATGTTGGGCATATGTACATGAGATAAAGGCAAATTACGGAAGGACCATTACTACCAAAAATTCTCCCATAGACATTCCTACTACCTCTTTCTACACTCCCCTGCAAGTTGGTGTGTAGATATTGCTCATGCTCTACTTGCTAACAATGCCTCAAAACTAGGGCTTAAAATGGGTCAGATTTTATCGAGTGATCCGAATCTGAATTTAACGGGTTTTGTCACACTCTCGATTTAGGATTTAGATTTTTTCCAAATCTCAGGGTGGAGTGAATAAAATAATTCAAATCCTCAAATCTCAAATACGATGTGAATTTCTACCAATAATTTCGACAGAGTTTCCCCTAAAAATTGGATTTATAAAAAAAATTCACTTATATAGACATATCTGTATATCAAACTGCATTCCAACCATCATATCATATCAAATATATAATATCATTTCCAAAAATCATAATTATAAGTACAACTCAAAAGTATTACATACATCAACTATACATCCCACATCAATCGACAGTTATCCACGGCATAAACACTAAACTCTCACTCTCTAAACATATGCATACAAGAAGATGCACACACATGATACTAATATATACAAGGAAGTCCAAAAGTATGCAAAATTAGTTCCATTAAACTCAAATCTCAGCTCACATATAACAGAAATAATGTTCATCATCCTGATCATAGGATCCCTCTATATAATGTTCTCTATCAGAAACAAGTATCTCGATACCTGGGACATCTGTACTGTTTTGTTGTTATGGTGGGTAACAGGGAATTTACTCAATAGTAAACTCACATATCAAATTAATAGTCCTAATATGAATGGATAAACAAGCTAATCTATTATAAATAATGCAAATTTTTTAAATAAGTAGACAAAACGAATAAAACTGGAAATATGTTAATAATTAATAAAGCAGTAATGAAATATCTGCACATAATAAAACGAAAGAAACATAAACATATCATAAGAATATCAATCCTGCTGGTGTATTTGATAAGAATGATGAGGTACACGATCGACACAAAAGTACCAATTTGTATATGCTCCAGTACTTAACTAGTGTGAAACTCACCTCCAGTTCCTGATTTTATGGTCGGTCTGGCAATTTACCATAATTGGGTGACCGTGTTTCCGGCTCAAGCTGGTCATTGATCCTAATCGAGATCAATTGTTTGACTACTATAGACTGTAAATGATCATTTGACAATAAACTTCATTATACCTTTGTGGTATGCATGTGTCCTCAGCCAATCTTGTCCTCTACAAACCATTTTACATTATAATTTGTTGTTTTCTAATAAAGATAAGATAGGAATTTCCCGAATAGTAGGTACAATGGTATTTTCAAGTGATATCTCATACTACTAGAAAGAATATTAAACCCCTATTATTCTAAATTAATTGGTTATTTTTTGAAAGAGTTATCGATTAATCGTATGGGCATTCATTATCCCTTTAATGGACAATAAAAATTATATATATATATATATGGGAGCGGTTCGGCAGCCCTAAAGTTTGCACAGTTTGGTGCCAAACATTTTTTGTAAATCACTTTTGATGGGATTAGAAGTTTTGAAATAGGCTGATTTTTTGTCAGGATGATCTCTACGGTGAAGAGATCATCCTCACAAAAAATCAACTCATTTTGAAACTTCTAACCCTAGTTTACAAGTTGAAGAATCGTGGACCGTCCAATTTTTGTAAATCACTTTTGATGGGGTTAGAAGTTTTGGAATAGGCTGATTTTTGGTGAGGATGATCTCCTCATCATAGAGGTCATCCTCACAAAAAATCAGCTCATTCCAAAGCTTCTAACCCATATTTTGAAAAATGTTTGGCACCAAACTTGGCAAACTTTAGGGCTGCTGAACCGTCCCCTATATATATATAACTTTCAAAGTTCATTTGAAATAAATTAAAACAAATTTGCAAGTGTGATAACCTTCCTAGGTATTCTAGAATTATAAATATGCAGCAGTTTATCGAAAATAATAACTCATAAAGCAGTAAACATGTAGGTACCATCCTAATTGCATCTTATGCTATATTACATAGTACTCAAAAGCATTCTAATCCTAAAAATTCCTCATTACAAACACATACAACCGAGAATCCCATTATCGATTTTAACCAATCGAGATTTTCAAATTTAAACTTAGACATTTCATGTTTTTTATTTATAGATTATTACCCAGTGAAAGTATACTTTCAAAACATGGCGTCTTAACAATTTTTGAAATGAACACTTTATAAAAATTACTATGAAATTCAATTTGTTTCGAATTGATTTTTTGGTTAAACTCACTCATATTTATTTATTTTTTATTCCACAATATTAAAATATCTGAGAAAATATATAAAATAAATTATTCCACAATTTGATGCATAAATTTTGAATTTAAATCATAATAAATTTGAAACTAACTATCAAAATTGAAATAAAATAAATTTCATTGAAAACTATATTACGAATTTGAAATTATAAGTTTCTTACTTTTGCAGTTGGGTTTTACACGTCCCTATGGTATTAAAATAATTTTCTAGCTAATTTTCTGGTGATTCAACAAAATATTCTGGTGATTAAGTAGATTGTCGTGGATATTTTATTCTTTAGTGTTGGATCTTAATTCACGACCAAAATACATTTAAATTGCAATCAAATGTTACGTATACGAACCCATTCTCAAAGCCCACTTGTCTCTGATTTTTGTTCTCTCTCGCAGAAATGAATTCGACATTAGGTAACATTATAATATAATATACCTAGATACCTATTATTAACACAATACATTTATAACTTATAATATAATGATATAATAATAATATTACTATTAATATATACATAGCCCTTTTAACAATTCAATAATTTCAAATAAGTCCCTCTTTTATAAATAATTATACTTAAACCCAATTTTATAAAAGTAATTATTTTAATATTTTAATAATAAAAAAATAATTAAATAAAATATATTTTTCTTTTCTCTGTTATGTCTGTTACATTAAATCATTTTGAACTGTGTATCTCGGATTTTCGAAATTCCTCATGATTTTTCTCTATTGACTAAAATACTCCTTAAGCCTTAAGTTTTCTTGATAAAATTAATATTTTCATAACTTATTCTATTAAATTTTGATTTAAGCATGTTGACAGTCTAAACTATGTTTTTTGATGCTTTTGAACTCAATGGTAATGTCTATTTGACCAATAGAATTTCTTATAAAATTTTGAGTTTTATCTATTTTGACTAAATATTCTAATTCTTCAATCGTAATCATGGTAAGGTTCCTCGATATACGTAATAAATTTTCTGACATTGCAGGTTTGGTTTCTTCAAGTATATCCAAATTAAAAAAATGGGTCGGATATGGGTTGATGCCCCTTGACCCGAGTTGGTTCCGGGTCGTATACCATCCATATATCCACCTAGAACCTAATGATATATTACTTTGTAAGTTATATTTTATATTTTTCAAGGTTTTTTTTACAACCAATAAATGTTGGGCATAGTGGCTAAGGCTTCCCTCAATAAAGGTAGAGGTCTTGAGTTCAAGTCACACCTTTATTGATTTTTATTGAAATAATTTTGAGTGGTTCAAAATTATCCGACCTGGTCGACCATTTGGTCGAGTTGGATCTGGATATGGGTTTGGTCAAAATAAAATGGTTTGGATATAGTTTTAGCTAGTATGATCTGAGTCGGATATGGATCCGAATAAAAAATTTGGTTATGGATATACTCATATCCAGCCCGAACCCAATCCATTTTAAGCCTACTCGAAACTAAGAGCCACCTAGTCCCTTAGAATGTCAGCCAGTTGATCTTTAGTATTTACAATTGTAGTGAAGATATAACCAGATTTCAACTTTTTTTTTATGAAGTGACAATCCACCTCAGTGTGTTTGGTCCTATTGTGTTGTACTTGATTATGGGAAATATTGATTGTTGCATTGTTGTGACAACACAAACTCATAGGCCTATAGGCAGGAAGGACCAAATCTACTAACTGGATTTGGGGCAAAAGAAGTTCACAAACTTCATGGGCCATAAACCAAAAACATGTTTTTGCATTGGACCTTGCAACCACCATTTTTTCCTATTTCAAATTACGACTTTACAAGATTGCCTCTTACATATGTATAGTATCTAGGAGAGGATTATCGATCCGAATATTATGATCGATAATTGAAGTGAGAACTAGTGCTACAATAGGTAAATAGTTCGTTAGATACAATGCATGGATGATGATGTACTCACCATTTGATTATCATTTGACTCAATTCTTTTTTCTTTTCTTCTAGTTTTATTTCCTTTTAATTTTCTGCTCCAAAATTACGTGCTTTGAAAGGCACATGTCTTAATGTGGAAATTCTGGTGTGTAGGAAAAGCTTTCTGAAGAATTGCCAATGCCTCCATTATTTCAGTTCCTTACTGTATTAGCATTTAAAATATTTATTTGTGAAGAGGTAAGTTATTATGTGCTTTCTTTACAAATTTAGTTGTACTCTTTTCTCTAAAATTTTATTTCAAAAATGTTTAGCTACAACTGATGTCTCCATTTTTTAAATTTTTTAATCCAAGCATGTTTCCATGAATGAAGTAGCACAACAAAAAGAACAAAGTGAAAAAAGAGAAGCGTTGATCTCTACTTCAATGTCTAGGATTTCAAAGAACCTATAAAAAGCAATAAATTCTCCACATAAAAGTTTCGAACACTAAAAATTAATTGAAAAAGGAATCAATTTTTATATGCCCTTTCAAATCCTTAATTAAATAATCATTATGATCATCATAGTAAAAGTTTCAAACATTATTTCAATTCATTATTGTATTAACATGTAAAATATTTATTTGTGAAGAGGTAAGTTACTAGAGGCTTTCTTTACAACTTTAGTCACTCTTTTCTCTACCGTTTTATCTCGAAAATGTTTCGTTGTAAGTGATGTCTCCATTTTTGAAATTTTCTTAATCCAAGCATGTTGCCATGAATGAAGCAGCACAACAAAAACAAAAAGTGAAATATGTGAAGAGGGGATCTCAACTTCAATATCTAGGATTACAAAGAACCCATAAAAGCTATAAATTCCGCCCATAGAAGTTCCGAACACTAAAAATGAGCTAAAAAAAATGAAACAATTTTTTATGTTCTATCAAACCCTTAATGAAAGCCATTATGATAACCAAAGCCGTAACGCAAAAAAAAATTGGTGTTGGGTGGATGAATCCTAATGCTCCATTCAATTTTTCCAATAAAGCCATGTTTTTTGTTTGTTCAAGTATGTTCAAATCCGCTCTTTTTTATTTTTTTATTTTTTATTTTTAAGGCAAGCAAGGTGTTAGTGGTCAACGGAGGTGAAGGTGGGTTCAATGATATTTGATACTAGGTCACAGGATCAACACTCCTCAAGCCTTACCAACTTGGCTAAGATGGCACCTTCAATGTTCAAATATGCTCTCATGACCGATATTCATATCTTTTTTGGTTTTTCCTGTTTCTCTTTTAGATCCTTCAACTTGCATGCTCTTTCTAATTGGGGCTGTTGTTGAGTCTTATATGCACATAGCCAAACCATATCAATCCATTTTCCTTAGTCTTTCCTCTATTGGGGCTACTACTAAATTTTCATGAATATGTTTATTTCTAATTTTAGCTTTCTTAGTCTTTCACTCATACATCTTAGCATCCTCATTTTTTCTATGCTCAATCTATGAACATGTTTCTTGAATGTCCAACATTTACTCCCAAAAAGCATAGTCATTCTTATTCCCATCCCCTGATATTTTCCTTTCAACTTGATTGGATTATGTGGGCTAAATAGCACCCCAGAAGCATATTAGCTCCCCCTAGATGACTCATTTGCTCTTCTGTAAACAAACTTAAAATAGCATATACCATAGCCTAACTCAAGCTGTGATATTTACCTTTGACTATGTGCTAAATTATGAAATTCCCCTAAAGTAGTCATCTAAATTAGGAGGTTTTTATGGTTGTAGGTTGCTTAATATTCACTTTGATTTCATTTGCCTCTATGTTTTGTCACTTTTTATATTATTTTATTTATTTAATTAGAGAAACTTTATTAAAGAGTAAGAAAGAAATTCAAGAATTCAGCTGCATTGTACATCAAATGTCTGTAAGCACCCTTCGTAGCAAGAGAATTTTCTTTCTCATTGGTATTTCTAAGATGTGTTGCAGGATATTTTAAGGCATCTCTAAATCCCTAATATGGTTTGGGATATTAGCTTACCTCTGCTTGTCAGAGGTTTTCCATTTCCCTTGACAAGGTCATTGAGGAATTGTCTTTTACTTCAAAAAAAAAAAAAAAAAAATTGATCAGTAAAGATAATTTTATTGAAAAGAAGAATGAGGGGGGTCGAGGGGAGCAACCCAAAACAAAGAGAGGAAACAAGAAAAAAAGAAAAACCACAACAAAGCGAGCGCAACAAATCACTCTTGCGACAAGGATCAAACCCTATCTCATCTCACAATAAAATCTTCAAAGAAGACCCCTTAAATTCCTTATAGAGTTTGCTCCAAGAGAACATGAGCTCCAAAATCGAAAGAACTAGCCCTTCCACCGTAGACACCTTCCCCTCAAAAATACAACGATTGCGCTCTATCCAAATACCCCAGCAAATCGCAAACGAAGCCAAGAACCAAAGAATCCATTTAGACGATAAGAAAGATCCTTCCCATGCCAACCAAGATTTCAGAGCCAACTTGACTGAAAATTCATCTACAAAAGGAATTACGTAACATCAAATACGTAACTTACAAAGATATTTGAACGACTAAACAAAGGAATAGTCATTGCTTGGTTAAAACCTTAGTTTGCAATAGTAAAAAATATATCTTAAGACTAACACCATTGTTGTTTCTAAAAAGGCTTCATATATTTGCATACTTAGGGTTTCAAATTGAGCAACCACCAAAATTAAGCTTGGATGTTCTTAATTTTGCTCCATCCTTTTGGAGTTGCTATGTTCTTCTTAGCTGAAACAATTTAGAGGATCTAGGTCCACCTTTGCTCAGTGTCTCTGAAATGAATCCAATTGAACTCTTTAAAGGTAAAAGCCTAACTTTTTGTGGAATGATCGAGGAGATAAGAAGAGATCTCACCTTGTAAAATGGAAGTTGGTGTGTCATCCTAAGAAGATTAGGGGTATTAGTTTGAAGAGATTGAGACTGGGATAATGTGCTTTTGGGGAAATAGTTACTCTAATTATGAAGGAATTTAATGTTTTTTGGAAGTAGTCCACCAGTTATAAATACAAGCTCTAAAATCATAATGGAAAAAAAAAAAAAAAAAAGGTGTTGTATTTTTATAGGTTGATAGTCATAAAATGATTATGAACATGTATGGGAATTTTGTTCTAAAAAGAGTTTCATTTAAATTAAGGATAGCCGGAGATGCAAAGAAATTGGAAATGAATGCTCAAGATAATACTTTCAATACTATTTGCAGTCCCAAAAAGCGGGGAGGGTTGGGAGTTAGGAATATTAAAACTATGAATTGGGTTCTTCTTGGCAAATGGCTATTGAGAAATGGTTGGGAGTGGTTAAGTCTTAAGAGGATAGTAACTATGACCACGTATGGCAATAGGAATCTTGGTTGGGATAGTGGTCATTCCTGTGACCTGTATGGCTGCAACGTATGGAAAGGTAGTCTTATGACATGGATGGAGTTCTATAAAGGTATTAAATTCTAGGTATGGACGAAAGATAGGGTCTACTTTTCAAATGATATTTGGTGTGGTTAATCCCCTTTCAAATATGTATTTCCATCCTATATTCATTCTTTACAAAAGGGCTGGCAGCACAAGACTATATGGCATGGGAAGTAGGGGATTTATCTTAATATCTTGGATTTTTAAGAAAGAATTAGGGTCTATTTGATAAGTGAGAGTTTGTGATAGTTGGACTTTCAAGTGTTCAACTCTCTGAATGTCAACTTTGGAAAGTTGACAGTGAGTGTTAATTATAACTTTTGTGTTTGGTTGCTTACAAGAATTCACCTTGGAATTATATAGAGCTCCAACTCCATTGGGAGATAAGAGAAGACCTTTTTAAAAAAAAATCCAACTTCCTAATTGATGTTGAAGATAAATTCTTATTTATTTATTTAATTTTTTTAAAACTTAAATTTAAATCTTTTATTATTTTTTAATTATTTTTCTCATTGTTACAATAAAAATAGTAATATATGATTTTGTTAAATAAGTCAGTATTAAGTCTATGTCTTGTTTGGTCTTTTCCCTTCTTTATTATGTAATCCTTATATAGTCTAATTAGGGCTAATTAATTTAATAACTTTTCCCTAATCTTCTTCTCTCCAAATACGAACTTGGTATCAGAGCCAAGCTCTCTACCTCCATCGAAACCCACTGCTACAAACTTCATCGATTCATTCTTCCTTAAAATCATCACTCAACCCCTTTCATTTTTCAATTCATATCACCCCTACGGGGGTCCTCTGTCACTACAAGCCCTAATCACATCATGCGATAGGGAGCTAATAACTAATTGAAGCTGCGATCAGGCTGTTCTCACAGCAGTGGCTGTATCTAGGCCCTACGACACCCCAGGCGACTGTCTATGGGCATTGCGACACTCAAGGTGCATTTCTGGTATTGTGCGACCATCGTAGGTGACTATATAAGTTGTGCGATCATCGTGGGCGACTATCAGAGACCTGTGATCACAGCAGGTGACCTTCGTTGCTTTTGTTTTACATCGTAAAAGGCGGATCTGGCTTGTGCGACACAGCAGACTGCTGTTCTGAACCCTACAATCACTGGTAGATGGCTGTTTGTTGATCTTTGACTATCGTTGGTTGTTTTATGGGAGTGGTGGCAGTCAACACCTACGGAGATTACAGCAGGGTGCTGTTTTTGGAGTTGTTCTAACAACAGGGTGTTGTTTTTGGAGCTGTTTTAACAGCAGGGTGCTGTTTTTTTTGGGCTGTTCTAATAGCAGTATTGATTCTTGATTTCTCGCTCGCGGTAATGACTACTCGGGTCACCTACATCAGTGTTTGATAAGTTTTTCACGGCCCTTACAATCGTGCCTTTTTTGTGTTTACTTGAACTCCCTTCAAACCAAAGTACACAGACCCCTTGATGGCATCTGAGACATCATCTTCCTCGATCACTAGTAATGGATCGAGTGGCCTTCCTTTTCACTCAACCGATTTTCGAGTATTCAAATTACTACCGTGAAATTAGATGGTCCTAATTATCTCCTTTGGGCACGATCGGTTGAAATGTTCATTGGTGGAAAGGGAAAGATCAGTTATCTCACAGGAGTAGACAAACAACTTGCACCGACCGACGCTTCTTACTCTCATTGGTTGGCTAATGATTCTATGGTCCGATCGTGGCTGGTTTCATCTATGCAACCACATATTGCAGTTGGTTTTATGTTCTCGTCTACAGCAAAACAGATATGGGATTCTGCTAAGAACATTTACTCGCAACGTCAAAATAACATTCGGATCTTTAACTTAGAGCGTGAAATTTCTCGTCTTTCGCAAGGTGATTCTTCAGTTACCACCTATATATCAAAACTACGTGCTCGGTGGGAGGAGTTGACCTTCTATTCATCGTCCTTTGCCTGGAAGGACCCTCTTGATGAGACATTGTATGCGTCCATCCTGGATAAGAATCAGATTTTTCAGTTTCTGGCTGGTCTCCAGGATGAGTTTGAGTATGCGAGAGTTCATTTATTGGGTATGGATCCTTTTCCGTCCCTACAAACTGCGTATTCCTATGTCTTGGCCGATGAAAGTCGTCGCGCAGCTGTCCTACCCCTTTCTTCCGGAGATCACTCCGTTATGCTTACTCGCCTACCTTCTCCACAACCCCCCAGCGGGTCTTTGCCTACCCGTCAGCAACATAAGTGTGATCATTGTGGAAAGTTAGGTCATGTGAAGGCTCGCTGTTATGCACTTCATGGTTGTCCTAATCAGCATCGTCAACAATCTCAATGATCTTCAACTCATGTAATTTCTCAGCAGACGACTGATTTAGCACCTCCTTCAGCTACTACCTCCCCATCGGATTCAGTATCTCTATCCCAAGCCGAGCTTGACAAGTTCAGAAAATTCTTTAATCAGATAGAAACTTCATCTCAGCCGGTTTCTACATTCGCTCACTCAGGTACCTTTGCATCTGCACACAGTGTTTCCACCACTTCCTCACCATGGATCATTGATTCTGGTGTCTCAGATAACATGACCGGTACGTCCTCCCTATTTAAAACCTATAGTGTTTGCTCTGGCCATCATAAGGTTCACCTGGCTGATGGTTCTTTGTCTTCCATAGCTGGTCAAGGTCTTTTACCTGTTACACCCTCTTTACCCTTAACTAACACACTACATGTTCCTCAACTTACTACTAACCTTGTATCCGTTTGTAGTCTTACAAAAAATTTGAACTGCAATATAACCTTTTATTCCTCTCATTGTGTCTTTCAGGATCTGGAGTCGAAGAGGACGATTGGCACTGGACGTGAAGTGAATGGATTGTATCTCCTGGACGTTCCTGGTTCCCTAGCACTCATTCTGTTCTTCAACTTAGTAGTAGTAGTAGTCAGTCTAATAAGACTCATGTAATGCATTGGCATTTACGCTTAAGCCATATTTCCTTTGGCTATTTGAAACACATGTTCCCTAATTTATTTAATAATAATAATTTGCTTGATTTTTCTTGTGAAACTTGTCAATTAGCTAAACATGTGCGTTCTTCTTATTCTATTAGTATGAATCCTACTACACCTGCTATCTTTGACTTAATTCATTCTGATGTGTGGGGTCCTTCCCCTGTCACATCCACTCTTGGTTTTCGCTATTTTGTCTTGTTCATTGATGACTACAGTCGTACTACTTGGGTTTATCTTATGAAACATAAGAGTGAGGTTTATGGGATCTTCAAGCAATTTATTGCTATGGTTCAAACTCAATTTGATCGTACCATCAAGACCTTCCGTTCTGATCATGGTACTGAGTACACCTATAGTGAGGTCGTGAAACTTTGTTTAGAGTCTGGCATTGAACATCAAATGTCCAATGTTCAGACCCCTCAGCAGAATGGTCGATCAGAAAGAAAAAATCATCATATTCTAGAGTTAGCCCGTGCCATTTCTATTGGCATGAACGTGCCCCAATCCTATTGGGCTGATACGGTTCTTACTGCTGTTTACCTTATTAATTGGACTCCCTCCAGTGTTCTTCAGTTTGTCACACCCCTCTCTAAGCTCTCTCCAGATCGTCCTGTGTTTTCACTTCCTCCGCGCGTTTTTGGGTGTGTCTGTTTTGTTCAAATTCTTGACCAAACTCGTTTTAAACTTGATCCTAAGGCTGTTAAATGTATCTTTCTGGGTTATTCCTCTACCTAGAAAGGATACTGTTGTTACCATCCTCCTTCTCGACGACGTTTCATTTCTCGAGATGTTTCTTTTTTTTAGCATACTCCCTACTATAGTGGGTCTGTTGGCATTCAATCTGAGTGGTTTCCTCTAGATTCACTTGATGATCATTTTCCTTCTTTATTTCCCCTTCCCATGCCTGTTCCTCCCTCGCCACCCCCTGTCAGTTCGTCCTCTCCTCCCTTTGCAGGTTTACTCTCGACGTCTATGTGATACTACCATCACTTCTATGTCCGACCAGCTCGCCTCCAGCTACGCCTCCGTCTGTTCCCTGTGATGATCGTTCTATTTCCACTCGTAAGGGTAAGCGCACTTGTACTTATCCCATTTCACATTGTATATCTGATTCTGCACTATCACCCTCCTATCGGAGTTTTCTTGTTTCTTTCCGTTGTTTCTCTTCCTACTACTGTTGCAGATGCTCTTGCTCATCCTGAGTGGCGAGCAGCTATGATTGATGAGTTGACTGCTCTTGAAAAGACTCAAACTTGGGAAATTGTTCCTCTTCCGCCTGGCAGGAAAGATGTGGGGTGTCGCTGGGTATTCATGCTTAAGCATAATCCGGATGGTTCCATTGCTCGTTATAAGGCCTGTCTGGTGGTTATGCTCAGACTTATGGGCTTGATTATCAAGAAACTTTTGCTCCGGTTGCCAAAATGAGTACCATTCGCGTTCTCCTTTCTGTTGCCGCTATTTGAGGGTGGCCTCTCTTTCAGTTAGATGTCAAGAATGTTTTTCTCAATGGTGATCTTCAGGAAGAAGTTTATATGGTCCAACCTCCTGGGTTTCTTACTTCTGTTTCTCTTGCCCATGTTTGTCGTCTTGGCCGGTCTCTTTATGGCCTGAAGCAGTCTCCTCGTGCCTGGTCTGAGCGCTTCACTAAGGTTATGCATCAATTTGGCTTTCATAAGAGTTCTGCTGATCACACCTTGTTCTTGCGTCACTCCCAAGGCAAAACTGTTGCTCTGCTGTGTATGTGGATGATATTGTCATTACTGGAGATGATGATGATGGCCTTATCGCGGTCAAAACGTACTTAAGACGTCAATTTGAAATTAAGGACCTTGGACATCTTCGCTATTTTCTGGGTATTGAGGTTGCGCGGTCCCAGTCCGGTATATTTATTTCTCAGCATAAATATGTCCTTGATCTATTCCATGATTCTGGTCAGCTTGGATCTCGTCCCGCTGATACGCCTATTGAGCAGAATCACAGGTTGACTGATTCTGAGGGGGAGTGTTTGTCAGATATTGGTCAATATCAGCGTCTTGTGGGAAAATTGATCTACTTGTCTATGACTCGCCCTGACATTGCTTATGCTGTTAGCGTTGTAAGTCAGTTTATGCACTCGCCTCGAACGTCTCATCTTATTGTTGTTTATCGTATTCTTAAATACCTTAAGGGATGTCTTGGTCGAGGTATTTTATTCAAAAATCATGGTCATCTTCGTGTTGAGGCATGGACAAATGCAGATTATGCTGGTTCAGTGACTGATAGAAGGTTTACTTCTGGGTATTGTACTAAAGTTGGTGGTAACTTGGTAACCGACGTAGTAAGAAGCAGGATGTGGTTTCTTGATCGAGTGCTGAGTCAGAATACAGAGCTATGGCACTTGGAGTATGTGAGTTGTTGTGGCTCAAGATCTTGATCTTACTAGCTGATTTATGTCTTCCTGTGCCGATCCCTTTCTTACTATATTGCGATAATAAGTCAACTATTAACATAGCTGCAAATCCGGTTCAGCATGACAGAATGAAGCATTTCGAAGTTGATCATCATTTCATTAGATAAAAGATTGTTTATGGATAGATCTGCACTCCCTTTGTTCCTACATCTCAACAATTCACTGATGTTCTTACTAAAGGTGTTAGTTATGTCTCTTTTGAAGATGTCTTGTCCAAGTTGGGCATTGTTGATATCCACGCACCAACTTGAGGAGGAGTGTTAAATAAGTCAATATTAAGTCTATGTCCTGTTTGGTCTTTTCCCTTCTTTATTATGTAATCCTTATATAGTCTAATTAGAGCTAATTAAATAAGTCTATTAAGTCTATGTCCTGTTTGGTCTTTTCCCTTCTTTATTATGTAATCCTTATATAGTCTAATTAGGGCTAATTAATTTAATAACTTTTCCCTAATCTTCTTCTCTCCAAATACGAATTGATTTATTATTATTATTATTATTTATTCATTTTAAGAAATAGTAATAATAATTTATTATAATAAAATAAGAAATCAAATTAAAAAAAGGGGATGAGAGCGAGAGTTGCCAACTTTCACCTCTTAAGGTGAAAGTTGAAATGCTTCAATTTTAGGAAGTGGGAGATTGAGCTTGGTTGGCCATCGGTTGACCTCACTTTCTCTTTTTAATGAAATCCTTATTTATCTAAAAAAACAAAAGAGTTGGTGAGTTGAGCTTTCCAAACACAATCTTTGGCAACTTGAGAGAGTTACTAACTCTCATGTTTAAGCTATTGGAAGGATGATTTTGTCTTACCCTTTTCACTTGTATATCTTGATCTCTCTATATACTTCCAAATGATGATAGAAGATTTTGGTAGTATAGTCATGAAAACCTTTTATTGGTCGGGTCTTTCTATGTGGTTTTGTATATATCTCCTTGTTTTGGTTTCTTTTCTTTCTTAGGTTTGGGTTCCAAGATTCCTTTTGATGTTGCCTTGTTTGTTTGATGGACAAGATTTTGTTTGTCGGTCACTTGATCACCGATAAGTGGATAATTGTTGATTTTTGCTCCATTGGTGAAGCTAGTGGGGAATTAATAAATTTCTAACTACAATTGCCGTTTTAGAAAGATTTATTTGGAATCACTTTTTTTAGTGATTTGGCGTTAGCTAGATTATGCTCAACTGTGTTTAAGAGGTTTGCCATTCAAATATCTTGATGGTAAGCTTTATATTTTAGAACTTTTAAGCTAAATGTCAACTTTTTCCTTTTTGTGTTTACATCATGACATTGTAATGAAGCATCTAAAATTGTGAACTTTATACTATAATGTTTTCTATAGCTTGTTGTTTACAAAAAAGAAAATAATTAATGCCGAGATCGGAGTAAACACTGACCTCGAAGCATTTAATGTCTCGGAATTTCTTAGTCGAAACAGTCTTGTTTTTTCTCCTGACATAAACATTGCCTCGAGATGGGATTTTAAACCTTGGTACTGCCATCAATATCATAGTCACCCACTGACTTTTTCAAAGAATCATGTTTAAATCACGGTTTTAAAGACTGGCGATTAAATCACGACTTTTTGAAAAAGTCACAATTTAAACACAAAAAAATGGGAATTTTTTTTTTAGATGGGCAAGCCATTTTAAAAGGGTTTTTTCAAATACCATTTATTCTTAAGTTGAAAATAGGATTTGATGATATAAATGATAACATCACTTAGTAGAAAAAAAATATAGTCTTAACACTTTCGAATTTCTCTCGATTTTTTTCGTTTTTTTGACTTTTTCCCTTGCCGACTTATAAATGAACCCCGACTTGGTGACTATGATCAATACAACATGTCAATAAGAGTCCACTGGGCTTATTGAAGTATCCAAGAATCATATTTTAATAGCTTGACTGCTAAATGGCGCTTCTTGATTAACTTGCCTAATATGAACTCTCTTCGATGTTTATTGTTTCATGGTACACCCATCACTAAAACAAAGGCTTGATTGGTCGCAGGTCGATGTCGCAATTATTGAAGTTGGTCTTGGGGGGGAAAGGGATTCAACAAATGTGGTATGCATCTCTCCCAAGTGATCACATATAATCATGGATGCAATACTTTCAGTATTTCATATGGAACTATTATCTTACCAAATCCATGCAAAACATAAAAATATTTTTTCTTTCTTCTCTTTGGCATTTCTTTACTATTGTTTGGTGCATATAACCATACAAATTTCCTTAATGAGTTCTTTTGTAATAGAATTGGATCTAAACCTATACAGATCAAAGAACCTGTTGTTTGTGGCATTACTTCTTTAGGGATGGATCATGTGGAAGTATTAGGTATGTCTTTCTTTTGAAATTCTCATCCTTGACATCAAGTATTTTGTTGCACATCATCTTGTGGATTGATGGGACCCTACTTTCATGCTTCATTTTTCTGCATTACAAAAAAAAAAAATATTATTATCATAATACATGTGAGAAAATTTAGTGGTATAAGAAAACTCATTCACACCAAAGGAAAAAAAAGACAAAAATGATGTACGACATGCTTAGAAGAAAAGAGCAGCTAGCTTAGCCTCTTAAAAATGTGAGCTTCCCATAATAGGAGAAGGATTCTATCCCATGGTTCAAAATCTCAATTTTGAGGAACACCATAATTAGTTGAAAACTAAGGCGTCTGGACTAGTACAACACGAAACAATGAGAAGACAAACCCCAGATGTATTGTTTTAATAACCCCCAACACCAAGACAATTCAGCAAAACATTATGTGATTAAATGAATCAACTATGTTTTTATCTTGAAAGCATAATGGGTTTGTTGAGCAAACAACCACAAATCACACAATATCAAATAACTGTTTTCAATTTTCACCAATCATTATGCGGACACTCTTCCCCAAATGATATGAAATATTCTAAAAACCTCAAATATCTTAGAGTTACAAGAAAGTGGGTCTTTTTTGGTAAGATAGAAAGAGTACAGCTAAGGGAAAGAGATTTCCTTGTGAAAATAAATAAACAAAAAAGATATAAAAAGAGAACAAGTAAAACAACCTCTTGACATAAGAAATCTCTGCCCTCATGAATTAAAAATTCCCAATTAACGTTGATCTCTTCTGACTTAACTCTCGAAATCCCTTTATGAAATACCACCTCTCAATGGGAAATTTCACTATAGGCTTGTACTTTTTCTAGATCTCCCATAAAGGATCCTAGAGATCCTGTTTTTTCATTCCTTGCAAATGTCCCAACATAAAGTGAAAGGCAATTTCTTGCACAAAATTCTCCCCGTAGCCCAGGAAAATCATATTATATAAGAATGTAGGTCTAGCATGTTTTTGAAGAAAACCTAACATCCAAACAACGGGAAGAAGAATCTCCATACGACTCAAATTCCTTATCATGGTTCGTTTGCTCGTCTACTTTTGGTGTATGTAGATAATATTGTGCTAACAGTTAGTGAATTTCAAACTAAAAAACCTAGGCAATTTGCGGTATTTCTTTGGTATTGAGGTGGATGTGTAGTTGGGATTAATTTCTCACGAAGAAAATATTTCTTCGATTTGTTAGAAGAAACTGGGTTGCTTGTGTCCAAACCAGTGAATTATGGATCCAAGATTAAAGTTGACTGGTGAGCAAGGAGATATAATTGATGATCCTGGAAGGTGTAGAAGACTTGTCAATAAATTGAATTACCTCACCATTACCAGACCAAACATCTCGTATGCTATTTGCATTGCAAGTCAATTCTTGGAATCTTCTTTGTGACAACTAGACAACTATTCATAGAGCTGCTAATCTAGTGTTTCATGAGAGAACAAAACACATGTTTGGGTGGATTGCCATTTGGTTTGTGCGAAACTCAACAGTGAAATAAATGTTGAGTTCAGTCCCACATCGAACACTCATTGCCTTGTCTCTTCTCTTATAAGTTCATGGGCCTCTCTACTCATTGCCAATTGGTTTTGAAATGGACCCCCAAATTTATCATGGTATCAAAGCGAGCCTCTCTCTCCTCCACGTCATCCAGTTCATATCTCCACGTGCTTTGGCCGAGTCTGGCCCACATGTGCGGGGCCGTGTTGAGTTTAGTACCACATCGGACACTCATTGCATTGTCTCTCCTCTTATAAGTTCCTAGGCCTCTCCACTCATTGCCAATTGGTTTTGAGTTGGACCCCCAAATTTATCAACAACTACATCATATGTCAAGTTTGAAGATCTGTTAGCTGATTTGTGCACTAAAGCTTTGGAAAGTGATAGCAAGCTGGGATTATATGATATATATTTTTCAGCTTGAGGGGGAGTGTTAAAATAATATATTAAGTGTAGGGGGTAAAATTGTACTTTCCTCTATTATGTTAACATAATATGAAAGGGGATTGATCCCTAGGGGTGGAGTCAAGTTCGACTCTTCCCTCTTTCTCATCATCTTCTATCTTCTTCAAACCCTAGATCTACACATGTAACACATTGCTAGTGAATGCATTCATTTTAGGAAAAGAAAAGGAAATATGGGTTGGTGTCAAATAAATTAGAGAGCCTATGATAATGTGGAGTGGTGTTTCTTGGAGTATTCTATATAAAGACTTTTCATGCACCAAAACATTCCTGAACAGTTAATATTTTCCACAAGTAGGGATTCGTTCTCCGTTACTAATGGCTAGATGTCCAAAGGCCATACATCTTGATTCATATTCCTCATTCTTGATGTGAACTGAAGAGAGACGAAGTTTGATTCAATGGAAGTGTCCGACATATAGATTCGTTTTCGGATAATATTTCTCAAAAGAACTACAAGAGCATTTTTCACTGTCGCATTTAACAAAATTATATGCAGGAAATACTCTTGGAAAGATTGCATCACACAAGGCGGGAATTTTCAAGGTATGAATTTTATCAATTCAACAAGTAAACTTGCATAAATCTGATTTTTTGTTTTTGTAATGGATAATTTGTTTCAATATTTTCTGTTTTGATTATCAAACTAAGTAATTTTCATTTTTTAAGTTTTTTTTTCTAAAATGTGTTGATGTGTTTCCTGTCTTGGAAGCTTCAAATCCCTGCATTCACTGTACCCCAACTTCCAGAAGCTATGGATGTTCTTCAGGACAAGGCCTCTGAATTGATGGTTAGCTCCTCTGCCTATGTACCTAATGTATAGAAAAGATCATACTGCAAAAAATATGTTACCAACATGATTAGTTCTGTTTTCTTTTTCCGCACAACTGAATTTTACTGATTATTTAACGCATCATTGATTGCCTTGAAATGATTGTATTATTCATATTTTTAATGAGTTGTCAGAAATATACGTCCTTTCAAACCCATTTATCATTTTATTAATGTAATTATTTATTTTCTTGTAACTCATATTTAAGATACTATTCATTTTTCATGCATAATCATTTAATTATGTGGGGTATTTCTGTATATTTTTTTTCATGAGATGGAATAAGGGTAATTACTATTTGATGAGATGAACGTGTCGAAATTCTGATTCCGGCTCACTGTTCATTTTAATTCCCAAAACATGAAGTGCGACATTGCAGGTTTTTCAAAGTGGCAATCTCAATGATATAAAGTTGAGTTCGCTGATATTTTTTTTTTTCTGAAGTAACAATCTCGCTGGTTTATATAGTAATGATCTCGCTACTTTGTAGTGAACCTGTGAGATCGACACTTTTATAACCACCGAGATTGTCACTTTGAAAAAAAAAAATATTATCAGCGATCTCGCTACTTTGTATCAGCAAGATCGTCACTTTGAAAAACCTGTGATCTCTCACTTCATGTTTGTAGCTTGATTGTTGCAAGATATCTCCATGGTGGCTAAATCATGGTTTAAAATTTACTTCCACTTCGACATCCAATTTTTTGATGTAATAGAATCAAACATTGCTATTGTAGGAAATGAAAACATATATGCATCATTTATATGTAGTGTTATTTATGTTATTTCAGTTTTATAGTATATTAGTTAAAGAAAGGGTCAGCTGGCCCTAATTTTGGAGAACTTCAAATCGTTTTCTTCTCTCACCTGATGTATTCTTACCAACGCAGGTTCCTTTGGAAATCGTACCAGCACTTGACCCAAAAGAGTTGGATGGATTAAAGCTTAGCTTATTTGGTGATCACCAGTACATAAATGCAAGCCTTGCTGTTGCTCTTTGTAGATGTTGGCTTCAAAGTACAGGAAACTCAAAGGAACTCTTCCAGAATGTTGGTTTATCTCCGTTCACCTTGGACTATTATATTTTTGCTTCTATTGTGATATTATATCCAGCCACTAATAGCCTTCCAGCTTCTTTATCATGGGGCGAAGTATTGACAGTCATTGCTTATTTACTTGTTAGAATGCTATGTAGCAAAAGCATGGCATGCATGTTGGTATGCTACAAACTGTCAGTCATGTTACAGCAATCCACATCCGTCCTGTGTGCTTGATTTGTGCAGTATTTGAGGTGATGGCAACCCTCACCTTACAAGCCGGTTTTGTAAGGTTGAGTTAGGCCCATGGACCATAATATGGTATCAAAGCTGGGTCATCATTTGTGGATGTACGAAGGTGTTTCCTAGGCCTTGCACATGGTGGTCCCATGTGAGTGAGGGTGTTAGAACCATGGTCCCATATCGGTCCTGGGTGCTCGATTTGTGCGGTATTTGAGGTGGTGGCAACCATCACCTTACAAGCTGGTTTGTAAGGTTGAGTTAGGCCCATGGACCTTAAATAAGACACACTAACACCTGTGCATTATTCCATACGCAATGAGGGTTAATTTTTTAAAACACTTCATACTCAATTTCATGTTAAGTATATATTATAATTTTTTTTTATTTTTTAAATATGATGATATGTTAAAATCATATACAATATATCGATATTATAGCTGAAAACGAATTATTTGAACAGATTAGGTGTCAGCACCCCACCGATGCCCAACATGGATGTAGATAGAATGTGAATACTATTATAAAATTAGGCTAAATAAAAGTTTTGTGTTGAAAGATCAGCTGAAATGTGAACATTCTTGGATATCAGAGAATTGCACTAGCCTATGATACCAGGATATTTCAACGTGCCCATTGTACATGTGTACACATGATAAGATATCATAACTATTTTCTTATTCCTAGAGCCTAGTTATTTCTTGAACTCATAATAGTTTTCTTGTTTTTCTTGTTAACAAAATTATGTTTTAAAATTCTAAAAAAAAATTTACTCTGAAAAGTTTTTCAACTAAGATGCTCAGACGTGGATATCCATACTGAACCTGGTATCTTTACATGGGACAGTAATTTATCGCACCATCTAAAGAGAAGCTTGTTCTATCCAGGAATATGTTTCGCTTAGGGGAGTCTTTAATTGTAAAACTTTACGTTTATATCTGATTTCCTAACCTGTTAACATTTGAAATCAGGCAAAACTGGGAGCAAATTTGCCAGAGCCATTTTTGAGAGGTCTCATGACTGCACGTCTCTCTGGGCGAGCTCAGATTTTTCATGATACCTTGGGGAAATCCTACAATTTGTTAGAAATGAAACAAAACAATCCTGGAGATCTAATCTTTTATTTAGATGGAGCTCACAGCCCTGAGAGTATGGAAGTTTGTGCAAGATGGTTCTCCAATGCTATAAAAGAAGACGACAGTTCTTTTAGATTTGAAAAAATTGAAGGATTGTGGGGAAACAGTGGAGTATCTCAACATGAAAATGAGAGTTTTGATGGGTCTAACAAAATTTCAAAGCAGGTGACGAAATAAACTTGGGAATATGTCTCCAAAATAGTCAATATGATTGTTGATTTTTTGTTCTTGTTTCCACAAGACAGTTTTTTTTTTTGTCAATTTCATTTCCATGGTTCTTAAAATACAGTTATCCTTGTTTTTCTGTAGATTCTTTTGCTCAATTGCATGGAAGTGAGAGACCCTCAGATTCTGCTTCCACGACTTTTCTATACTTGTGCTTCGTCTGGTATGCTTCTCAGACCCAACCGCCCCCCCCACCCCCCCCCCCCCCCCCCCCCCCAAAAAAAAAAAATATGTAAATTGTGTTTATCCTACGTTTTTAAATTGACCCTTTTAAATGATTGAAAAACCCTAGACTTATTTCCAGCAAGTTCGGAAATTTAATTAAGAAATAAGGCTGATTTTGGATTTTGTAACAACTTGGGCAGGTGTTCACTTCTCGAAAGCCCTTTTCGTCCCAAGTATGTCAGCATATAACAAGGTTACTTCTGCTAACACAATCATATCTTCAGATGTCTCTAATAAGGACTTGTCATGGCAATTCACTCTCCAGAGAACTTGGGAGAATATAATCCATGGGAAAGGTAAATTCTTCATTGTTTTGCAGTCTATAACAATTATTAAATTTTTTTTTCAATTTATTCTTGATTTTCACAACCATTTCTCTGTCTTTGTGAATTACAATTCCCATTTTACACATATTGCATGTGATGATGACCTATAAAATTTGTTTGGTTACAATTAACACTATAACCATAATTTGGCCAGCATAAATGGAAACAAAGATTTGGAGAATGGATGTGTTGAATAGAGGCACAAAAATGTACCTTTAGCACAAAAATAGCTCTAAAACAAATAATAAATTTTACATCAAGTATATCTGACCCCATATTGTTGGGATAAAAGCTTTGGTTATGATTGTAGTCATCAAGTTAGAGAAAGAGTTTAAAATAGCAAGGAAAGGAAAACGTTGGGAAAAGAGAAAAAAAGGGGGTCTGATTAAAAATTATATATATACCTTATGAGACGTTAACATTCTCCAACACTTTATTTTTCCAATAATACCCCTATTAATTTTGTTTTTTAGTGAAAAGAAATAAGGGTATGTTGATCTTTTACACAATAAATGCTTGTTTGCATTGATTGCCAAATCATTTATTGCAACAAGACATTTAATTCTAAAGATTAAATGTCCTTAGTATTTATTATGAAAGAGACAAGTATTAATTTCATAAATAAGCATTTATTATGTAAAAAGACTAATATACCCTTATCTTTTTCACTAAATGACAAATATGTAGGGGTATTATTGGGAAAAAAAGTGTTGGAGAATGCTAACGTCCCCATGAGGTCTTGGACGTTAGCATTCCCCATATATATATTAGTCTAAGTTTTTAATATTTTTTTGAGCAAGAAAGCACACTATTAAATATCTATACAACATAAAATTTTTCCACTTCTAGTTTATACATGCTATGATTCTAAATCAGGAACAACCATAAAGCTTCAAAAATCAACCACAAAGCCCAAAAAATGTTGTAAAAAATAACTTAAATTTTAAAAAAAAATCATGTTTAAAATGAAAAAAAAGCCATTGTTTTTTAAAAGTCACTTTTTTACTTATTTTATTCTCTAGAAGGACAATGTGTTTTAAACGAGATTTTTTTCGGACAAAAAAAAAAAAAACAAATGCTGTTTTTTGTGACTAAGATGAAGACTTTGTTGTAAACCTAAATTGAGAACCTAAACTAGTCATTTATGCCCATTGAAGAACTAGTCCGTAGAGTTTTAGATTTTTACAGTTCATCTTCTGTTAACCTATCAAACCTTAATTTAGAAAATATCCAAAATAAGATGTAGTTTTTTTTTTCCATTTTCACCTTGCAAGTTGCCAAACAAGCATTGCTGCTTTCATTATAATACATTAGGTAATTGAGTTTGCTCTTTGGTAGGTCTCATCGACCTCCAGTCGAGCTTTCCTTTGTCCTTGCAATCCTATTCTGGTTTAATGAAATCCCTATATATATATATATATATTAGATGATAAAATACCTTGCCACACACCATTGGATAACCCCATAATCACAAGCTCTCCAAGATTTGGAACTAAATTAAATTAAATCAGTTTTTAACAGAAGAAATGATGAGTTGTCTTTCATCAGCTGTCCTTGGTAGTTCTTGAAGGGAAGTTACAAGCCATACAGGCTTGATTGTTCTTCATTGAATCGTAACTGCTTTATACTTTTGTCGTTTATTCAGATGCTATACTTGATGAAAAGTTGAAGACAAATAGCTCAGAGAGCTTTCCATCTGATTCATGTGGATTCCTCTATGGAGATCCTTCTCTGAAATGCAATCTTTCCAATAATAATTTCAGTTGCAGTGAAGTGATTCCTTCATTGCCTTTAACAATAAAATGGTTAAGGGACACTGTTAGGGAAAATCCATCCCTCAAAGTTCAGGTACAAACTCTACTCAATCTCAAAACTTTGGATCTTTTAAATCTTCCATTCTGTATTCCACTTTTTTAGTTTTTTCAGCATACTATTATCACCCCTCATAGTTGATTCACAGACTTCTGTGACTTAGTCGAAACAAAATTTGATTATTTATTGTTTCTGAGATTTGCAGGTTCTCGTAACGGGATCGCTGCATCTAGTTGGAGATGTGTTGAAGCTCTTGAGAAGGTGATACAAATTTAACTTTCAAATAGGATTATTCGAAGACATTTTACTGGAAGTGGTGAATGTTCGTCATGGCAAACATTTTATTTTATTTTCGAAACATAATCAACTTTGAGTCCAGCTTACCCATTAAAACACGAATGCAGTGTTCTATTATTAGAAAATAATTAAACTATTTATTATATCTTGTGTCATGTTTTATTAACCCATTGTTCTATAATATTCATTCATTGTGTAATATATTAATGCCTACTAATGAGTTGGGCATAAATAATACTTTCAAAAGCTCTGTGTTTTGTTATTGCAAGTTATTTGGTCATATTTTGATCGCCCCACCAACTTTTAATTATAACACACCAGTAATTAGCTTAGGCATAATACACCAGAAAATCTCTCTCTCTCTCTCTGAGATTGGTGTGTTATAATAAAATGTTGCTGCAGTAATCTTATTTAAAAATGAGAATGTTTGGGTAGGAGAATGATTTTGTTCAAGGAACCATTGGAATGGAAAAATGGTGGAATAGGTGATTTAGATATAACCCTCCGTGATTTTTTCAATCTAACATGTAGACGAGTTAATTTGTCTTTTTCTTCAACCTTCAAACCTCAAGAACAAGATATGATATTCAAAGAAATACAAGTATAGATTATAGTAAAGAAAAATCAAAGGATTCTACAAAACATTGAAGATAATGGGCTTACAATAAGATTGAATAAGTTAAAAATGATTTACTCTAGACGATAAGATTATATCTTCTTCAAATTTCAAATCAAAACAACACAAAAGGATTTTTAGAGAAGAAATTTGGATCTTTTTTTGTTAGAAAAATCAGGGATTTTGTCACATTAAAGATGACCGTCGAACATGTCAAAAAATATTTTAACCTGAGATAATGACTGGTTTTGAGAAGAAAATCAAGGGGTTTTTCATTGGAGGTTGAAGATAAGGCCATTTAAGTCATTTTATATAAGCTATATTACGAAAGCTAGGTCATGGGGGTGGCATGTCATCAGTTTAAGAACATGGGCATATCTCTAATATTGATCAAAACTTGGAGGATACATCGAAATCACCCTAATATCTATTGTATCTCTAATTTTGGGAGATGCTATTGACACCCCTACTTTTACTTGTTACACCCCACTTAAAAATAAAAGAAAATATGGTCAAGAGTCCGGAACCCCAGCAACTTATTAATTTCTTAGGGCCACCCTTCAGGGTCTTGTTGACCCTTAACAATCAATCACCATTACTCTCTCTAAAATAACAAAACTTTTTTGTAGTCAACTTAAAATCCATGATATCTCCATGAAAATAAATCAATTTTTATTTAATTAAAAAAGAGAATTGTGTCTAGTCTCTACCCTAGTCCGTTACTTAGTTATATTATACATTCAAGATTCATTCCACATTTGCCTCTCAGCCTTGTTATGGCTTGTGGTGGTGTTCCTCCTCTATCAAAATCTCATAACCTCCAACTAGCTATAACTAAAATAGTATTTTATCTATTACATAAATAAATTGAAATGAATATTAATTTGTTTTTAACAATTAACTTTGGGTGATTTAGAAATACCCTCCTTTGTTTTCAAATGAACAAGGGAAAATTACCTAAAGGACCGAGACCCAGGCGGTGGGTCTTTCTTTCAAATAGTCATTAAGTTTTGGGCAGTCTCTTAATAGTTCATTTAGTAAATTTTTATTTTCTTAACAATCTATAGATCTCATCTCTCACATTCTCATGATTGAATGCCCTGACCATTTGAACTCATCTTTTTCATCCAAAAAAATTGAATTTTTGGCATCTCAATCGAGTTTCGAAGACTTCATTCCGTTGGAAATGATTAAGAAGGAAAAAGTAACCATTTTCAATGGGTTTTTTCAAACATTTTGAAAATGCATGTAAAAAAATTCTTTTGGATGAAAATCGATCAAGAATAGTTCTTCTGGGTTGAAATCTCATCTAAACAAGTTGTTTGTCTCAAGTTTTTAGTCGATCTTTTCATGTATTTTAGTCGAGAAAACTCAAAAATTGAAAATTGGTGGATTTTACTAGTGGTGAATTCAACAGTAAATAAAAAAGTGGTGAGTTCCCCAATAATGAGAGCCCATTAAGAAATATAAAAAAAAATTACCAAATGTCCTATCAAGTTACCTTGCAAAACTTAGTGATAATTTAAAATTAAATCCCTCTGCCAGAGTCCTTTAAGTAATTTTCTCAAAGAACATTAGGACTCTTGTAAGAAAATACATTCAATAAAAATAGATGAAATTCCCACTCTCCCTCTTCCATTTAACTCAGATAAATCATTATCCCTATTCCCTAAATCCAGAATGATCGTTCATTCTTAATGTTTGTTACTCAAAAATAAATGATGACCAATGTGTGAACGAAATCCTAAGGAAGACCATATAGCTAAAGTGATTCTATCATTGTTACCTACAATTCTTATTGGGTTCACTTTGTTGCCTTTACTCTTCTCCCCTTCTAACTTTGTTATATTTTCTCTCTTTAACTCATTTTATTATTTTTCATATTTTACCCCCTTAACCCCAAAGAGGGTCGTTTTCATGTGGCTCACTTTATTGCCTTTCCTCATCTCCCCCTATTATTTTATTATATTTTCTCTTTAACATCTTTATACCACTTTATATATTTCATCTCTTACCATCAAATTTTAATAAAACCCCTCTAACTTTATTTTTTTCACTTTTACTTCCAACTCCAAAGATGATGCTCTTATCGTAGGCATGGGCAAACTCTAGTCTATGTAATAAGACACAATAGAGAGACCCACTTGTAAGGGATGTTATCCCTGAACTAGAGTCTTTCCTCTTCTCTCCTTTCAATCCCCCCCCCCCCAATCTCCTTTTCAATTATAATATCCCTCTAATTTTATTAGATTTCCTCTTTCACCCCCTTTTTCAATAGTACACACTCTAGTATATATACGTATAACCTAAAAATATAACTACTCTATAATATATATATATAGGGGGGCGTTCAATGGCCAACTTTTTGGCAAAACATTTTTCAAAACATGAGTTAGAGGTTTTGGAAGGGCTGATTTTTGGTGAGGATGATCTCTACGGTGAGGGGATCATCATCACCAAAAATCAGCCCATTCCAAAACTTCTAACCCCATCAAAAACAGTTTACAAAAAATGGACGGTCCACGATTTTTCAACTTGTAAACATGGGTTAGAAGTTTTGGAGTGGGCTGATTTTTGGTGAGGATGATCTCCTCACCGTAGAGATCATCCTCACCAAAAATCAGCCCATTCTAAAACTTCTAACTCATGTTTTGAAAATGTTTTGCCAAAGAGTTTGCCATTGAACGCTACCTATATATATATATATATATATATATTATATATATATATATATATATATATATATATATATATATATATATATAGGGGGTGGGGGGTGGGGGTGGGGGTGGGGTTTGGTTCAGCAGCCCCGCCCTAAAGTTTGCCAAACATGATGCCAAACATTTTTCAAAACATGGGTTAGAAGCTTTGGAATGAGGTGATTTTTTATGAGGATGATCTCTATGATAAGGAGATCATCCTCACCAAAAATCAGCCCATTCCAAAACTTCTAACCCCATCAAAAGTGATTTACAAAAATTGGACGGTCCACGATTCTTCAACTTGTAAACTAGGGTTATAAGTTTCAAAATGAGCTGATTTTTGGTGAGGATGGTCTCTTCACCGTAGAGATCATCCTCACAAAAAATCAGCCTATTCCAAAACTTCTAACCCCCATCAAAAGTAATTTACAAAAAATGTTTGGCACCATGTTTGGCAAACTTTAGGGAAACTTCTAACCCCCATCAAAAGTAATTTACAAAAAATGTTTGGCACCATGTTTGGCAAACTTTAGGGCTGCCGAACCGCTCCCATATATACACATAAAACCCAAGACTAATGATAATCTGACTCAAAAAATTTCACTCTGTCAACATGATAAGTGCACAAAGAAAAAGAAATATTTGGTTCTATGCACTTACCACATTGACCGAGTACAGACCTAAGTGAGTTTTGTAAGAATATCGCAACTCATAACCTAAATATAACTGCCTAACTGGCGTTTCTAATCCAAGTCCGTGCATTTCCAAGTCATCTGTAGATTTCAATTGATATGAGGATTAGAGCCACATCAACTCAAAATCCAATTGAGTCGAGTTAACTCGGCCAAGTTTCAAGATGGACTCAGACGAGTTTCAAAACATTGGGTTTGACTGTCATTAGATTTTAAATAAACTATAAAAGGGTTTTAAACACATTTAATTAGATGTTGCAATTGAGATCATTTCTCAATCAATTTTCAAACTTTCTACCGAAACTGAGCCCAATCTTGACTCTGCATTAATGATTCAAAATCTTAATCAATTCAAATTCAACGGCACAAATGTAGATATCTTTATACAATTGAACTTAAAAATTATGGTGCAAACCCACACTCAAAATTACCAAACTGCCAACCATTGCAGAAGCATCAAATACTCAAAAACCATTTAATAATTTAACTATGCAAATTACCTCTACAGAATCAAAATTAATTTGATTAAATTATGCTACCAAAATTACAAATATACAACATTCCAATATTACATGTATTTCCTTACAGCTATAAATATTACCAACAAAACTGGAGAAAAAAGAAACATAATAATGTATGGAAGAGCTTGACTCACTGCACTTTCATCATCTTCTTTTGCCAGTCCAAGAGAGTAGTTGGCTTTATCCTCTACAAATGCTTCAAAATAATTCCTGTAGCCTATCGTGTTTGAAGAGAAGGATGAACTTTTAACCTTCAACATTTCCATGGCCTGCTTCCATAAAATGAAGTTGTAATTCTCATCTAGCTTTCCGGCCACCCCCAAACCAAAAAAATCCACACTAATGGCATTTTGTTGACCTTGGTGGAATCTAACATTGGAAATTCATTTTTTTTTTTTTTTTTCTTGAAAAAAAATGTTTCTCTCAAATCATACAGACCCTAAGTATGCATTATTAGAAAGTATCGTTTGTTATACCTGGAACCCAAACATGAATTCCCTTGCTTTCTTGCTCACTTGAACGTTAGGGTGAGACTGGAGCTTCTCATACATAACTCGAGCCTCATCTAACCTGTTGTTACCATCACAATCCAGTGAAAATGACAACAATTAGATAAACTTAGAAATTTAACATTTGTCTCATTTTCATTTCTTCCAGGTAGTAATAGTGATAAACTATTAAAATGATTATCACACATTAGCCCAGAGGAGAAAGTAACACTGGAACTACCATCAATGGCAATTGTCGCCCCATGTGTTCAGCCTCCAGCCCAGCAAGCGTAGGCCCTAGAGCCCTTGTTAGGATTCTCATAGCCAATCTCAAACATCTGAGACCATTTCTCACCTAAAAAAACTCATTTCCAAGTAGCAAACATCAGCTTTGGTCTAAAGCAAACATTTCCCAAAAAATCTCCCATTTTTCCTCAAAATGACCAAAATACCCTTAACGAGGCATCCCCAATCCAACCCAGGAATAGATCATAATATCCTCGGAACTTCAACTTAAGAAAATTCTGTCTTTAGGAACACTTTCGGATAGTTTCAAGACCCCTAGAACTAACTACAGCTGCCTCGGGCCAACATGTGCCCAAAACAAGCCATTGGCCTAGCTACCAGCCACATCAATGCCAACACTACCCTTAACTCCAATCTTATTCTTTCCTCCGTTTTAGGACTCCAATAGCCAGGCTTTGGGCATCCCAACTGCTCCCTAAATCCTCTAGAAAACCAACTTAGATGAATTCTAGGAAAAGATGTAAGGTCTAGAAAAACCATAGAAAAATAATGACGATCCAAACACATCAGAATTCAATCCGATTGAGAACTCAAATCTAAGGCACAGATTCATTCCTATCCATAATCAAAACCGAATTAGGGTCTACATCATTTTTAGATTTGATAGGTAAGTTCAAAAACCTCATCTATGGCTCAGATTTTTTTTCTTTTAGATCGGTAAAGATAATTTATTGAATGAAAAAAAGGGGGTTGAGGTGACCAACCCGGGTACAAAGAAGACGACCAAGACAAAAACAACAAAGCAAAGGAAAAGAGAAAACAAAACAGGGCTCGACCACTGAGTTAGTCTCGCTGTAACGAACACACCCTATCCCAACGCACTACAAAGTCTTCAAAGAAGACCCCCTCGAAATCCTTATAGAGTTTACTCCAGGAAAATAAGATCTCCAAAACCGAAAGAACTAATCCTTCCAACGTGGAGACTTTTCCATCAAAGATACAACGATTGCGATCTTTCCAGATACCCCAACAAATTGCAAATGGTGTCAGGAACCACAAAACCCGTTTAGAAGATGAGAAAGAAGCACCCCACACCAACCAAGATTCCAGAACCGACTTGATCGAACGAGGAAAACAACCCACAATCCCGAATAAGGCCATAAAGTGCGACCAAACATGATAAGCCACCCTACAATGAATTAGTAGGTGATCCACCGTTTCCGCCTGAGATCTACACATACAACATTGGTTTGGCGAAATGAACCCTCTTCTGATCAACTGATCTAGGGTTGCAAGTTTCCCTAAAGCTGCCAACCAAATAAAGACCGAAATCTTCGGAGGAATCTTACCACCCCAGACAAAAGAATGAGGGAATAAAATTGTACTACTTGGAGCGATGCTAAGGTACATCGATTTGACCGTGAATTTCCCATCCCTATTTCCTGTCCACATTCTTTTGTCTATTGAAGAATTATGCACATAAGTAGACTCCACCATAGCAATAAACCTCCCTAACATATCCACTTCCTAATCATTGAAGGTTCTTCTAAACCCAAAGTCCCAGTTAATCACATCATTCTCCACTCTCTTGAAAGTGGACACTGCTTGATTCTTTTTCAATGATAAGTCAAATAAAACCGGAAATGAATCCTTTAGGGGGCTATTTCCGCACCACCAATCTTCCCAGAACCTCACCTTGGTCCCGTTCCCAACCTTGTATTTCACCCTACTCCTAACTGCCGGAAGTCTTCTAAGGATACCCTTCCACACACTACACCCCGTCGCACCTCTCGCCGGACCACTTTCCCACCCAAGTCCATTTACACCATATTTGTCTGCTATTACTTTCCGCCAAAGACTATCCTCCTCCACGCCAAACCTCCAAAGCCACTTCCCCAACAAAGCCGAGTTCATAGATCCAAATCTTCGAATACCCAATCCCCCATTCTTCTTAGGCAAGCATAACTTGCTCCAACGCACCCAATGATGTTTTCTCAAACCATCATTGCCATGCCATAGGAAATCACAACAAATTCTTTCTAATTGAACTTCTACATATCTTGGCAAAGAAAAAAGAGACAAAGTATAGATGGGAATGCTAGCTAATGCATTTTTAATGAGGGTGATCTTCCCACCTTTAGTCAGGAGCTTCGCTTTCCAAATACTCAGTCTCTTTCTCATCCTTTCTACCACCAGATCCCAAATGTCCTTACTAGTGTACCCCATCCCCAAAGGAAGCCCCAAATATGTGGAAGGAAGGGCCCCTGTCTAAAAACCAATCGAGACCACCATTACTTCCAAACCTGCCTCATCCCCAACCGCAAACAACTTGCTTTTACGAAGATTCACTAGGATTCCGGAAATGACCTCAAAACACCTAAGAATGCCACTTAAGAAACTCACCTGTCTTGGGGAATAATCCAAGAAGATTAAGGTGTCATCTACAAACTGAAGATGAGACACCACATTGCCACCATCCCTAGTGGAGTAACCAGAGAGCTCCCCCTCGGCCACTGCCTTGGAAAGCATCCTTCCCAAGGCCTCCATGACTATCACAAACAAAAATGGTGACAACGGATCTCCCTGGCGTAGTCCCCTCGAGCTTCTAAAAAACCCAGTTGAAGATCCATTGACCAAGATAGAAAATGTGGAAGTTGTAATGCACTTCATGACCCATCTAACCCACCTTTCGCCAAACCCCATCCTCCTTAACATATACTTCACCAAATTCCAGTTTACATGATCATAGGCTTTCTCCAAATCAACTTTGCAAACTAACCCCGGAGTTTTAGCTTTTCTACGCAAATCAAATTTGCTATGAGCACCCCATCCAAAATCTGTCTCCCTGAGACAAGCCGGGCCAATGATATCTCTCAACACAGTCTTAAGCCTGGAAGATAAGACTTTTGAGATGATTTTGTAAACTGAGCTCACCAGACTAATCGGTCTAAGATCCCTTATGTCTTTTGTCCCCAACACTTTCGGAATCAAAGCAAGAAAAGTGCAATTAGAACCCAGATCTAGGAAACCTTCTCTATAGAAATCCCCGATGGTTGCCATTACATCCTCCCTCACTATCTCCCAACAGGCTTTGAAGAAGGCTAGAGAGAAACCATCTGGCCCTGGGGCCTTATCGCTCGCCAAACCACCTACCACTCCCCACACTTCTTCCACATCAAACGGTCTTTCAAGCCACCTTTGTTGCTCTAGAGATATGCTGTCAAAGTGTAAGGAATCTAATGAAGGCCTATTCACATGTTCCTCCGTATACAGATTACTATAGAATTCCACCACCCCCTCACACACCTCTTCCTCCCCTACCTTCCACTCATCATTTACTTTAAGCTTCGAGATGAAATTCACCCTGTTGTGAAAGTTTGCTAGACGATGGAAAAAGGAAGTATTTTTGTCCCCCTCCTTGAGCCACTGAACTCTCGACTTCTGTTTCCAACTAATTTCCTCCATCACAGCCAGCCTTTGAAACTCAACTCTAAGATTCACTCGTCTTAGCTTCTCCACGGCGCCCAAACCCCTTCTCTCCTCTCTACCTTCCAAATCTTGTAATTCTAGCAATATAGCACATTTCCTATCTTGCACAGACCCAAACGTTTCTTTGTTCCAAACTTTCAACTTTTCTTTGATAGCCTTTAGTTTTAGCCTCAACCTTTGACCTGGCCTACCCTCATACGAAAACTCGTTCCACCAAGCGTCAATCATCTCCCTAAAACCTTGATGCTCTAACCACATATTCTCGAAACGAAAGGGTGTAGGTCTACTCCTCCACATCCCAGCCACCGGAGAAATAGGACAATGGTCTAACACTGGATTCGGCCATTTTTCCTGAGTAAGCATACCGAAGTGTTCTTCCCAATCCAACGAGACTAAGAAACGATCCAGTGTGCTAAGCTTCATGTTCTCCTGGTTATTAGACCACGTAAAACTTTCCCCACCAAGCGGAAGATCTATCAACCCATTGCGATCAACGAACTCCGAGAACTTACGCATCTGAGGAGTGATTCTAGACCCCCCATTCTTCTCGAAAGAGAAACGAATGGCATTGAAATCTCCCCCCACGACCCACGGTCTGTTCCAATGCTCCTTGATATCATCTAATTCTTCCCAAAATTAATTCCGCTCTCTAGCTAAAGTTGGGCCATACACCCCAGAGAACACCCAGGTAAAGTCCTCTCCAATCAACCTACATAAAACTGACACCGAAAAAGCCCCATTGAGAATGTCCTCCACCACCACTAACTTCTTATTCCACAGTAAAATGATACCACCCGATGCCCCCCACGACGGAAGAGCGCACCACCCAACTGAATTCATTCCCCAAATCTCCTTGATCACTCTATCATCCACTTTTTCTAATTTCGACTCTTGCATGACCACTATGTGAGGTTTATGATGGCGCAGCATGGCTTTGATTGTTGCTCTTTTAGGGGCTGCATTCAAACCCCTTACGTTCCAGGACAAAATTTTAATTGACATTGACATCTACTAAGCACCTTCCGGCTCTCTTCCCTTTAGAAACTCCGATTGGAAAGTCCTCCACCGATTTCTTGAGCTGAATAATCTCCTTCTTCAGTCTTCTATTTCTCTCCTTGCTCATATTTTCAAAACATGACAAGTGTCTCGTAATCTTTAGTCTAGAGAATTCATAATAAAAGCGGGTCCTTGACAACTCCTCCACTTCCCCACTGGCAAGGGGAGCAGCCCCTGAAAGAGGCCATTGTCCCGCCACCCTCTGCATACAAACCTCCACGCCCTTGCTATTCTTTAGGGCCACGCTAACCAGAAGCTGAGCTACCTTACCTTCTTTCCTAACAAACATCCCCACTTTCAAGCCGACTTCCAACAGATTAGCCAATATCTGTTCTGATAAAGTACGAAGATTGTCTTGAAACTCTTTACTGCCATTCCCTAGCTTTTCTGCCACTGCTAGCTTTGTCGGTCTGCACAACTGGCCTCCTAAAATTCTCGCATTACTCCTCTCTGTCACAGACACAAATAGAGGGCTTGTTACCCCTCTCAGGCGATAATCTCTCCACTGGTCCGGTTGATCTTTTGAATACTGTTCTCTCCTATAAAATAGGCTTGCAACAAAATTACGCCCTATCCCACTGAAACCACCCAACGGAGTCGAGAGAACGAAGACCCAAGGTACCCACAAGTTTCCTGAATCTATCGTCAAAGAATAAAGCCAACTCCCCTCTGTCCCTGTGCTCATACCCCACAAACCAGATGGCGATCTTACCTTCGGTTGGCCAGCGGTACCGAGATAGTAAACCTCCTGCTCTTTCGTATTCAGAACTCCTACGTCAAAGCATCTCCGTCCGGCCCCACTAACCACCTGATCAGAATGTCCCTGCTCCTTCTCCAACAGATTAAAAGTCCCTACGGTATCGATGCCTTTCCAGCTCTCAGATCCCGCAGCCCCAACACTTAAACAATCGACGAGATTCTCTGCCTCGGTTACCTCTAAACTATTGATCGAGTCACACGCAGACAGAACAGCCTCCTCGTCTCGCCTGATGCGAGGTCTCCTTCTAATAGCTTTACGAAGAAGGGTTGAATAACGGACCTTCTTAACTCTCAGCCCAAACACCTTGGATCGCCCAGCCTATTTGCTTCCAACCATAGCAGACTTGCCCATGGACTTTTGGGTTTTAAATATGGCTGATTCTCCTAAACTTGAGTCATGAGCCCACAAACCCACATTGTCCAGCCCTATTTCAACACACTAGACCTCACTACCCAGCCCATTTGTAACCTGTTCCTGTGTTTCCTGAAAAGTAAAGCTTCCAACACTTTTAAACTCACTCCCCAGCCCAATATCTACCTCATGGGCCACACTATCCAGCCCATCTGCTGCCTGGTCCTGGTTGATGTATAAGGGGGGCCCTTTAGCACTACAAAAAGCAACTCGGCCCAGCCCGACATCCTCCTTGTCTTGGACTACCTTAGTGATGGGCCTCCGATCTACCTCTTGGGCCCCTGAAGGTTCCCCCAAATCTGCTAATTTTTCTACGGAGATATCCAAAGCCCCTTCCTATATTTCACATTTCGAGCAGCCTTGCCCAGTAGCTCAACCGTACGATTCTGACCTTGCTCCCAGCATCGAGGTTTGCCGCATTTATTACTCCTGCCACTGGAGTTACTGCGGAGACGAAACTTGTCCCACAAGGAATTAATCGCCTTCTTACTTACGCTACATTCTCCTAGGTTTGATAAGCTGCATCCTGAGTTGATAACTCCAGGTCCTTCTCTCTCTTTCACCCCTTCTTCCACCTTACTCCATGAATCCTCCACCTGAACACCTTTATCGACTGAGATCCTAAACCCCTCAACAACACCCTCTTCCATCTTACTGGAAGAAACTACTTCCTCCTCTATTGGCTCCGCACCTTCTGCCACTAGTACCTCGACCCCTACTGAGTATTTGTAGTCGTCAATCCAGAGGTTTAGCCCCCGTGGCATCCTCCATGGGGAAAACCTGACCTTCAACTTCGCGCTATCCAAAATTGCACAACGGAGTGTGCTCGAATCTACCTCCATAAGCCCACCCAATTGATCTCCGATCTTTTTGAAGGCACACCTGCTCCATAAATGAAATGGAAGTCCTCTGATATGAACTCAGGACCCTCCAATTTTCCATTCTGGTTTCAAGGTGTTGCAGTCTGCAAACCAAGGTCGTAAATGGAAGGAAGTATCTCCCACCTTTACCAATCTTCTTGGATTGACTTTCAAAAACGCTGATCTGTTACCCAGCAGTAGTATATACGTAAGGGGTCCCCAATACAGCAATTTTACTCCCAACGGTTGACTTAAAACTTGTTTAACATCTATTAAGAAACCCTCCCAATCAGCCGCCAGGGAGCTTGCCTTGCATATGAAAGCCCACCTCCAAACGCCGAAAGCTTTATCGGTGACTTTCGAAGAATTTCCCCCAGAGCTAGGATTCACCCCCACATCTAGCACCTCAGTAGCTTTCAGATTGGAAATCTGTGGGTTATGAACAACCTCCACCCACGACCTGACTCCCTCTACATCCTCCTTAGGTGTTGCCATCCTCTCTTCATATTGAGTCGACATCTTAAGAGCTAGGCCAACTTCTCCCCAACCATTGCCTCCCAAACCCTCCGGAAACACGATTGCTCGCAGTCGAGCCTTATCAGAAAACCGTTGAAGCTTCAAAAAACTTTTATAACTATTCCACTCCCCCCTGATAACAAAAATCCTTCCATCCTTAGAAAACATAGCTGTAACCAACTTAGTAGAAGCTCTTGCTAAGTCTAACTGCTTTGAAACCCATACAGCTTCCTCTACCTTGAGTTGAATGCTTGTATCAAATCTTCTCCCTCTTTCTATGACCTCTATACCTCTTCCATTCTGATTCCATACCTCCTTGATCACGAACACCTTGCGTTCCACCCTGACCTCCATTAATGTGACAAAAAACGCTCAATTCTTTAGGAAATGAATTCCATGAAAACATGTTGCATCTTTTTTTTAGAAAATAATAAGATCACATAGGAAAAGTGGAAGAAAAAGGGAAATGAAAAAAGCTATGGAAGGCAATTCTTCTAGTTTTCCATATAATCATGCTGACCACGTGATAACTCAATGTTATTCAGTATCCTACGAAAAAAAAGGGTATTATGTTACTTCATTAACATAAGTCTAGGCAAGCTAACAATAGTGAACCTTGAATCAGAAATGGCCAGGTTTACTTCTCATGCCTACTCTTTCAAATAACCTAACTCGGATTTTGAAACCTGGTTTCTTTAAAACACAAATCAAGGATCAAGATCCTAAATACATGCTCCCAAAGGTTATAAAAACTACACCCACCCACCCTCCCCCCAAACCAACCTTGGACGTTCAAAGCTGAATAAATCCATTCCAGGTAGCTGAAAACTCTCTAAAGCCTCCAGAAATTCTGTTAAAACCCCGTGACTCTTTCATTGATAACTCATGATGTCATCATTAGTATCATAGAATCCTTAGTTGGGCAAGGGGATGTGATTTCTTGGGGTTTTGGTTTCAGAAGAAATTTTAGTGACTGGGAAGTGATGGCAGTGGCTTCTTTGACAAACCATGTGGTGGTTGCCCCCTTGATATTAGAGGAAATGATTACCGGATTTTGCACGGAAATCGAAATGGAGTATTCTTTGTTAGATCACTTTCCTCTTCTCTAGTAGACTGGAGTTTGCACCCTCTCCAGTTCCCATGGTTTCTATTTTGGGTCCGAAAGTGTCATCTAAGGTCGCATTCTTTATTTGGTGTGTTGTTCGTGGAAGAATCCTAATTATGAATCAAATCATTAGTTGTGGCTTTCAAAGACCAAACATGAACTACATGTGTAAGGAAGCTGAGGAATGTACAGATCATTTTTTTATCCACTGTCCCATTTCACACATGTCGGACAATATCTTGGACATATTTGGGTTGATCGGTTGCATGCCCTGCACCATTCATTCGTTGTTTAGTTTTTTAAGCAAGTGGGGTTCCTGTTTTAGAGGCTCCGGTAAGTCACTTTGGATACGTTGTTTTGTTTTTTAAGTGAGCGGGGTTCTTGTTTTAGAGGCTCCAATAGGTCACTTTGGAGTATGTTTCAGTTCGTTGTGTTGGGGTTTATGGAAGGAGTGCAATCAGTGAGTGTTCGAAGGGAAATCTAAAATGCAAGTCTTATTTTTTAATACCATGTGCCTTGTATTTGTGAGGTGTAAATTTTTTCAAGGAGCTTAGAGGAATCTTCTTTGAGAACTTCATAGGAAGATGAGAATGGATCTATCACTTGCCATTAACTTAGTCGTCGTATTGGGGATCCTTATGTTGTATTTGTTGGTCATCTCGACCACCCTTGTATTATTTATAAAATCTCACTAGTCAAAAAAATGTAGGCATGTCACAAAGTATCATAATAAAATGTATCTTATGCTGCAAGGAAATATTTTCTTTTTCTTTTTATTTCCTTCTTTTATTTAATACAAAAAATAGAGTTACATGTAGGCATATCGCAAAAATACTATATAGAATGTATCTCCGTGGATGTGCTGGTGTTCCAGGCTTCTAGAAGGCACCAAGTCATGGATCTTGTATTTGTGTCTTACCCTGACACATACATCAGCATTATTGTTAATTAATTAGTAGGTATTAGGGTCGATAAAAACATTCCAGTTTCTTTGTGATGTGCAGTCACTCTAAATGCTGTTTACAGTCAAAGTTTTATACAGAACAAAACTAAATCTTTTTATAGATTACTAAGAAAATAAAATACTCAACAGGAAAGCAACAATAATCACCCGGAATTATTTTCTATGATAAAAAAAAATGTAAATATATACCTACTAAGAGAATCTTGACAAATAGACCATTGCAAAGCAGCTAATCCATGAAGTTCACTCTGCATAAGAAATGTTAAGGAAAGTGAGAAAAAGAAGTAGAATGAAATCCCATACTAAAGAAAAAAGCTCCAGTTGGGGTCCCCTAAAGTAACATTGAAGTATATAGCCTAAATGTTGGTAGACTAAAGCCTAATCTCAAGATATCAGGATTTCCGCATTTGATGGTTTACTATAGGTTACTTTAAGGAACAAAACAACCGAAAGAATTTTCAATTTAATCTCAGCATAATATCTCAGGAGTCATTAAACAACCTTATCATTACACTCCGATAACCAGCCAAAAGGACTTTGAATGTCCATTCTTGTAGTGTAACGTAGCCACCTCATTGTAACATTCCAAGAGGGGTTTATGCAAATGATTTGCTAGGCAGTTTCAGTTGAATGATTACCATCGAAGGATGATGTGTTGTCACTAGCTAAGTTAATTTTCATGTTAGAAAAAAAAAAAAAATGGAGATTAGTTTTTCCTTTTTAGGGGTAACCATTTTTTTCCCCTTCTTTTCTTGCTAACAAGTGTGAGTATTATTTACAAAGATGAAATAATTTACGAAAACCCCGAAAGCTGGGGAGTACCTATCAAGGCCTCACAAGGAAAACACACACACAATAAAGCTGGAAAAAAAAATCTCAACCAAAAAACTCTTACAAACAATCGTGTCCCATCTAAATACAAGATTTTCAAAAGGAAACCTTTTGCAATCCTCGAACACAGTTGACAAATGAAAGTTAAGGCCTTTACATTGAGAATATTGCTCCAAAGCTCCTATGGCAAAGGGAAGAAATCTTCAAAGGACATTAATGCGGAATGCAAATCAAGTCAACGATCAAGGATTCTGATGAAAAATTTGTAATTGTTTAGGTTTTCACATAATTGGATCTAGATTTATTTTTTCATCATTCGGGATTATTTTATATTAGTTATTTTTTTTTAGTTTTGAGTTGTTTTAAGATTTTAATTTTATGTTTTTGGACTTATTATGATGTTTTATTGGTACATGATCTTAGTATAATATTTAGGCGCAGTTAAGTTTATTAGGGTTGGAAAATTAGGAGAGAGAAAATTATGAAATTAGGTTATTTAATTAGAATTTTGTTTGATTAGGATTTTTGGATTTATTTTATATATATATAAATTGTATTAGGATTTTGTTTAACGAAGAATGATAGGTAAAAAGAAAGCTTGAGCTTGATCTTCCCAAAAAATGGGTGGGGTGTAAGGCCCATTTGGAGTTACTCCAAGATAACATTTTTTTTCTCTATCAATTTCCCTATTTCTTTTTTAATCTTTTATTTTTTTCTTGATTTTCTTTTAATTCATTTTTCTTGATTTTATTGAATTCTTTATTCTTGAAACCACTTTCTTGAATTCTTGAAAACCTTTCCCGCAACCTTTAACATTTTCCTCAATCCTTAATCACTTCCCCATTATCTTATTCTTTAATCTTTACCCTACAAACCTTAACCTTTAATCATTTCCTTTATCCTATTGAAAATATAATAATTTATAAAACTTTGCCCTTTGCATTTAAATAGCCAATTGGGATTTTGGAAACCCTTTTCCTATAGCCACCCAAATTCTAAACCCAGTTCTAAATCCCAAATTAGATCCCCTAGCCACCCTTTTTTTCCTCTTCTACCCCCACCGTCCTGCATCCAAGATTTGATATCAGAGCTAAACCTGGAATAGATAGAAATGATATTAGAAGTCAAAACCTTGTTTTATCTTCGGGGAAGTTATTTAAATCTAAATGTACACTTTCCATCCCAAATCTAGGATCTCTTGTCTGAAACAAAAGAATAGATTAGGACACTTGATCCATGAAAAACAAAAATACAAAGCCAAGCTCCCAGTTGTGATGGGTAAAAGTAAAGTATAGGTGATCAGATAAGGCCTTGCTCATGTGTTGTGAGGAGTTAGAATAGGGCAACTCCTAATTTTGCCTCAACCAAGTTTATGGCTGTTTGGACAGTGTGGCACTAAAAGAGACAGACAGACGGATATTGCATATGCAGTTTGTGTTATAAGCTAGTTTATGCATGCTTATCTAACCCAACATCTCAAAGCGGCATATCGTATCTTGAAGTATTTCAAATCTTCTCCTGGTAAGGGTCTGTTATTTAAGAACTATTGTGTGATAAGATAAGTGTTGTAATGGAAGATACGCATGTCAGGGCAATTTTTATCTCCATTCGGGATACATAGGTTTCAAAAAAGGTCAAATGGATCTTCATAGGAGTTTATGGGGAAGATGAGCAAAAATACTAGAAGTCAATTTTGGGAAGAGCTCGATTACATGATGGGTATATGGGATTGCACCATGGTGTCTATGAGGGGATTTTTATAAGCCTTCTCAAGTGGGAAAAAAAAAGGTGGATAACAGGCCTCGAAGAGCAAAAAAGGAATTTAGGGTGTTTGTACACAAAAATGGCCTAACGGATGGCTTGAGATTTTCCAACTCCCAATCTATTCTGCTGGTGCATCAACTAAGACATGATCTTCTTACAGTTTCTAATGCATTAAATGCTAAACATGATATTAATTTTGACAAATTTTATCGAAATATTTCCATTTCCTCATGGCTTGACAGGAAATTCCACTGGTAATTTCATTATGAACATATTTCGGTAAAAATAATTGTTCGCATGAAATATTGCAGTTAACAGTTAATTATGGCAGAAAAAGTAAAATCTCAGCTTTAAAAATGAAACAATTTCGTAGAATTCTTTTTATAAGTAAAAAATTCCATGTAAATATTTCAATAGACTGCAAATTTTGATAGAAAAATATTATTTGTTCACAATATTCTGAAAATGGTAATAAAATTTGTAGAAATAACAGAAAGTACAACTTCTTGTATAAGGGACTTATACACTTCACATTATGTTCTTTATGATAAGAATTATGATCGGTAGCTATCATTTTGATTTATTCTAAATAGACTACCATGTATGTTCATATTCAAAATAGTTGGATATATTTTTTTTTATAGGTAAAAGAAATATATTAATAAAGACGGAGGTCAAGATGACCAACCGCAAGTACAAAGGGAACCCAAAGGGACTGTTATGTAGGGGATGAAATAAGGTGAGACAGAACACTGTTTAGGAAAGATTTCAAGCTTTGGCTTGAATTCTTTAAGCCTTTTAAGGTCAGTGCCTTGGTAGACCTAAGTTCTGATTAGGCTGAATATATAGTGCTAGAAGTAGGGTTTACTAGAAACTGTCAAGCTATATGATAGTAGATGTAAGCATGCCTACTATTTAGAGCAGAAACAGAAATCAGAAAACTTAATAGGTGGTTTGGAGGCAAAGAAGATAAATGGACTAAACCACACATCCCTCTCACTAAAATGCTAAGTTTCTACTACACCAATCAATAATATTGGAGAGATGTCTCACCTCTGTAGCAACTCGGAACTTATAGAGCATTGGGCGTACCCCTTGTACACATAAACTAACTCAATAATTTTAAAATACTACCAACTGTACAGTGCTAGAAAACATTAGGACATCTTGAGAATTTATCTTGCTCGTGAAAGTCAAGAGAAAGTCGTCAGAAATGAGATTTGCAACCATGCAAGCAACACAATCAATATAGAGCATACAGGTTGTGAAGAATTACCTGAAAAGCCAATCCCTTCATCACTTTCTCATAATAAGGTAATGCTTCTTTAAGCTTCCCAACACCCATCAAGTAGTCACCATCCCTCAAAGCCTACAATTGCAAACCCTGGATAATTAGGAGAGCCCTTTTATAACAACCAGGAAATATGAGATAAAGGATGCATCTCGAGTTGTAACATGAAAAATTATCATTTATACCAAGCATAGTCACCTAGTCGGGGTTCGAGAATAAGTCGGCAAGGGAAAAATTCAGTAAAATCAGGAAACATCAGAAAAAATTCGGGAAAAATTGTGCTAAGTTAGGGCTATGTAATTGTTCCTACTAGTGGGTGTTCCTATATTATATCATTAAGTTCCATATTAAACTAGAATGGTAGATCACCAATTCCCATATTAGTATCATTTATGCATCCACAAACAAGTAACCACAGATTCACAACATATTCAAGATTCATACTATTCAAAATATTAAAAAAGAAGAAAATTTTGAGTCCGAATTAGGACTCCTTAACAGATCAAAAACATCAAATCAATGTCACTCTCATTTGCATCCTCATTATTTTCGCAATACTCGTGATTTAACTGCGAAGTTCATAAAAAGTCGTGTAGCATTAAAAAATTGTGATTAAATCAGGGAAGGAAAAAAATCATGATTTAATCGTGGCTTTTTCAATAAGTCGGAGACTTTGGTGAGTAGGATATCAAGTACCAACTGCCCATTACTATTTATTTTGCATGGATTCTTCTTAACATTTGTCACTTATAAGTACCTGTGTTGATTCCATGGATTCTGGTGTGACACTTCTGGTTTCTTTTTGGGTAGTTTTTTTCTCACTTGCGAGATATTATTCAACATTTTTCTGTTGGTTAAAGGTCTGAAAACACCATTAGCAAAAATGAAAACAGGTAGGACTTTAGGACTGGATGGTAGTCCAACAAAATTATGAAAATGTATGACAAGTATTGTATTCTCCTAGTTGAGTATTTCAATAGCAGTTTAAAGACTAAAACGAAGTCTGGTGAATGGAGAAAAAGCATTGCAGTGTCTATATATAAGAATCGAAGAGACACACAGTTGTACCAATTATCAAGGTATTAAATTTATGATCCACACAATGAAATCAATACATCCTAAAACCAAATTGGTTTTATGACGGTTACATCAACTATCAAGCTAATGACTCTACTAGGACGAATCTCTATAATTATTATTGACTTGGAAAAGGCACTTGACAAAGTTCGTAAAGAGCCAACTTGGAAGGTATTGGGAAGAAAGTAGTCCCAAATGGACATATTGACATAATTAAGGACATGTATGAGAGGGTTGGGACAAGTGTGAGAATAAACAGAAAGGATACAAATGAGTTCTCATTTACAAATGGTTTGCATCAGGGATAAGCATTGAATCCCAACTTTGTTTTGTTTTAGTTATAGATGAAGTAATTGCTCATATTTGAGAGCACATACCTTGATGTATATTATTTGCAGATGATGTAATGTTAGTTGATGGGACTAAAAAGGGGGTTGACGAAAAAATTGGAAACATGGAGATAGGTTTGAAGTCCAAGAGCTGATATCACAAGATCAGTTGAGATAATCCCATCACTAGTGAGTTAATCTTGAGTCCTCTCTTGAATTCTAAAATTTGAGATTGTGAGCCCAAGCTTGTCTCCCAGCTTGGTAAGTCCTTAAGTCTTTTATTTTGTATGTTTACTAATGTTGAGCTTGTAATCAGTTTGTTGTAAACTTGTAGTCTTGTTTCTCTGTGTCCCTACTACTTTTTAATGAAGCATATTGTGTGCGTTCATGTGTAACTTTATTCTTCTCTACTAGTCATCTTCTCCATCCCAAGTCTTCTATTGTTACTATTTATCTTGTTCACCTTTACTGTCTTAACCCTTGTGTTATCATGTGTCCATACATCCAACCTTGGTTTACTTTCCCTTGTTTGCATACTCTATATTCAACCCAGTCGATTCCGCTCAACCCTTACTAAGACTTAGACTTGACTGTTGAACCCCCGTATGCAAATAGACTGTTGACCTTCGATAGTTAGGTGGCAAGGTACCTAGTATTCATTTATAAACCTTTCACATATTATGTTCAAAACATAGCGGAAGGATGTGTTACGTAATTAAAAAAGTTAAGGGATTTAGCTGACAACCCGATTGCAAAAATGGACTTTTGATGTGAGAATTCTATCACCTCTGACTTAGGAATTTAAAGTGAGGGAGTATGTAAATCTGAGTCCATCACCTATCTAAATGTTTTCATTTTTCTACCACTTGCGGTGGCCCTGCTTGGTTTAGATAGTTAATAGTTTAGTTTCTTAGGGTCCTCTATCCATTTTAGCCTTTTCGATGTCTTGGTCTCCCTTCACCCTTGTCCACTAGCCCATGCTCCCCGTGTTGTCGTTGCCCTCCACCATTGTCCACACACACACAAGTTGCTATAAAAAGGGCATGCATCAGCTATATGCAAATTGAATTTGATTAGACATGATAACTGGAAAGAAAAGAAAAGAAAAAAAAAAAAAAAGCCATACCCAATAAGAGAAGCTTTCAAACAATTGTCTCTCGAATGATTGATATGCATCGCTTATTTAAAATTGTCCATAAAAAATTTAACAGCTAAAAAACATTTAGTGAGTCATGCACGATACTCATGCTATAAGCATAGAGACAAAAAGGCATTATTCATCTTTACCTTCTCACTCTCAGATTTTAGCTTTGCATCAATAATTAATCCCGACTTTTTCTTGTAGGCTAAAAGTAATTGTCTAGTGCGTGCCTCTTTAGCAGCTTTGTCCTCTACCGTTTCAAGCACCTCCCCTGGGCGAATAACTCTACCACCACCAAACTGAACACCATTAAGAAAATATTTATAGGTAAATAAGCCAAAAAAGAAATAAACAAGAAAAACATGAATGATGTTACATCCTACTAAATATGAAACAAGAAAAGAAGTCTTCCAAATCAAAAAAGTTTCCATAAGAGACAATAATATACAGAAAGAAGCGAAGGAGATAAGAAAGGAAAACAGGGCACATAGAAAAAGCATAAATGAGGTCAAATCCATTGGGAAAAAAAAAATTTTGACTCCATCCACCTTTAAATGCAAGTTCAATATAACAATAATCAACATAGTAGGTGACCAATCAAAAAAAAATATCCAAGATAGTAGGTGAATACATTTTTAGCTAAAATAACTTCCTTGGCAATGGATAAGATAGGCTCCAATTATTAATATGGCTTTCCAGCAATTAACTACAAAATAGTATGTGGTAAAAATGCCAGCGTGTGAATGTTGATACCACAAACTAGGCTTCAAAACCCTTTGTCACCCATTATAATTCTTGCTTACCCAAAAAGATTAATTTTCCTTGGTTCTAGTGATGTAAATATTGATATTTGAGTGTCTGACATTGAAAAAGGTGTCTAACACGACACTCTGGAAAAGCCTGAACAGAGCTACACGATACATCAAGGCACATGTGCTATAATGTCATAATCTAGATATATTTTAGATTAGAATTTCAAGAAAATTTTACAAAAAAAAAAACTGGTTCACTGTTGCTGATTATACTGGTTCTCTTACAGACAAGAAATCTAGCTCTGATTTCTGTACTTTCCATGATAGTAACTTGAACTCATGAAAAAGTAAGAAATAGAATGTAGTTTCCCGTTCTTCTATTAAAACTGAGTATTGGACTATGGCCCTTGGCACTTGTGAGCTTATTTGACTTAGATCTTTACTGATGAAGATTGGATTTCTTGTCTCTAGCTCTTCCACTTTATTTTGTGATAATAAATCTGCCATCATGCTTACATCTGACTCAGTTTTTTATGAAAGGTCCAAACATATAGAGGTTGATATTCACTTTCTCTGGGAGAAAGTTCGATTTGATGCTCTTCAGACAGTTTTTGTAACTTCTTCAGATCAGTTTGCCGAGATACTTACGAAGTTTGTTGATCCTTCTATCACTAACTCTCATCTTGTCAAGGTGGGCTTAATTGATATATTAACTCTAGCTTGAGGGGGAGTATTGGAAATAATGTTTATGTTCAATATTTTTCTATTATTTCTATGTAAGGGCATTTACGTCCATTCACTCTTTTATTAATATATATATATATGTCAAGCTCTCACTATGAGACTTGACAATTATTTTCAATAATTCTTCTAAATTGAACTATTTTAAGACAAGGGGGAGCAGGAGCTACCTGCTTGGTAGAAGCTTCTTGCTACTAGGCACTAGATTCAGTAAGTTAGTTTATGTTTTGGAGAGGCCAAATTGGCCATGCAAGCTATATTTGCATTTTGCAATTATTGATCAAATCCAAATTATGAAAGTGGTTCGAATATATAATCAAAGTAACAAACCCCTCTCTAAGAATATGAAGAATGATGTTAAATCAAGAAACACAAAAAAAAGGCCTCATCAGTAAAAAGGGTTATGTTCTCTAAGAATAACTCTGAATCTGATAAATATTATACCGTCTTAGAAATGTTGCTAGGTCTTGGAAAGACTCCCCATGTAGAAACCTTGGGCTTGTAGAGATCTGAGTCCTCTTGCATGGTTGTCTCTGGAATTAATGACTTTGCAGGTCCAATTTTGCTCGTATCCCCAACAATAAACTCCACGTCAGGAATATCCCCTTCTGGAAAAGAGTCTACTAATGGAACCAACCCTGCTGGCAATCCTTTCTTCTTTTTATCAGAAAAATCAAGGCCCACAAAATCAATATTGGAAATCATCGGTTCTTCCTTCTTACGTGTCCTTTTCTCAACAAACCCATCTCCCAAATTCCCCGCATTTGCCTCCTCTAATCCTAAAACACAAATTATACATAAATTTCACTCCTATGTCTTCAACCCAAAATAGCCCATTTGTTCATCAATAAGCTAATACCTAAATAACAAAAGAATTCTAAGCAGATTTTCGATTTTCGAATTTCGACTTCTATTGCATTTAAAAAGAATTCTTTGTTTGGGTTGAAAGAAATGAAGAGAAAAGAAACTCATTAAAAGAAAAGAAAAGAAAAGAGAGAAGAAATCCAGTTTCTTTCCATCTTATTTGGTTTAATAATAGAAAAACTTAAGTTTGGAGAGAAAAAAGGGTAGAGTTGTAATTTTTAGTGCTCTTATTAGTCATGAGCATTTCTTCTCTCCAAATGAGGAAAAACTGGCCCGTTTTTCTCTCCATTATTTCTCTTTTCTCTCCTCACTCAACAATTTATCTCCATTTCTCTCAATCCAAACACACATTCTATCAAAATCAACAAAAAATGTGAATAGAAATCCAACACTATTCCATAAAATACCTGAATCTTTCTCTTTTTCCCCAAAATCCTTGCTTTTAGCAACAAATCCTTTGTTCTTCTTGTATTCACTGGCTCTCTTCAATGCTAGCTTAACTGAATCAGGAACTTCCTCCTTCCCAATTTCAATTTCGACAGATTCTAATTCTAGGTTTTGATTTTGGTTTTGGTTTTGATCTTGTTTTGGAATTGAGTCTGATTGTATAGATTTCTTATACAACTTTGCTTTTTCAAAAGCAAGCTTAACTGATTCAACTTGGGAGTGTGTTGTTTCAGGTGAATCCGTAGATTTGGGCAGAGAAGAAGAATCAGAGTTGGAGTCGTTTAAAGATGCAGATATTTTAGTGTTTCTGACGGAGTATGAGTTTCTGAGTTTTGTTGATTGGAGATGATCGGTTCTAGGAAATGAGACGCCATTAATGGAGCTTAGAGAGGAAATCCATGAAGGTTGAAGGATGGAAGAAGCCATGTTAGATTCAGTGGTTCAGAATTAGGGTTTTTAGGAGTTCAAGAAACATCAAGACGAGCCCATGGCGATGGTACGGAGCATGTTTACTTGGTAGTCTTGAGATAAAGCTCTTAAATCCAGTGGTTTTTTCAGGGGAAATCGCCATGTTATAAAATAAAATTTGTGTAAATTCTCATTTCATTTCAACATACTCATTTTAATTCATGGTTTTTAAACTCGGTATTTTATCTCGTCTCGTTCACCTCCGATACCGAGCCATCTCGGATGAATTTTCCGATATGTTTGAGACGTGTTGTGAGACAAATCAATAAATTGCACTGTAACTCACAAATCTCGGTTAAAAATTGATTTTGTAAGCTGGTCTCATTCAACTCTAATACCGAGTTAACTCGGGCAATGCATCTCGATCTCGGGTGAGTTTAAAAATCATGTTTTAATTCCATATTCATTTTAATTTAGGAAAATTGCTTGGAGGAGCCTGGTAGAGGGATTATTTTCTAATTAATTCCTAAATTTTAGGTTTTCTCTTAATAATTTAATTAGTAAAACTTTTCTTTCTAATCAATCCCTAAACTCATTTCTCACAATTGAAACACCAAATGTGTCTTAACTGTTTAAGCTTACCATTTTCATCCAAAAAAATTTGAATTTTTACCATCCCAATTGAGCTTCAAACACTCCTTTATGACATAAAGGATTTGACAAGGTAGAAGAAGCCATTTTTCACAGATTTTTTCAAGTATTTTGAAGTTGTATATAAAAAATTAGGACTTTTTCAAAAAAAAATTATTTTATTTTTTTTATGAAAATTGATCGAGGATGATTCTTTTAGTTTGAAATCATCTAGACAAGTCATTAAGTCAACTTTTTAACCAATCTTTCCATGTATTTTAATCGACAAATCTCAACAACAACAAAAAACAAAAATGGGTGTGTTTTACAACCTTGAGTTCGACGTCTATTATTGTCGATTTCGACAATTTTTTAAAACCGTCGAGTTCAACAAAAAAAAAATATATATCTAACTCGACAATAAAAATGGTGACCTTGACAATAAACAATAAACAATAAACGGTGAGCTCGACAATAAGTAAAGGGACCGACTAGTTGAACACCACCCATTACCAATTGCACTCCATCGTTTAAAATTTCACATTTGCACTCCATTAGGATTATTACACTCCAAAAATAATTAAAAAAATGTTGCACAATTTGTTTTTAATATTTTTGCTCCTCCTCAACTATGTCAAAAGAAATTATTGTTAGTTCAATAATTTTCGCAAGAAATATTTTTTTGTTTCAGAACCATGTTTATAAAGTTAGGTTCTCTTGAAATACATAGGTTCAAGTTAAATTTTAAACTAAGATTAGAAAATAAGTGCCTTAATTAAGTTGGAGCCAAAGATAACACAAGCAAAATCAATCACAAAACACAATCAAAACATAGCAAGAGCAAAAAATATAAAACTACAAGTTAAAATAAAAATTAAACTCTAAAAGGTTAGGTATTGGAGTGCAAGCAGTAGGTTAAAATAGAGGTAACAAAAATATCTTTTTTTTTAATAAATGATTTTTTAAGGTTGGTGTGCAACTAGTTGGACCATAAATAGAAAGTGGTGAGCTTGACAATAATAAGTGGTGATTTGTCAATAAAATGTTGGCCTCGACAATAAATAAAATTTGGTGACCTCGACAACAATGAGGGGCCATTAAGAAATAAAAGGTTTACTAGATGGACAATCAAGCTACCACCCAAAATTCAAGGACTATTTAGAAAGAAATCAATCCGTTAAGGTTCTCTAAGTAATTTTTCTTTTAAGTTCGAAAAGGTAAATCTATCATTTTCAAAATTAAAATATTTTGAAAAACTAATGTTTTATAAAAAACAATAAATATTTTGTCCCACTTTAATTTTAGTAAATGATAAAAAAATTATTTTATATTATTTTATAAAATAGTAATTTTTTTCTCAATCACAAAAATATTTTAATTTTAAAAATGTTACACTTATGATTTTCAAAATTAAAATTAAATGGCAAAAATCGGAGTTATAGGAATTGAGTCCAACTAGCCTTACTAAAGGTCCTTGGGCTCACCTGGTGGATCCAAAAACATGATCTGATGTTTTAGGGTTGTAGAGGAAAAAGTTATATGAACTTCATAAAAAAAATATAAAAAAGTTATTTTCCACTGTTGAATTTTAATTTTAAGTTTGGGAGTTTGTGAAAGTTTTGTATTCGTCCATTTTAAAAACCTTGGATTAAGCTCAAAAAAAGAAAAAAAAAATTGAATTTTTTTATAAGAGTTTTTCGATGAAACTTAAAGGCCTGGGTTATCGGATTGTTGATGTTGTTATCCATTTGGGCAAAACGACCCTTAATAAGGCTTAAAATCTTACTATGTTTGTAAGAAAAGTGTTTCACATGGGAATTTTATTTATTTGCATAGTTTTATGTCTAAGATAATAAGTTCTTGTCAAAATCCATGTGAAAATTGAAGATAGTGTAATGCCATGAAAAGTTATTATGTATATCGAGGAATTAAGTCAATTATATTGACATATTTTCCTATTTAATTTTAAAAATAAATCGTAACATAAAAAAATAAAAATTTACTAGAAAGAGGATTTCACAAGTGAAATATACAATTCGGGGAAGCTTACCATAATTATGATTGAAAAATTGAAACATTTAATCAAAATAGATAAAACTCAAAATTTTATAAGAAGTTGGTCAAATATACGTTACCGATGAGTTCAAAAGCATAAAAAAACATAGTTTAAACTACAAACATGCTTAAATTCAAATTTAGTAGGATAAGTTAAGAAAATATTAATTTTATCAAGAGAGATTAAGGATTAAGGGTATTTTAGTTAATAAAGAAAAATCGATGTGGAATTTTGAAAATTTGAGATACATAGCTTGAATTAGTCTAATGACGTGGACATAATGGAAAAAAGAAAAATATATGAAAAAAATATATTATTTATTATTAAAATATTAAAATAATTATTTTTATAAAATTAGTTTAAGTATAATTATTTATAAAAGATGGACTTATTTAAAATTATTGAATTGTTAAAGGAATTATTTATAATTAATATTTATATTATTATATTATAAGTTATAAATGTGTCGTGTTAACCATAGGTATCCAGGTGTTAACATTTATATAATATAATATATTATATTATATTACTATATTATAATGTTGCTTGATGTCAAATTCATTCATGTGAGAGAGAACAAAAATTAGAGAAAGATGGGTTTTGATAGTGGATTCGTACACGTAGTCTTCAATTGCGATTTAAATGTATTTCGAACATAAATTAATATCTGACAATGAAGAACAAAATATCCACGAAGTTGAAATCTACTTAGTCACAAGAATATTTTTTAAAATTCGTAGTATAGTTTTCAATGAAATCTGTTTTATTTCAATTTTGATAGTGTAGACACCCCATTTTTGCATTTGTCTAATTCAACAATTCGTCACTCGGTTGTGGTGGATTCTTAATGATGAGCGCAAAGAATTCTAACGCAAAGAAATCATATTCAAAATACTATCATTGATTTCTCCCATTTCTAATCATTTTATCTCCCTTACTTGTTATGACTCGACATAGAAATTTATGCATTCTTAGAATCACTACACCTTACACCCGATTTAGCAAGTACGTAAGTTAGGTTCGCTACACCCTTGGATAACTAAGAGACAATACGATGCTAGAAAAATACAACCTCGAGACTTATAAATAATCACGTTGAGATCGAAAGAAACCTCACGTCAAAATTCATAAAAATCTACAAAAATCACCAAAATAACAAAAATCCCCCTCATGAATTTCAGACTTATGAAAAATTCTCAAAATACCTCAATTGTACTTAGAATATGATTTCAAGTCTAATGAGACCCAAATCGATGAAAACATAAAAAATTATAAAAAGTCACAAAAAAACTAAAATGCCCCCTCAATATCCGACTTTGACCTAGAGACCCTAATTCTTAAGAAAACATGATATAAAAAAAAAAAATTTAATTTGAAATCAAATTAAAAATCTAATCTAATCAAAGTCAAATTTAAATTTAAAATCAAAACCAAACTAAAATTCAATCAATTAAAACTCAAAATTAAATTAAAATTTTAAATCAAAATTTCATCAAAATCAAATTAAAAATGCAAATTAAGAGTTGATCAACATTAAAAATCTACTTAAATCAAAATTAAAATTTAATCAAAATCAAAATCAAAATTAAAGTAAAATTTAATCAACCAATAAAAAATTTCAAATTAAAAATTAATCGACCTATAAAATTGGAATTAAAATCAAAATAATTATGTAAAAATCGAAAAAATAAATATTGACCAATCATACAACCAATTGATGAAGGATTACCAAAGTGCGAGTAACATGGGATCTCTACCCTCATTTTCTTAAGAGAAACGTGAGAAAAGGAAATGAAGTAAAAAAAAAAACCGTTAAAAGAAAAAGAAAAAAAGAAAAAAAAGAAACAAGAGAAACAAAAATAGAAACTATATTTTTATAATACTCACGTCCTCCCTCTTTCTCTGATCTTAGCTCTCTCTCACAACCTCTTCTCTCTATCCTTCTCTCTCTCACGTCCTTCCTCTCTCTATCATGTTCTCAATCACGTCCTTTCTTCCTGCTCCAGCAACTCTCTCTCATGTCCTCTCTCCCTGTTCCAGTAACTCCCCTTTGGTTTCTCTCCCTGCTCCAACATCTCTCTCTTCCTCCTCCAGCAGCTCTCTGCCATGTCCTTCCTTTCTCTAATCTCTCTCTCCAACAACTCTCTTTTGGCCGCATGTCTCCTCCTCTTTCAACTAACTTCTTTTACCCACACTTCTCCAACTTTCCACTTTCTTCTCCCTTTCTAGACTGTCCAATATTAGCAACAACTCCTTGCTCTCTCTCACGTCCTCTACTCAGCAACAACCCCTCTCTCTCTCTTTTATTTCCTACATACGATAGCAAAAGAAGGGTCATCTTCTCCTCCACATCCCAGTCAGCTAACTCCTTCACCATTCCTCTTTATTTTCTAGACAACAGAAATCAAAAAAAAAAAGAGAAAGAAGATGAAAAAAGGGAAGAAAAGATTAACCTGATTCATCTTCTCTGAGTAACACTCCCCAAACCCAGCCATCTCCCTTCTTTTCTCTTCACAACGCTTTTGAGCCCCCCAACCATATCTATTCTCCTCTCTTGAACCCCCCACAGCAGCCATCATCCCATAATTTTCCTACCTTCTTTGACGTTTCATGATATTTCAAGTTTTATTTGAAGGAATCACAACAACCACCATTTTGTCGTTGAAGTTAGTTCGATATAGTTGTATTTTGTATTTTTATTTTTTCTTCTTTTTCTCCTCATGTTTTATTCTTTGTTCTTATTTATTTGATTTTTCGATCATTGTGTTAGTGTTTTCTATTATTTTATAATTGTATTCATCATATGGCTTGAGGTATAGAGTTTTTTTTTTTGTCGTTCTTTCATTCTTTCTCTTTCTTTTTTCCATTCTTATATTAGTAGGAATTATATTATTTTTTATGAAATTCATGATCATTATGCTTAAGTTGATATGATGAAATTGAGGTTGTTTAAATTTCTTTTGGTGACTAGAATGATTTGAACTACTTTCACAATTATTCATGTTTAGGAATAAATAATGTTCAATTTAATAGGTCCTAACAGGTGATATTTATTGGTGGTTTGAGAATTATTCTAGGAAATATTCATGATCTAGTTATCAAGTTGGGAATTAATTTGTGTGTTTAGATGTTCTTTTCCAATTTAAAATTTCCAACATGTGACATGTTTATCAGTTTACCAAATATTATTGCTTAGATAGAAAATAAATTGTTTTGATAAGTTTTTATGTTTGCGATAAGTCATTGGATAATTTGATAACTATGCATGCTTTGGATGATAACTATTTTGAAATTTACAAATTATGGACATATCCTCATTTTATTAATATAGAAGTTGGATGCATGTGGAAATATTCTAATGTAGAAATTTTACATCTATTTATATGATGTCGATTTGAAAAGTTCCTATGTTCATATCTTACCAATTTGACAATCATACATGATTTAAATTATCTTGATTTGGAAGGTTCACTTCTATTTAGATTCCATCAATTTGGTAATCTTGAATAGCTTAGATTCTCTTGATTTGAAAAATTCATGTTCATAAGTTGTTATTTTGAAAAATTCATATTTGAAACTTTCTAATTTATGAAATTCATAATTTTCTATTTTGGAAATTTTATTTTTATAAACTTCTAATTCGGGAATTCATCATATATTCTTAAATTTCTAATTTAGAAACTTCATAAATTATCAATTTATAAATTTCACCTTCATAATTTTCTAATTGGAAGATTTTTACAAATTTATGTTTGGTCCGATTTGGAAAATATTTGCATATGTAAATTTTTAATTGGAAAATATTATCATGTGAACTTTAGAACATATGATATGATTTAGGTTTTTTCAAAATTTCCCTTTTTTACGAAATTTGAGAAATCATGTAATGATTGGAAAATTTTTGCCGTAAGATTCGTTTAACAAATCCGACATAATTTGATGATAATTGGATCTTAATTTGACTTTAGTCTTTGTGTGTTGACCATAAGATAGTTTTGAATCATAGTAAAGACCGATCGGCACGGGTTCGGTGCTTAACACCTTTCAAAATCCGTAACCTGACTCCTTACCTATTTCTCTTATTCGTGGACCGATCCAGATCCATTTGGAGTTATTTGTGATTTTTAGAACTAAACTAGGTGGCAACTCCCAATTCTCAGAAAATTCCCATTTTATCAATCAAACACCTCTTCACTATTTAGTAAAAAAAGGTCAAGGCGATTTCAGTGACGACTTCGTTGGAGATTTTAGGGTCAAACTTGACTCGATCCAAGACTATCCTTAGGTTGAATTTTCGCTCGAGTCAACCTAATTGACTCAAAGAGATTCTTAGATTAGGTTAGATTTTATCATTTCTTTCATTGGTATGTGATTGGATGTGATTGATTATTTCTTGTGATTGACTTTGATGAATGTATGTGGCTTATATGGTTAATTATTCTCGAAAATGCCCAGGCGTAGTTTGTCCCTTTGCACACACTCACGGACGTACATACTCATATTTGCAATCACATATCCTTATAAACCCTATAGCCGGATCCAAGCTAACCTGGTCCTTTGGGACACGGGGAACGCCTGTGAACACTACAACTTCAGTACAATACCTTCAGCTATATCAAACTAAAGCACCATATACTGCTCAATTAGGTAAAACTAGGATAGTATATCGGTGTTTCGGGTTGAAGTGACCTAAGTTTTGTCCAAACCTAGTCTCAATCATATAGTGAGCTTAGAGACTTGAACTTAAGTACGATCCTACTAGGCCACCACTCGAATCGACCAAGAGTGTTCCCAGGTTGTTTTACTTAATTTAACTAAAAGGTAAAAAGGTGAACCGATCTACATCGTTAAAATTGAACCTACAATATCAATTCGACCCAATAAACATAACAGTCAATGTCAAGTTAAACTAATTAGCCCAATTGGTAAATGAATCTTATGGATCAACACATGGACCAATTGGCCTAATTGGCTTAAAAATAGTGGATGAAGTGATTCAAGTGGAATATTCATATGCATTGAATCAAACCGACCTAAACTCAAATGGGTACATAGTCCTAATCATTTTGTATTGGCCAATTTAACTCAATAGACTGAATATTCAATAATCGACAAGATCAGGATTAATAGAAAACATATTAAGAGGGTGTACCGGCTAGAACAACCTAGATCTTATTCTTTGAAGGTCGTACAACTCTTAATCATGATTCAAAATTTTTTAAGATTCTTTATCAATCAACAAATCATCTTCATGTAATTTCTTACTCAGAATATTTCATCGCTTAGAGACTTTGAATCTAGGGGGTTAATTTAATAAACATTATCAAGAGGGACCTTTAGTTCCAATTGCTAAAAATCTATTCTTGGGTCTGCAACAAATAATCCACATTTGATGAGATTTCAGGATATCATTGCTCCTAAGCTTAAGTGTCTACCACCTAGTTGGAGTCATGAGTTGAGTCAATTAGGGCAGACGTCAGCACCAAGTGAATCGTCAAGAATGACTTATAAATCTGAACTCACGAAGATTCGTAAAATCTTGGCAATCTTTACAATGGATATAAACAACATAAAAAAATAAGGTAGAAGTGTTAGAACAAATCTCTGAATCAACAAAAAAGCCCCCTAACTGTCAAAAGGGCAAGGGACCAGAAGGTAGTACGACCAAAAATCTAAAAGAGGTTTATAAGCTTGTTGGAAACGAAAAACCCTTTAATGAGAATTCGATGCTAACCAACAAAATGACGCAGTTGGAAACGACCTTGAGGAACATAAAAGGAATTGACGAAATCACAGTAGGCATCGAGGCTTTAAATCACATTCCTAAAATCTATCTACCTGAGAAGTTCATAATGCCAAAATGAAAAAATTCAGTGAGGTAGGCTACACAAAAACGCACCTAAAAGTATATGTCACTTACATACGTACTCTGGGCCTCAGTGCTGAACATATGACATTACTATTCCAACATACTCTATCGAGATCAACATTATGATGGTTGATGTCTCAAGATCCAACTATAATAGAGACATGGGAAAATATGTCAAAGTTGTTCTGGCACCAATACAAGTATAGCATAGAGATCGAAACTTTTCGAAGGGATTTAAAATCGACTTAGCAAAAGAATGGGGAAACGTTTACTGACTTCATCTGTCATTGGAGAGCTAAGGCTGCACAAATGTGGGATAGACTTTTAGAGAAAGAGCAAGTGGCGATCATCTTGAAAAATCTATCACAAGGGTATGCTTAACATCTAGTCACCCAGTACCTCTCCACATTCGAGTCCTTATTACAAGTCAGAAGCCAATTCAAGAATGCTTTTGAAAATGAGTCTACACAAATGAGAAATAATACCTCTACTTCCAAAGCGCCCATGGTTGATAAGAGGACTGACAGTGACAATTTAGAAGAGAATAAAGTCTTGAATTACAATTGGTTCAAATGTGAGACACCATGATAAAATGGCAAAAGAAAAGGAAGAATAAACACTAGAAAAAGAATATGAATTTATTGAGCCTCCAAGACATCAAGAGGATTCACTTGAAATGCAATTTCAAAGGAGTCTATCTTTGAATAGTATGGCTGATGTTAAAAATGTAATGTAGACAATGATGAAGGATATAGTTAGCTCAAAGAAGGGAGAAGGGAAAAACCACCGAAGAGTGTTTCGAAGAGAAGTACTTTTACACCCTTTCCCAAAGAAATTTACTCCACCAATATTTCCTCAATATTATGGATTTACTGCTCTGAACGAGAATATTTATAAAATTGAAATCTTATGCGAAGAATACGCCATGGATCCGATACTATCAGTCAAATTATTTCCTATATTTTTTAGTGGTCCAACCTTTACTTGGTTCTTAAAATTTTCAACTAACAATGTAGGGAATTAGAAAAAAAAATGAGTTATTCTATAGTAGATTCTTCTCCTTCAGGAAAATTATGACAATTGAGGATCTTCAAAGATGTCCATAGGAACCTAGACAATCATTGATTGCATATTTCAAGAACTTCCAAGCACTCATTTATAAACTTACTAATGATGTATCCAAGCGTAGCCTGGTATGTACATTTTATTGAAGGAGTGTTTGTAGAATTTTCACAAATATTTGATAGTTAATGAGGCCAAAATTATGGTAAACTTACAAGAAGTGGTAAAAGTAATTCAACAGTGTTACAACCAAGCATGGGTGTATACATATGTTGTAAGGAAGGGTTTCAATCAGGACATCGAAGATGAGAAATTCGATAAAGAGGTTGAGAGAGCCCAGGGACAAGATAAAAGGTTCCAATATAGGACCAAAGAGGAGCTAAATTATGATATAGATAAAATAAAAGCCATTTTTTTGACATCTCATGGAGAATAATAAACCCACAAACCTGATTGTTGAAGCTAGATGGGGCAACTTCTGTAGGATTCTTGGGTATGCGACCAAGTATTGTTTTAAGTTGCACAGCATCATTCACGATCAAGTTGCTGATGAGACTTTGGTAGACAAGCGAATGTCCTAGGGTTATAAATGATGGAAGCCTATCATACCTCTAGAGTATGGGAAGTAGAAAGTAGTAACAAGGATGATGAGACAAATAATCTAGAAGGAAAAGAGGAGAAAAAAAAAGTTAGAGGAAAATAGAAAATAGGCGAAGAAAATACCTGTTGAAAAGGTTTTGGAGAAGGAAAGTATGACAGAATCATGGGGAAAACAACATCAATAAAGACAGACAATGAAGAGATAACTAACCAAGTGACCAGGTTGAACAAAATGAAAATAAGTCTATAGAAGAGGACACACGAATATTGACATCGAAATCTCTCCATGACATAATATCACTCCTAAAAAAGATCTCCGTTGTGGATTTTGTATCTGAACATACTGAATTGTCCCCTAGAACTTGACTAACACTTGAAATTGCCTTGGCTGAGGCTTTACTCCATAGTAATGAAATTCAATTTTTGTTCACTTAAGAAGTTTTATGTCCACCTAAAACACAAGAAGAAGTGTTGTTAGTAAAAGTCAAAGAAAAGATAAAGGGAATTGATGATAGAAAAGAAAATTGTTGAAGTACTTAGCGCTGATAAATTGAAAGATGGGAGGATCTTGATATGCTTCTCTAATGATGATTTGGTGATAAAATTTACCCACAATTGGTCCCTATATGTTCAAGTTCAAATATGCGATATTTTGGTTAAAAGAGCTTTAATTGACATTGAAAACGCCCTCGATCCGCGGGGTGCGTGGATCCACTTTTGACTTTTGAAGGTTTGGGAGTCGCCACCTAGTTATTACAGTCTAGAAAATGAAATTTTACTCTAAAAAGGCAAATAACACTAATCGAGTCCAAGAATCATGTTACGGGGTTAGAAGGTTTTAGGCACCAACCTCGCTCGATAAATGCTGGTCTTTACTTTTCCCAAATAAAACTGCACTGCTAAAAATACCTAAATAATAAAAAAAATTTACCTTTACGAATGCAAAGGTTTTGTTTTCTCAAATCTGATAGAACATCTCTTGGTGTAGCACTCCTCGTTTCGTTCTTTCACTGGATTCACTTCAGATCTTCAAGATGAAGTACCTCCTTAGATCTGAATTTTCTTGATTTATTTATGAATTTCTAGGTGTTTTTGAAGGGTTTCTAGGTATTTTTTGAGCTAAAGTTGGGGTATGGATGTTAGGTAAGGAGTTATGGACTTCAAAATTAGGATTTTGGGAAGGTTGGGAGGCTCCTTGACCTACTTTTTCTAGGGTTTTCTCTTGGATACGAAAATAGGTTGTAGAGACCATTATTTATAGATTTTTTTAAATGTTTTTTAGATAGAGTCAGTGTTTAATTAGAATAATTTTAGATAGAGTTAATGTTTAATTAGAATTATTTTAAATAGAGTTAGTGTTTAATTAAAATTACATTAGATAGTTTCATAGTTTAATTAAAATTATTTTAGATAGTTTTAGAGTTTAATTAGAATTCTTTTAGGGTTAAGGTTTGACTTTGGTCTCACTTGATTAACTAGAATTTAGGATTTTGACTTAAGTTTTACTTTATTGACTTTATTTTAGGGTTTTGACTTAAGTCTTACTTGATTGACTTGATTTTAGGATTTTGACTTAAGTCTCACTTGATTGACTTTAATTTTAGGATTTTAACTTAAGTCTTACTTGATTGACTTGATTTTAGGATTTTGACTTAAGTCTCACTTGATTGATTTTAATTTTAATTAGGATTTCACTTTACATTTTAATTATTAATTTTAAAATTTTTAATTATTAAAAATGTAAAACTATCGTTTTACCCTTGGAGATGACTTTTTTTGCATTTAAAGTCATTTTTCAATGTTTTAGGATGTTTTGGAATCGATTTTTCGTAAAAAATTCAATAGGAGTATTGGTTTATGTCATTTATGAAATTTTTTGTGCGAAATGATCGTGATCTTTATAAGGGGCATTTTCGTAATTTTGTTAAATTTTGTGAAAATTGAAATGATTTATTTGATTTCAATTTATTATTTGCTGTGTTTGAAAGGGTTTTCCTATACGTAATGTAAGCTCTAGGAATGTTTTGAGTTTAGGGGTATTTTGTAATTTGATCATTTTTTAGTGATTTTTATCGTGAAGCTTCTTTTTATCTGTAAGATGATGATTTCTATGTTTTTGGAGTTATATTTTCCTAGTGTAGCGTGGTTTCTATAGTTTTATTAGTTTGAGATATCTCATCTTAATTTCTGAAACACATCTGGTAACCAAATAGAGCATTGGAATAACCATTCATCATTGGAAATGTCGAAATTTGGTTGACGAGTTGATTAATCAGGGAGTGCAAAAATGGGGTGTCTACAGATGCCCCTTTTTGACAAAGGTTGAAACAAACTAGATAGCAAATCTATTTTGGTAGATAGTGCAATATCTGAATGTCAAAGCTAATGACAGTTCATTTAGCAGCTTGGTTTAACAATTCATCGAGACTTTCGGATCCTTGAGGGTAAAATTCTCCCCGAAAAAGTATGTCAGATCCTCAAATTTTAGAAAATTCTCCCTGACTAATACAAAAGTGCACGTGTGTGCAATGGTGTGATGCTTACTGAGTAAAAATGTGTCAGGTCCTAGAGATCTTCTCTCACTGACAATAATGATTCAAAATTGAAATGTGCTTATGCAATGAAAGCAATCATGTCAAACTTGAACAGTGAAGTAATTGAAGTCATAACATTGTAGGAACTTCGTTAAATCCTATTTGAAATTCTTTTTTAGAGTTCAAAAAAGTTTGAGTCGCGTTTATCGCACTCGAGCTTATTGTAGCCACACTTCTCGGGCTAATGAACTTAAACAATCCTGTTAATTCATTCTATGATTTAAAAAAGTTGGAGTCTCGTTTCTCAGACTCGTTAGAACCACGCTTCTCGGACTAAGATTTACAAGAACTTAAACAATCCTATTAATTCATTCTATGATTCAAAAAAAGTTGGAGTCTCGTTCTCGGACTCGAACTTACTAAGCCACGTTTCTCGGACTTAGATTTATAGGAACTTAAACAATCCTGTTAATTCATTCTATGATTCAAAAAAAGTTGGAGTCTCATTTCTCAGACTTGAACTTACTAAGCCACGCTTCTCAAAAGATTTATAGAAATTTAAAGCATCCTATTAATTCATTCTATGATTCAAAAAAGTTGGAGTCTCATTTCTCGGACTCGAACTCACTAAGCCATCTTTCTCGGGCTCAGATTTATAGTAACTTAAACAATCCTATTATTTCATTCTATGATTTAAAAAAAGTTGGAGTTTAATTTCTCTGACTCGAACTCATTAAGCCACGTTTCTCGAGCTCAGATTTAAAGAACTTAAACAATTATTACAAGAAAAAAGTGAATTAGGAACAAATCTCTAATACGACTTGGAGCTGTTTCTTGTTGAAAACGGTGTTAAGCCACTTCCCTATTACAAGCCGTTTCTCCAATCTGATTTTAGATTAGGAAGATCGAGTGAAAACCATTTTAATCTCACATTCCAACAAGAACGAACAAAACAGAACGAGCCCCAGAGCTTGAGAGAAATTTTCACCTTCAATTATCTCATTTTCGATTTCTCCACGTTTTTTATTTTATATCGATTTCTCCCATCTCCAATCGCTCACCATCTTCGATTGCAAACCCTAACGAAGCTCATTTTTGATCCTAAAAAAATCCTAACAATATCTCATCTTCGATTTCAAAATCATATTTGAAATAAGGTATTTCAATTTCATTTCTCCCATCTTGATCTCGTTACGTAGTGAGGAGCTACTCAGAAGGAGCGAGTGAGGATCCTCTACCGAAGAACCCTAAAAAATACTCTAACCTTCTTCTGATCCACCATTTTCATCAAAATCCTATTTGAAATCAGGTACATCATCTCTTCTATCAAGATGTAAGCATTTAATCCCTCTTTGATTTATAATTCTTTTATGTGTAAATATGATGTATTTTTCAAATTTAATGTTTTTTATTTTTTGTTTTTTGGTGCAATTAGTTAGAGTTTTAGGTCAGTAACAAGGTTCATCTTTTAAAATCTAATAATGTTTCAAAAAATCACATAAGGATTCCATTTATTTATTTATTTTTCTCTGCAAATTTTGTGTTTTTTTCCCCCAATTTTATGAAGAAAAAAAAATGTGTGAGTCAGAATTTTAAATCAGTAATGGTTCATACTTTACAATCTAATATTGTTCCATAAATTACACAAGAATTCCATATATATTTTGGTGAAAGTTAGACTTTGAGATAAGTAATTTTACAATCTAATAATGTTCCAACATTCACTTAAGAATTCAAAGAGAATTAAAATTTTCCACATTGATTCAGGTGGAGTGACTTCCATGGATGACTTCTTGAAGGAATTCTTTCCAAAAGTTTATAGGAGGAAGCAACAACATCTCCACGAAACGGATTACTGTAAATATGATAACCAGATTCTTACGCTGTGTTTGCATGTCAACTATTGGTGGAGGAAGCAACAACATACAACTATTGTATGTCAGCACCTCTGATGTGGTGAAGGAAATCAGCCTCTTTACACGTCTTTGGATTTAGGAAAACCTTCAACTCTACAGAAGGAGCGTGGTCCTTTGTTTGGATAGGGCATTCTGACTTTTAATGGAGCAATATGGGCCCATCAAAGGAAAATCATAACTCTAGAGTTTTACATGGAGAAAGTTAAGGTAATTTCTTACTCCAGAGGGGTGCCCCATTTCTATAACAACATATGGTGTCTACCTGGCACATTTTGGTTGGAGATTAAACACATCGGGATCCGTTCCATGTACAAACTGGCTTGGTTAGGAGCCCGATATGTTTTAAACTCCTACCAAAATGTGTCATGTAGATACAATAGGAATAGGATACCTTACTGGATCCTGACTTTTCAATATATATACTTTGGGTTTCTAATTTCCTTTAGTGCTACTGCTGCATTTATAGTTTATGGTACTTGGTATGTTTAATTTTAACATCGTTATACATAGTACTACCCATGGTTTAAATTATTAGAATGTATCGGCTGCCATCTATAAGAAACATTGTCCCTGAAAATGTATCAGTTTGTATCGAATATATTGGTGGATATCTTATCGGGCTTTTCATTAACTGAAACATTCAATCAATATGATATTTTAAGCCATGCTAGTACTTCCTTTGAAACATGCTCGCATTAATGGGTAAAAGTGGCCTTACAGGTTGACAAGTAGGTACAGGGCATACTAATGGAATCAGATCAATAACTTGATTTTACCCACAAGGGACTTCTAATTCTAATGGCATTCGTAGGTTTTTTTCTTTCTTTCTGATACTTAGATTGATCTAGTCCTACCTTGTAACTCTCAAGGTTGAACTTCTTAAAAATAGGGAAACATTTTTGCATCTTATGTTCAACCTTAGATCTCACTCTGATGAACCTATGATATTTCTTTATATATAGAAGAGAATTATATACTATTTTGTTCGACATGGCACTAGAATATTCCAATCCTATGTATGATAAACACGCACATTTTTGAGAAAAAATTAACTTCTCTCCTTATTGAATGTTTAGATGGACCAACAGTTGCAAGTTGGAGATCTATATCCATTGAAGAGTCTTGCAAGTGATGTATCAATAGAGAATCACATCACACTTCATGGAGAAGGAGCTGTCCTTGACTATGAGCTGCATTGTGAAGCAAATTCTGAAATATCAGAGGCTACTACACTTGAGCAACACAATCCTCGATACACAAGGTTGCATTTTGATGAGAAGTTATTATACTTCTCCAATGTGATCTCTACTTTAGTATTTACTATCTTAATATTCTACGTTTATTGAATTTTAATTGGGAATTGGTCCCTCTGCTGTTTGTTGTGACAATTGTATGTCTTAACCACAAAAAGAGAGGAATTTACTAAAAGCCACACAAAACATTCAAAAAAAAAAAAAAAATCAAGATGTGATGGGAAAATCAGGGTGATCCAGACGATATAGAAGGAAAAGTTATCCAGTTTGAATCACGAAACACACATGAATCATCTCCGGGTCCTCGGCAATATTGAGATAGATGTACATACACGTACACACACACAATAGGGAAAAATAGAGGGGTACATGTGGTTTTTTTAGTGATTATAGCCTAACAATTCTGCATTGCAGTTTGGGCACACTTATCTGCTAATTCATGTCCCTAGTCTTGCTTTGCATTTTTTTCATGTTGCCCAAAATATCTATGGGTTTCTGTCATTTTGTTTTTGCTGATTGTTGGTTGTTCTTATTTTAAAGAGTTCAATTCATTGTTGCATGCATGTTTACTCTGGTCTTCATTCTCATGTTGGTATGTCAAACCATATTGCTGATGGTTTTTCATGGACCCTTCTTAAATGTATCCATGGTGACCAAAAAGTTTGTACTGCATAAAGATTTGCACTGATGGCTGAATGCAATTCAAAATTGGTTGTTGCTCTCGTGGAGGAATGCTTTCTCCCAATGTTGGATACAAGAATAGACATAGACATGATACCATATGTCTTATACAATTGGGGGTGCATATTTGTTTTGTATTATTATTTGTCCATTTCCTTAATTTGTTTAACAAAGTGAATTTTTTTTTTACGTTGTTTGCATATTCTTTTCTGGGCTATTCCACATCATTTCCACTTAAATGTGTAATATTATACTTGTTGCAGTTGTAGCTTCTTTTGCATTTATTCCTTGGTAGTAATCTATGATTACAGTCACCAAATTTTGTGAGCTTATCTTTGATTTTTGTACAGGGTGCATGGAATCACAGCTGCAGAGATGCCTCTTGTTGCAACTCACATCGAACATCATCTCCAGGGAATGTGTCGGTGTCTTTTAAATGCTATTGAAGAGGTATTTTGAATTTGAGACTTTTATGTTTGAGTGAATTTTCTTGAGGCATTCCTCATGACATGCATAAATCCTGGTTCAATCGGAATGTATTAAAACATTGGCTTTAAATCGAAAAAACTAGTTTTATTTATAGATGAATAAATCAAACTATTTTTAAGTGTTTAAAATGAAAGCTAGAATTAATAATCACACTTGCCTCTATTAATACACATTACAAATGTCTCTAAACATTCTGGAGCAAGCATATGTACATCAAAACATTGCATGTGATACATATATAATGTTGGAAAAGTTTTTATTATATTTTTATTTGTCTTAATGATTCTTGGAAGTTATGTAGTTTGTTTATGCTTTATTTATTATCAAGTACTCGTGACTTAATGGGAATACATATGTTTTTCTGTTATGTTCCTTAAGGTTTTGCGATGCATTGGGATACATTTGGAATTTCAAAACAATATTAATGTGGCATTCCTTTTTTCTTTGAAAGGTAAAGATTGTTGGAGATTAAATAATGTGGCATTCTTGTATGTCAAAAAAATAGAAAGTTTTGGCTGAAACATTTAGGAGTGACACAAAACTTTAAACCAGATAATATATCCTCTTTAATGCTCATTTAAAATTGGAAATTCGGTGTGAGTGTTATGTCTGTCTACTCTTATTTGGTTCTACGAAGTGCAATTAGCGTCGATTGGCAGATAAGATCATGCTCTTTTTCACTAAAAGTTGATTATGACTTTCATTTGAATGCAAGATGAAGAAAAACCATTAGTTGCACATGGCGTTCTGATTAGCCACATTCAAGAGCAGTTTAAAGTGAAGACCGGGAAATCAGAGTAAGCTATGAGATCTTTGAAGCCAGTCTCAGTTGGATAATCGTAGCCATCTATTAGATCAACCTTTATCCTATGTATCTGCTACCAGTATTACTATGTCATTGATAGACCATTCTTATTCTGGATCTTTCTTGTGAAGTACATTCTTTTTTATATTATCACAGATGCATGCTAAGAAAGCCCTAGAGGCTTTATGCTTGCCAGTTGTAACTCCTTTACAAGTTAGTGTCATTTCTAAAGAAAGTAGTCTAAAATTCTATATCTAAAGAAACTAGTATAAAATTCTATTGGACTGGGTAATACTGTTTTTTTTTTTTCTAAACAAACAGGAAATCATCAATCAAGGTCCAGGACCATTGCAAAAAATAATTGCACGGGAGCTTACTATTCATATTGATCGACTTGGAAACATTTTCATGTAGAATTGACATGTATTTTATTTTTGTATCCTAGTTTCTATTTTGTGGTTTCTCAATTGCCCAACTTATTAATTTTTAGGTATGTAAATCACCCTAAAGCTGTGGCTAATGCAATTCAAAGGTTATGGCCAATTTTCAAAGCCATATTTGATTAGTAAGGATTCTTGAATAACTTTCCTTTTAGGGAACAATTTTCAATGGTTAAATGCCTAAATTTTCTTGTCGATGTCTAAGCTTGTAAGTTCTTGTTGTGTAGTCGTGCTTGGGACATTAAAATGATGGAGGCTCTATGCCGGGCTTGCAAATGTGCTTTGAGTGTAACACTGAGGAGCTTAGATAGCCCTATACTCAAAAGTAGGCACACCCACAGTAAGATGTCAATCTAGTTGATTCTCTATGCTAAGTAAGAAGAGACCCAGTAGTTTTCAATGAGGAAGTTGTACTGACATGGATAATTATATTCTTCGCAATTATTTTGGCCAAATATTAGCATTTTTCCCATCTAACTTACCCTCTATTTTCATTATTGCTTTCTGAGAGGCCTACAATTCCATATCGACATTCTTATCCGATGTCTTTGATCTTGCAAACTCTAATCGAGGAGAGCAGTACAAATCTATCAAGGATAATGTGGTAATTCCTCGACGTGCAAGCATCATTAGAATCTTGTACCTATGACTCATCGTAACTCTTTTTGTGTATAAATTAATATGATAGAGAACCTCGATGTTTTCTATTTAGGTCTATTTTGAAAGCGGGTAATAGGTACATAGCAAAAAAAAATTAATTTTTTTTTTAAAGTTTAGATATCTGTTTGTAATTGATGTCTAAAGTCTCAGATTTAATACATCACTCTTATAGACATCAGATTTTAAATCGATGTCTAAGATATTTTTTTTGTTTATATAAATACAGATTTGGAACGGTTTTTAGCTGTTCCAAATCCTGAGATCTAGAACGGCTTTTAACAGTTTAAATTCATTAATGACGCCTCGATTAAAGACAGTTGCTAAACCGTTTCATACTGACTAAAGAACGGTTATAAACAGTTCCTAATTGCCATATTTGTTGTAGGGAATCCTATTAATTCATTCTATGATTCAAAAAAAGTTGAAGTCTAGTTTCTCGGACTTGAACTTACTAAGCCACGTTTCTCGGGTTAGATTTATAGGAACTTAAACAATCCTACTAATTCATTTTATGATTCAAAATCAAGCTCAAAGTTTGAAAGATCAGGCCTTTATTGGCTTATCATGCATCTGGATTCATAATTATCATTGGACTTCATCGGACTTTTAAGTAAGATTTTCCTTTTTATCATGTGATTAAGAACAAAATTTTGGAGTTAAATGACTTTCAAAAATACCCCTAGTTTCAAGATTGGCTTTGACTGGAACTTGACTACGAAACTGATGGAATGGATTGCACGAGTAGCTACAGACTCTGATATATGACAGACAGAAGAAATGATATTCTCTTAAATTTAAGACTCTTAAGATTATCATATATGCAATAAGGGATTGATCATTTTCTTTTGAATTTTTTTTGAAAAATGCTTGAGCTGGACTTAAAAAATCTTGGTAAATATTAGAATAGAAGATCGTTCTATTCAAAGTGGTTGATGATTCTATATCTTCCATTAGCGAACACTTGAACAAGTAAACATACTCTTGAAGATCTTACAATATTCAAGATGACTTTTGATTTTTTCGACTTCAACATTGTCTTCTTCGGATTGAGCTCTTGCCTGAAAAACGAATGTTGTGGCTTGAATGGTTCTGCATTTCATAGTTTCTGCACAAACTTCCTTCTAAATTTTTTTTCTTAATAGGATTTTTCCTCCTATTTGATGATGCCCTAATTTTTACTTAGGTTGCCTTTCCAGGTTTTCAACCTAGCAGGTTTTGCTTTTCTTTTCTAAAGATGCCTTGATTTTTACTTAAGTTTCCTTTTCAGGTTTTCAACTTAGCAGGCTTTCTTTTTTATGGTTATGCCCTAACTTTTGCCTAAGTTGCCTTTTCGAGGTTTTTACTTAGCGGACTTCTCTTTTTTCTCGATGATCTTGAATATTCATCTCGAAAACTTCTTGGTTCCCTACACCTTAACCGAGTCAATTAGCATTTAAGAGGACTTAATAGGTGGGCTTAGGACATGGTTTAGAAAGAAAGGATAAAAGGCTCGACTTCCCAAAATGCCCCTAGTTTAATATTATCTTTTTTTATCATTCTTCTCTGTAAGTTCTTTTGACTCTTTTTTTTTCTAATGCCTCTAGTTTAGTATTTTTTTTCTAATGCCCATAGTTTGGCATTTTCTTCTTTTGAACCTTTCAATAAGGGATTTTCCTTTTGGGTGTCACTTTTCTTAAGAAAATACATTTTTTTGCTTGACCGGGCCTGAAGTAACTTCTCAAGTTGCCTACGTACCTCAAATATTTCTTTTTCTTTTGGGATCAGGTCAAAATGTAGTTCATACTAAGATTATCTTCTAAGATTGGTCAGTGTGGTTTAGAAAGAAAAGGCTATTGATTTTTTTTTAAAAGGTCGCGAGGGGCTAAAGAAGTTTATCTTCTTCTTTGCTAGACAAGAAAATGGTTTGACCTAAGGAGGCCTCCTTTGGTGTATTGCTACTTGACTTGGTCTAAGTTTCAGGAACTCGATATTTGGATTGCTATGTCAAGTAAAGTCTTCTTTTGAAAAGGTAAAAATCTTTAGTCTTCTTCTATGAAATTGTGTATGATTGAGTTCTTTGTATTTGACATTGACTTATTCAATCATTTCCAAACTTTAAAGAAAATCTCATATTCTTTTACGAATGAGAACTTTTCTCTCTCGAGTGAAAAACATGATGGATCCCTTCTTGCAGAACTTAGTACCTTTGTCGATGGTTTCATTTACATCATTCTTGACCAATACACTTCGACTTTGAAGTTCACCCTCGACTTTATGTCTTGATTTATTTTGGTGCAATCTATTCTGATGAGACCATGCAGGAACATTGTTGAATTTTTCAAGTAAATTTATAATTCTCTTATGTTTCCCTGAGGATAATATATCACCAATTTGCACTTTTTGAGTGTACTCCTTAATTTCAATATTTATTAAGTTTGATTAGTGAGCTCTAAGTCAATCCTCATGTTAGATATTATACTCAAATCATTATTACACGCATGATAATCAAAAGTTTCTTTATTTATTAGAATAAAAAAGAACATAAACTGACAAACCTGACTAAAGCCCAAAATTAAAGAAGATAACTGAACTCAAAGACTGACGCTACTAAAGTTAAAAAAAATTAAGAAGACTTAAAAAGACGACATCATTCTGAATGGAGGGACACAATTTTAGGGTCTATGCCACTTCGATTATCTTCGATGGATGACTTGAACTTGCCTGCTTTTACTATCTCTTCATATTCGGATTCAAGCCTGTCATATGTTGGACAACCACTTGCTTCAATAATCTCTATGGTCTTTAGTTCTAGTACTGCTTTGGGGTAGATATGCTCATCTCGACATCGTAGAGGTACACTGTTAAGACCGACTGAATAAATTAAGAAAATTAGATAAACCGACTTGGATTTGAATATTGATATCAGGTTCAAAGTAGGGGGAGGTTGATTTTGAAAGGTAGGTAAATGATTAGTTTTAACATTGGGTGCGGTAGGAGCGGGTATGGTGACCTTTCCTTGTTCAATCAAGTCTTGGATAAAATGACAGAGAGTAATACAATTGTCAAGAACATGACCAGTAATATGATGGAATTCACAGAATTGTCCATTATCTATGTTTGGAGGAAGAGGATTAGGCAAATGCTTAGGTTGTAAAGGTATCAGCAATCCCCTTTTCATCAATTTTTGATAAGCAACACTAAGGGACATTCCATGATTGCCAAATTGTCTCCTAGGCTTGGCTTGTGAGGGTTGAGTAGCTTGAGGAGATAGTGCGAAAGAGGTGTTGGCCACTTGTAAGGAATTGACATTAGGTTTGAAATGTTTAAAAAGTCCTGAAGAGTAGGCATCCTCAACTTGATTTCCAGCCTCAATGAGGGATTAAAAAGTGGGAAGGTACTGAGGCATCAAGTACTTGGCATAATTTGGAGTGAGATTCCTGAGGATGATCTTGACTTGTTCCTTCTCTTGAGGTCAGTCCCACAATTGAGCAGTTTTAGCTCTCCATCGAGCAATGAACTCAGTGAAAGTTTCCCCAGACTTCTATTTAGTAGTTTCTAGGTCTCTTCTTGTGAGTTCAATATATGTGTTGAATGAATACCGACTAATAAACTCCTTCATCAATTCATGTCATGTTCTTACCTAAGATGAGTCCAATGACATTAACCAGCGTAGGGCAAGACCTGTAAGGGTTTTTTGAAAAAGTTGAGCCATCTTTTCTTCACTTAAACCCTGAGATTGCATTATGCCGACATATACTTTCAAGTGAGTCCTAGGGCATCCAATCCCGTCAAACTTCTCCATGTCTGGCATTGTGAACTTCTCTAGAAGATAGACCGTGGGAAACAAGGTCATTGCCCCTAATCCAAAAGCAAGATCGTCGAGGTCTTTGATATTCTTCAAAGTAGTTTCAACCTGAGTTTTTCGATGAGCTAAGATAGGGTCGACAGGTAATTCATTATCTTCTTGATTTTTGACGAGGTCAAACACATGCTTAGATTCTTTATCTTTTTCCTTTTCAGTCTTCAGGGCTTCAATTTGTGTCTGGACAGAAGTGATAATTTTTACTTAAAAAGATTCTAAAATCTGACGGAGCGTTGCTTCATCCATTGTACTTGTTTCTTTTTATGGCGAGGGCTGACTACTTGGACTTGACAATGATACTCTGGAAGGACGATTTTTTTCATGGACCCAAAGTGGTACAGATAGTGATTTAGAACGTCTATGAACAATTATTACCTGATTGGAAGTAAACCAATGTTAACCGTTGACTCTAAAGGTTGACTCTTAACTACATGATTAAAGTTTCGATATAGGTTAACCCAAGTGCGGTGGGAAATATTGAATCCAAATGCACTATAAATTTATAGTGACCAAGAAAGTGAGAAAGTTTAGACGAGGGTCTACCCCTGATTGAACCTTTGATCAGACAAATTAATCCTAAGATCGAATCTTTATACATAAAGTAGTCTAGATTTTTAAAAGTGAAACCAATTAGTCCAACTGATTTGGTATTGATCAGTTTGATCCATTTGTCAATTGGGCCAACTAGTTTAATTGGTTCAAAATGATCAGTACATTTCACCGATTGGGTCGAACCGATATAGTGGGTTTAGTTTGAACAGTCTGGATTAGTCCACCCATTTACCTATTGGTTGGATTAAATAGAGCAACCCGAGAACACCCTTAGTCAGTTCAGGTCGTGACCTATAGGAAGGCTTCTAGACTCTAGGTTTACTACGTGCAATGTAATTTATTTGACCATCCTTTCTCAAGTGCACCTATATACATCTCAAGCGTACTTAATTAAATAATACGTGGTGACTTTGTTCAATATACCGTATAAGTGATAATCTAAGACTCCAACCCATTTCTCTAAAGTCAAAAGCAGCCAGTTTAATCCCCAGTTGAGAGGTGGTACACAATGCTGAGCAAGGGCCCTCTTAAGTACCTCTCGTCTAGAATAGACGTAGTCTATCCCCCTCGTATAGTAGGGTATAGCGGGACAGGATCTTGCTTAAGTATTGATTTTGACCAAGTGCAATTGGTGAACTTGGATTACCTTTGATATACCATATAGGTACGAGTCTAGGGTTGTAACTTTCATAAATGGTTTAACATCCCACGAGGGGATCGACCACGTACTAGTACTACGTTGGTAATTGGGACATGTGACTGTGCGGCTTACAATAGGACAAAGACTCATGTCGCTCCAACCCGGGTGCATTGATATACCTTTTCAGAATCACCTGATCAGATGGTACTAATGCCCCAGTTTGATATACCCTAAGGTACGTGACTGGAGTTGTGTTTTCATGAATGACGTCGCATCTCCGAAAAGACTGGGTCACGTACTAGTGTAATGTTGGCTATATTGGGACATGCAAGTGTGAAAAACAGTAAACGTGCTTATGGTGTGTGCAATACAGGGTGGGGTCAGGGCATTTTTTCAAATAAATAGGTCTGTGGGCCATATCAAATCATAAAATATGGATATGCCATAGCATAAAAAATTAAGACCAAAACATGTACAAAAAATATATATCAAACAAGATCATGGCATGTCAGATAAGCGATTAATCAGTATAGCACAAGGAATAATCAATCGGATCCAATATTGAAACATGCACACAATTTTTTATTTTTTTATTTTTTGTTTTTTTTTTTATCTATGGTTCATCAAGGATCACTTTAGGTGATCCAACATAAATCAAGATTCTAAAAAATATTGCATTGATGATAGAATTATGGTTGTAGGGATAAGGAGCGATGAACCCTTTTTTTTAATTATAAAAAAAAACTAGAAACAAATCCCAAAAGAAAATCAAAGAGAAAGATCCTAGTGCCAAATGAGCTCGCTCTCACAAAATAAATCAGGAACATTAACTGTGCTAACACTAGATAAACTCATATTTTCTGTGAATTATGAAAATACAATCCGAACTTGCATCGATGATATCCAAGGCTCTCGATAACGAAATTGAGTGAATTTAGGTTTCAAATTAATCTACTTGATGAGATCTACGTTTTATTAAGAGGTGCCCAGACTTAATTCTCACTAGAATGTTCTGTAAAAACATTTTAACATTGCTGTCTCAACCTTCATTCAGCAACAATTCTAGATTTACAAATTAATCCGAACTTATATCGATGATATCCAAGGCTCCCGATAATGAAATTGAGTAAATTCAGGTTCTAAATTAATCTACTCGATGAGATCTATATTTTATTAATAGATGTCCAGACTTAATTCTCACTAGAATGTTCTGTAAAAATGTTTTAATATTACTGTCCCAACCTTCATTCAGCAACAATTCCGGATTTACAGATTGGTATTCTATGTAAACCTTATGAGATGTTTTGACGCCATTGTTGAGATTATTAAAATCCAAATTAAAATTCTCAAAATTGTCATTAACGAGAGTCGATAAAGAGAGGGAGAGAGAGAGAGAAGCGTCTCTCTTTGCTGCCCATTTCAATAGATAAATGGAGAAAAAGATAAAAATAGATAAAAACATTTTTACTATCGGAGCACCATGCTTAAGTGTTATTTTTTTTTAAAGGAAAAACATTCTTCTCATCCTAACCACCATCATTCCATCATTTTCTTATTAATCTTTGAAATCTAGAATTATTTAGGATAATCACAAGCGACCCTTGATTGAATCATAGAGCAAACAAACAAACTAGAATACTCAAAAATCAAACAAATGATATACAATCAAGCCAAACTAACTAAAAAAATAAATCAAAATAAAATACAATAAAAACTTGATCGATTTGGCAATGCTCTCATACTTGGGACTTTTCAAGTTTGATCCTCAATAGTCCCCAGTGGAATCCCCACTGAAAGTGCCCTCGATTTGCGGGGTGTGCGGATCCACTTTTGACTTTTGAAGATTTGGGAGTCGCCACCTAGTTATTATGGTCTAGGAATCGAACTTTGACTCTAAAAGATAAATAACACTAATCTACGAAAGAAAATACGGGTTCGGGGATCATGTTACGAGGTTGGAAGGTGTTAGGCACCAACCCCGCCTAGCAAATGCCGGTCTCTACTTTTTCAAATAAAACTTCATTGCTAAAAAGACCTAAATAATAATAAAAAATTTACCTTTATGAACACAACGGTTTTGTTCCCTCAGATCTGATAGAACAGCTTTTCATGTAGCATTCCTTGCTTCGTTCTATCACCGGATTAACTTTAGATCTTCAAGACGAAATACCTCCTTCTTATATCTGAATTTTTCTGATTTATTTATGGATTTCTGTGTGTTTTTAAAGGGTTTCTAGGGATTTTTGAAGGGTTTTTAGGTTTTTTTTAGCTAAAGTTGGAGTATGGGTATTAGGCAAGGAGTTAGGACTTCAAAATTAGGGTTTTGGGAAAGTTGGGGATGCCCCTTGACCTACTTTTTCTAGGGTTTTCTCTTGGATACGAAAATAAGTTGTAGAGACCCTTATTTATAGATTTTTTTAAGTGCTTTTAATATAGAGTTAGTGTTTAATTAGAATTATTTTAGATAGAGTTAGTGTTTAATTAAAATTATTTTTAAATAAAGTTAGTGTTTAATTAGAATTACATTAGATAGTTTCATAGTTTAATTAGAATTATTTTAGATAGTTTTAGAGTTTAATTAAAATTCTTTTAGGGTTAGGGTTTGACTTTGGTCTCACTTGATAACTAGAATTTGGGGTTTTGACTTAAGTTTTATTTGATTGACTTTATTTTAGGATTTTGACTTAAGTCTTACTTGATTGACTTGATTTTAGAATTTTGACTTAAGTCTCACTTGATTGACTTTAATTTTAGGATTTTGACTTAAGTTTTACTTGATTGACTTGGTTTTAGGGTTTTGACTTAAGTCTCACTTGATTGAATTTAATTTTAATTAGGATTTCACTTTACATTAATTAATATTTTCATTATTAATTTCAGAATTTTTAATTATTAAAATTATAAAATTATTGTTTTGCCATCGGAAAGGATTTTTTGTGTTTTAAGTCATTTTTCAATGTTTAAGGATGTTTGGAAATCGATTTTTTGTAAGGAATTTAATGGGAATATTGGTTTGTGTCATTTATAAAAAATTTTGTGCGAAATGGTTGTGAACTTTATGAGGGGCATTTTCGTAATTTTATCAAATTTTATAAAAATTGGTGAAATGGTTTATTTGATTTCGATTTGTTGTTTGATGTGTTTGAAAGGTTTTTCCTAAACGTAATGTAGGCTCTAGGGATATTTTGAGGTTAGGGGTATTTTAATAATTTGATTATTTTTTAGTGATTTTTATCGTGAAATTTCTTTTTGTCTGCAAGATGATGATTTATATGTTTTTAGAGTTATATTTTCCTAGCATAACATGGTTTCTACAGTTTTGTTAGTTTGAGATACCTCATTTGAATTTTTAAAACACATCTGGTAATCAAATAGAGCATTAGAATAACTATTCATCATTGGGAACCGTCGAAATTGGGTTAACGAGTTGATTAATCAGGCGAGTGCAAAAATGGGGTGTCTTTAGACATAGGCAATTAAGTAAATATACTACATTTATCTATGCTTGAGGTGTTGGGAATACCAATCAATAAGGTTCGAACTGAGAGAATCTAGATCATTCTAGGAGTGGGGAAGATGCTACAACAAACCATGAGAATGATATCACTTTGAGTTATTTACGGAGAATCAGATTTATCCACAATTTTTGTGTGACGAATGCGGGCACCTCTTACCACATCTTGTTAGGAAGACCGTGGATCCATTATCATGTTGGTATAATTTTATCGTATCACCAATGCTTCAAATATTCTTTACATAATTAATAGATTATGGTCCTATCGTATTTTGGCTCAAAGTATTACGGGACAAGCACCATCCTCTTTAGTCTATAGAGCATAAGCAAATTCTCTAATAAAGTTGCAATATGATACATCAAGAATGGAAAGCGCTACAACCTTACAAAGTAGATTTGTCGAATATGCCAAGTTGTGAATAATTGATATAGATATGTTAGAAGGAAAACATTAAGATGCACATCGGGTTATTGATCATTACTGCCTTCGTACATCTCGAGCATATGGCATGCATGTTAAGTTACGACCTTTCAAAGTAGAAGACTATGTTCTTAAGGTTGCCGACAAGATTCACGCAGATTCAACTAAGACAAAATTCACATCAAATTATGAGCCAATCCCCTACATAATTGTCCAAGTTTTCAAGACCGGTTACTACATATTAAATGATTTCCAAGGGATTGAGATGCACGATTCCATTAATGGTAAATGGTTGAAAAGATTTCCTTGTTGACGTCATCTGTATTTATGTTCGTTCCACTTGTACTCCTTGAAGCTTTTTAACATTAATGACAATTTTTCATATCTTGTTGATAAAGTTGTTTGCATACTTCGATGGTCTATTTAGTGTATTTGATAGCTTAATTGTTTCATTTCAAATCTTACATTTGCAGTCCTTTTATTATCATTATGATTTTATGTGAGCTAATAATGATTTAGTCTTTATATAAGATTGGGAAATGTGTTTTCTACTTTTGCATGAAGAATCAGATATATTTGAGAGGACACAAAATCATAATAGATATCAATTTTCAAATATTATACAAGGTCCAAAGTTACAGCAAGAATGAATACATGTTACGAAATATGTCGAGCCTAAAAGAAGAAACGAAGTCAACCATATCTTGCAGCCACTCTTCAATTGGTTTCATAGCATCTTCCATTAGTTGTGTTTGTCTAGTTCTACCTTCCAATTCTTCATGAAGTCCCTTTACATATGTCCTTTCTTCGGTGATCTCTTATTGAATATGCTTCCATTTCATATTTTCTAGGAACGTTTTCCCTACTAGATTTTTCATTTCAATTTCATTGTTCGCTACTATAAACACCCCATTTTTGCATCCGCCTGACTTGGCGATCCGTCATTTGGTTGTTATGGATTCCTAATGACAAGCGTAAAAAATTCAAAAGCTTGTGAGAAGCATCCTTCCAATTTCCTCTGTCTTCTAATTATATTCTCTTCTTTCTCATGGCCACGTGACATACAATTACGCACGCTTAGGATCACTACGCCATACACTCAACTTAGCAAGCACGTACGGTTATATTTGCTACACATTTGGATAACTTAGAGACCTCGCTATACTAGGAAAATATGATCTCAAGACTTAGAAATAGTCACATTAGGACTGAAAGAAATTTCACGCCAAAATTCACTAAAATTGACAAAATTTGATAAAATGACAAAAATACCCTTCATGAATTTTGGACCTTCGAAAAGTCTCGAAAAAACCTCCATTGCACTTAGAATGGGATTTCAAGTCCAACAGAATCAAAATCGACAAAATCGAAGAAACTTATAAGAAATCACAAAAATGACCGAAACGCCCCTTGATGTCCAACTTGAACATAGAAACCTTGACTCTTAGGAAAATCGAAATAAAACAATTAACTTGAAAATTTTTAAATCGAAACAAAAATTAAAATTCAAACAATCAACTTGAAAACTTTAAATCAATATCCAATCCAAAATTTAATCAACCCATCAACATTTAAATCTAATCGATCAACCAACCAAAAAATGAAATCGACCAATCAACATTCAAATTCAAATTCGATCAACCCATCAAATTGAAATTAAATCTGATCAACCAATTAATATTGAAATTAAAATCCAATCAATCTGTTGTTGAGGCGGGTTGGCGGGCCCATCTAGGATGAGAGCCTTTTTATCGATTAGATTCTGCACCTGATGTTTGAGCTGCCAGCATTGGTCTGTGGAGTGTCCAGGTGCACCCATATGAAATTCACAAAACAAATTGGGGTTGTACCTTGGCCCTTTGGCAGCTTCAGGATTTGGTGGACGTTTTGCAAGATACTCACCCTTGAGCAACATTGGCAGTAACTCAGATAATGTCATGGGTAGCCTGGTAAATACTCTATTAACCCTGTTCGGTCTTGCTTGTTGATTCTGTCCATACTGTTGTGCTGGTTGTGCTGGCATGGCTTGTGGAGGAACCATCCGGAAGGGATTCTGCGATGCTGGAACCCAAGCAGCTCGAGGTATTGGCGCCCAAGGGGCTTGAGGTGCCTGTGGCCGCTGAGCTAGTGCTTGAATGATGAGAGGTTGGCTGGGTTGTACATTATTGACCTGGGTATCCTCTTTCTTTTTGACAAAAGGCACTGATTTCTTTTGTGCCAAGGTCCCCACTGTTGCACTTAAGGCTGTAAAGTCAAATATTAGATCGTTTCGGATTCCGTCCTTGACCCGGTCTGCTACTTGAACTAAATTCGAGAATGTGCCTGTAGTGTGTCCAACCAAATGAGTGTAAAAGGCATGTCCCAGTGTTGAGATAAACGTAGTGTTCATCTCCTGTTCAGTCATCGCAGGCCGTACTTGTGAAACGGACTCCCGCCATCTCTAGGCATACTCTTTCATTGTCTCCTTGTGTTTTCTCGTCATCCTAGCCATATCGTTTCGATCTAGACCCACATCTGTATTGAACCGATAATTGTGCCAGAACATTTCAGCCAAGTCCTGCTAACTCTTGATGAGTGTATGGTCCAATCCTAAAAACCACTTGAGAGCCGGTCCTGTTAAGCTTCTTTGAAAAAGTTGTACCAGTAGTCTGTCATCCTCGCCATATTGGCACATTGACCCACAATACAATTTGAGGTGTGACAGAGGACACCCAACACCATTATATTTCTCGAATTTCGGGTATTTAAACTTAGCCGGTAGCTGTGCGTTGGGATAGAAGCATAGGTCCCTGAATCTTGTTCCTCCTAGGGTATTTGTGCCCTTCATCCGTTGCATTTTCCTCTTGAAGAGATTCGATCTGTCGGGCCATTTTGTCGTCGGTAGCACTCTTAGCTTCAGGAGCCCTAAAGTCACAGTCGTCATCTGGGATCATTACCGGAGGTGGTTGATTCTGTGGTATATAGAGCGGAGGACCCTGATATATTGGCACAGTAGGAGGTGGGGTGGTTTGTTGGTCTGGTCGTATTTGCTCAGGGGGTTCGGGGTTTGACCCGGATGCTTGATGCTAAGTTGCCTGTACTTGCAAAAAATTAGTGCTACTCAAGACAGTCGCCAAGATTTGTTCCTGCCTTTTCATTATTTCTAACAGCTTTGCTATCATTGCATTAGCTTCGGCCAGTTCATTTGTAGCAGGTTGTGGTTCATCTGAGTTACTCATAGTTGATGAAGATGATCGGAGAAAGTATGGAGGCTTCTCAGGATGTTTGTACTTTTTTCGTTTGGCCACCTGTGGGTACAGAAGACCAAGTGTTACTATCTTACTTACAAAAAAGGAAAATGCATGATGTTTTATTAGGTCCGGTAATTTAGTTAGGTGAGCTTGAAAACATGGTTCGTCAGCGCGGAGCTGGATTGTTTTTGAGAGAAAATAATTACATCAGCATGAAGCTGGCATCGACACAGGGTCGATAAAATAGTTTGAAAAGAAATTACATCAGCACGGAGCTGGCATCGACACGGAGTCAGTAAAACGGTTTGAAAAGAAATTACATCAGCACGGAGTTGGCAACGATACGGAGTCAGTAAGGAAATTACATCAGCATGGAGCTGGCATCGACACGGAGTCGGTAAGGTATTTTGAAAAAAAGTTGCATCAGCACGGAGCTGGCATCGACGCGGAGTCGGTAAAACATTTTGAAAAGAAATTATATCAGCACGGAGTTGGCATCGACGCGAAGTCGGTAAAACATTTTGAAAAGAAGTTACATCAGCATGGAGCTGGCATCTACGCGGAGTCGGTAAAACATTTTGAAAAGAAGTTACATCAGCACAGAGCTGGCATCGACACGGAGTCGGTAAAACATTTTGAAAAGAAATTACATCAGCACGGAGCTGGCATCAACACGGAATCGGTAAAACGTTTTGAAAAAGGTAATTTCATCAGCACAGAGCTGGCATCGACACGGAGTCGGGAAAGTATTTTGAAAAAAGGTAATTTTCGAGATAAATTGAATTAGAATAACCCATGTTTTTGGCAGCCCCTAATTCGATTCTCTGAAATCATCGTCGGCCAGGCAGATCTCCAAGGAAGAGATGGCGCACAATGGCACTCTTAAATCACCTTGTTCCCTGAATAGATGTAGTCTATCCCCCTCGTATCAACAGGGTAAGATCTTTCTAGGCACCGACCTTTATCAAGGACTGCAATTGGTGCCCCCCTTTTTTATTTTTTGAAAAAAAGTTGAATGCATTGGAGTCGATTGATCAGTTGTTATCTTTGTTAGATCATAGATGGATCATGAACTTGATTCGCTATGGGTCGTGGACTCAATTTGTTGTGGATCTGGGTTGTGGACCCAGTTGAAATGGATCTGGGTCATACCAAGTTGACATGGATCTGGGTCGTAGACCCAGTTGGAAATGGATCTAGGTCGTGGACCCAGTTGACATGGATTTGGGTTATGGACCCAGTTTGGTTGGATCTGGGTCATGGACCCAGTTGGAAATGGATCTGGGTCGTGGACCCAGTTTGAAATGGACCTGGGTCGGGGACCCAGTTGAAGTGGATCTGGGTCATGCCTAGTTGACATGGATCTGGGTTGTGGACCCAATTTGATTGGATCTGGGTCGTGGACCCAATTGGAAATGGATCTAGGTCGTGGACCCAGTTTGGTTGGATCTGGGTCGGACCCAGTTTGACATGGATTTGGGTCGTAGACCCAGTTGACATGGATCTGGGTAGTGGACCCAATTTGACATGGATATGGGTCGTGGACCCAGTTGATTAGATCTGGGTCGTGGACTGAAAGCGCCCTCGATCCGCGGGGTGCGCGGATCCGCTTTTGACCCTTGAGGTTTGGGAGTCGCCACCTAGTTATTGTGGTCTAGGAACCAAACTGACTCTAAAATGGATAAAAAGGAACTAATCTACTATAGAAATCTGAATCCGGAGATCATGTTACGGGGTTGGAAGGTGTTAGGCACCAACCCCGCCCGGCCAATACCAGTCTCTACTTATTCCAAATATAACTACATTGCTAATGATAAAACCTAGATTAAAAAAATAATAAAAAACCTTACCTTCGATCTGCAAAAGCACTATTCCCTCATATCTGAAAAACAGTTCCTTGCACCGTACTCCTGCTTCGTTTTGTCTCCGGATCTGATTTCTGATCTTCGAGGCAAGGTGTCTCCTTCTTGGATCTGAATGCTTTGAATTTGTCGTGGATTTTTGGGATGTTTTTGGGAGGTTTTTGGGTGTTTTTTAGGCTAAAATAGGAGTATGGGTGTTAGGGAAGGAGTTGGGGCTCCAAAATTAGGATTTTGGAGGGGTTGTGGAGGCTTCTTCACCTACTTTTTCTAGGGTTTTTTCTTTGATACGAAAATAGGGTGTGGAGACTCCTATTTATAAAGTTTTTAGAAGCATTTAGGGTTTGATTAGGGTTTCAATTAGGGTTTTGACTTAGTCTTTAGGGTTTTAGGGTTTTGACTTTAGTCTTATGAGATTGACTTGATTAGTTTTAGATTAGGGTTTGGATTTAGGGTTTTGACCTTAGTCTTATGAGATTGACTTGATTAGTTTAGATTAGGGTTTTAATTTAGGATTTTGACTTTAGTCTTATGAGATTGACTTTAATTTTGACTTCAGTCTTGCTTGATTGACTTTAATTTTGACTTCAGTTTCACTTGATTGACTTTAATACCTTGACTTCAGTCTTGCTTGATTTACTTTTAATTTTTGGAGAACCCCCTTCTATTACATCTTTAATTCTTTGGACCCCCAAATGGAGGGGTCCTTAAAGAAATATCCCACGAACCCTCAACAATTTTGCCTGATAGTCCAATTAATCGATTTTTTAGGTTCAACTTTTTAAATTAATTTCATTGATGTTTCACTTTAATTATTTAATGTTTTATTTATTAATTTCAAATTTTTTAATTATGAAAATTGTGAAATTACCGTTTTGCCCTCGGAGAGGATTTTTTACGTTTTAAGTCATTTTTCAATGTTCCAGGATGTTTTGGAATCAGTTTTTCGTAAGGAATTCAATGGGAATGTTGGTTTTTGTCATTTATGAAGTTTTTTGTATGAAATGATCGTGAACTTTATGAGGGGTATTTTCATAATTTTGTCAAATTTTGTGAAAATTGGCGAAGTGGTTTACTTGGTTTCGATTTGTTGTTTTATGTGTTTGAACGGATTTTCCTAAGCGTAATGTAGGCTCTAAGGTTGTTTTGAGGTTAGGGGTATTTTGGTAATTTAATCATTTTTAGTGATTTTTATCGTGAAGCTTCTTTTTAGTTTGCAAGATGATGATTTCTATGTTTCTGGGGTCATATTTTCCTAGCGTAGCGTGGTTTCTAAGTTTTGTCAGTTCGAGATACCTCATCCGGATTTCTGAAACATATCTGGTAACAAAATAAAGCATTGGAATAGACATCCATCATTGGGAACCTTTGCGATCGGGTTGACAACTTGATTAATCAGGCGGATGCAAAAATGAGGTGTCTACATGGACCCAGTTTGATTGGATCTGGGTCGTGGACCCAGTTTGACATGGATTTAGGTCGTGGACCCAGTTTGGTTGGATCTAGGTCGTTGACCCAGTTTGACATGTATCTAGGTCATGGACCCAGTTTGGTTGGATCTGGGCTGTGAACCCAGTTGGAAGTGGATCTGGGTCGGGGACCCAGTTTGAAGTGGGTCTAGGTCGGGGACCCAGTTGGAAACGGATCTGGGCTGGGGACCCAGTTGGAAGGGATCTGGGTCGTGGACCCAACTTGAAATGAATCTGGGTCGTTGACCCGCTTTAAAGTGAATACTTAATGAAGGATGGGCTTAATTATGACAAAAATCGATAGTGAGCCATGTCGGGCAAAATCCGTTTTGAGTAGGATCGATTATGAGTAGTAGGCCATGAGTTTTATAGTAAAGTGAATCATTTGATCATTTTCAAGCTCTAAAACGCAAAATAAAAAAAACTTTGAGAAGAAAAGTTGTCAAGACTGACGTAAGGAACAAAATGAGTAAAACAAATTTTTTTTTTGGGTCCGTTTTTCAAGTATGGACCAACCATTTTTTGGCTGGTACGTGCTTCAAATACAGACTAGAACTTTTAAATTTTTATTTTTTATTTTTTATTTTTTTTATTTTTTTATTTTTTTGCACTGGTCCGTGCTTCATGCACGAACCTAAGAAAATTTGCCCAGTCCGTTTTCTCAGCACGGACTTAACAATATTTCTTGAGTCCGTGCTTCAAGTACGGACCAGAACCTTTTCTGGCCTTCTAACCTTGTTCTGTTTTTGATCCTCATCCCATTTTTGCCCGGAATTCCTGGGTTTTGAGGCACATAGCCTCTATTTTTTGGCTTGGGCCACAAAAATGTCACTTTTTTTTTAATGATGCACATGATAACATAAAAAAAATAGATTTCCCCCTTTTACCTAGGGGGACATATAAACGAGAACAAAATAAAAATCCTAAAATCTATACAACTTACCTTCGTGGGCTTAAAAAATTATATCACATATGAACATGGGATAGATACGGAATTGGTTTTGTAAGCCTTAGTGTCCTTTGTCTATTAATTATTCTTCGATGCATGCGGTTTGTAGGTGGTTTTTCGGCTACCCATTCTTCAAATCTCGATGTACACCGAAGTGTACATGTCTTAGGTTGGTGAATGGGGTGGATGTTCTCCTCCCAGCCACCCAAAATAGCGATCTCGGGGGCATGAGAGTACCGGCATCCGGGGTTAGAAAATTAAATGGGAGGGGGTGGCTTATGCATAGGGGTATGAATCGCATGTGCATGTGTGTGCATTTTTGAGTCGTATCCATCCTTACATCCCTTGTCCAAAAATAAAAGTAAAGCAAAAGGTACATGTAAATAAACATTACAACCATTCCCATATGAAACTTGTGAAATAAAAAAAGAAAGAAAGAAACAAGGCAAACGTTAGTAGATAAACCAAAAGAAAACAAACATTTTTTTTTTAATTTTAAAATAACCGAATCAAGGAAGAAGGTCGGACCCACTAGTATGTAGTCCCCAGCGGAGTCGCCAAGCTGTGGACATGGGATTTTCAATATTTTTAAAACATCCCTCCACTTTGGGGTGTTTTGGAGTCGCCACCATTCAAATTGATAAAAGGGTGTGAATGGTCACCCGATGTCACATTTTTCGAAAAATCATACATCTTGTATGTTTGATGACTCTCGTTGGATAATGCACGTGGCCCAACCTTTGATTCAAGGTAAGGGGGTCCATTTATGGAGTAGGGAAGGTGTTAGGCACCCTACTCCATCCACGTAACGTGGTAACCTCGGATTCGACCTTTTAAAATAAAAAGAAAAATAAAATTGAAAAGATCGATGTGTACCCTCAAGTATGAGGGGTTTTAATGTTAGTTCAAACCATTGAGGGCACCCTTATTGAAGAAGGGGCCCTTTGGTGATTTAGAACATTGTGGTGTGTGCAAATGTGTAGAGAAAGGGGTGATTAGAAGAGGGGAATTGAGGGGGGTGTTCCTTTTGTTAAACCCACCTTGTCCTTGAGTTGATCTTCAAAGAGGTATTCCTTTGAGTTGACTTGGACTTGCTTGAGGTTGTAGAAGATTGAGTTGAATTGTAAACTTTTAGAAGATTGAGAGTAGAGTTTTGAGTATGGGATGAGAGATGATTAAGTGTAGTGAGATGAGTTGAGGGTTAAGAGTAGTAAAGAGAGAGAGTTATCTTTTTAGGGGATTTTTGTCAAATTTTTATTAGTTATTATGAGGGGAGAATGGATGGGTTTTTATAGAGGTTGTGGGGTATTTTAAGGGTATAATGGGGTGAAGGATTAGAATAAGAGATAATGGCATGGGTTTGAGAGAAGAGGGGTATGAAATTTGAGATGAAAATAAGGGTAATTTTGTAATGGGGGAAATGGGTTGTGTTTTAACCCAAATGGTTTGGATCTTACCCAAATCCATTTGGGTAGAGTGTTTGGTGGGGTGGGATGAGTGATGGTTGATGGGAGGAATGGGGGGTGTAAGGGAGTTGTTTGGAGAATGAGTGTTGAGATAGTTGAAGAGGTAAGGTGTTGGATTTGGGGGGATAGGTAGTGTAAGAGGTTGATTGGTTAGATTTTGGGAGATTTGAAGGGATGATGACATGTGACAAATGGAAAGATGAAGAGATTGGTTGATTGGTGATGGTGGTTTATTGATTAGAGAGAAGAGTATGGGGGTGATGGTGGGAGGTATTGGTTGAGGTGATTTTGTAGGAGTGTTTTAAGGGAGAGTGATGGATTGAGGTGTAGGAGATATGGGTTGTGATGTGGGTAGTTGATGGTGTTAGAGAATGGGGAATAGGTTAGGGTGTGTAGGGTATGGGTTGTGATGTTGGTGGTTGATAATGAGAGGATGGGGAATAGGTTAGGTTAGGGTAGGGTTATGGATTGAGTTGATTTTTGAAGGAAAGTGATGGAATTGGTTGATTAGATGAGGGAGGTGGAAGGAGATGATGACATGTGTCATCTCTTGGTGATTGGTTTGATGTGATGATGATGGGTTGGATTGGGTTTGGGTAGTGAATTGGGCTTTGGACTTTAGTAGTGAATTGGGTAGGGTTGTGGGCTTAGATAGGGAATTGAATAGTAATGAGGATGAACTTTGGTTTAAGGAGAGTGATTGGGCTTGGGTTGAATTTAAGGATGTAGGAGGGTGGTGAGGTGTGCGGGTCCATGGGCCACGTGAGTTGCCTCAGACATTTATTAATTGAAAATGCATTGGGTTTTGTAGGTTTGGACTTTGGGGCCCATCCCAATTTTGGGGTATTTTGCGACGAGGGCCCGCTCAAATTCGGGTGTCTACACTTTCTATTGTTCTTACAATTTATGTTGTGCTCATTTCGTATTCATGAAGGTGACCTATTTCTTGTTCTACTTTGGTCTTTGCTACCCTTTATTCTACCTAGAGATGTATTAACACCACTCGAGCTCTCCCTAATCTAACAATAACCTCTTCCTAGTCCTTTTTGGTAGTAAATGAAGCCATTCAATAACGTAGTAGCACGCAGGCCATATGAATTTGCAGCCAGTATCGCTCCATATCCAATGCTTTATGAAATAGTGATTTGACCTTTGCTTCTGTCAACTGTTGAAGTTTGAATATTTTGTAGTGTAGTCTAAAAATTTCTCCAACTGATAATACGCTAGCATGTTTCATTTTTCCTTGTGGAAATGGTATTTCATCTTCGGGTATTTTCAACTCTTGAGCGAATGCATTAAAGAACCACGGATATAACTTTGCAGTTTTCTTCAATGGACTATCATCAATGTATATCGTGGGTTTCTATCCTGAGACCATGGCTCTTCCCAAATTGAAGGTCAAGGAATCATTTAATAGACTATTGCTAATCAAGTCTTTAAAATCTCGAGTAGCGTTCCTCAACGTTTCATGTTCTTAGCCAATATGCAGTGGTGTGTGAATAACAAAATCTAAAATTGGTAGAATATCTCTAAGTTTCAACTCCTCTTACATAGAAAAAAAAAGTATATTATCTTCATGGTTCGATATAGAAAAAAGTTGTTTCTCTATTTGAACAAGTGTACTAAACATAGTTAGAGTTATTGGTGGCTATTGTGAGTTCACCACTACGAATGTATGAACTACAATTGCTATTTTTCTTGGAGAAATCAAAGGCATTTCTGCTCTTTTAGGCTCAACAGGGGTCATGGGGTTAATTTCATATTGTTCCACCTATACGCCCATTCTTGTTCTACCATCTCAACTGCTTCTAGTATCTCATGTTCAACAAAAATCAATGAGGCAAGTTAGTCGAGTTAAGTTTTATGAATCATCTTGTGACCATATTTCCTAAAATTTGCATCTTTTCATCTTACTTACCATTATTTTGTTCTTCTTCTTTTTCTTCATCTGATACCATCTCTACTTCATTTGTTGCTTGATTTTCATCTTTTTCTTCTCTTTCTTCACCACTTGTGTCACTATCCCTATTTTATATTATTTCTTCATCTTCTCCATTTCCTTTTTCTTATATTTCACCTTTCCCATTTTTTTCTTCTTTCACTTTAACTTCGGGAGTTGTCTCCCATGCATCATTTTCCTCTTCTTACCTTGATACTATCTCTTCATTATCTTCATTCTTTGATAATGTTCCATTCTTTTCATTTTCTGCAACATCATCAAATAATTGATTAATTCTAAAGTTAGTAAAATACGAGTTTTGCAAATTACACAACTTAGAAATATTTAGAATCTTATACGTTTCTTTTTCATTCCATCTTCTTTAAAAGATTTTCCATATTGCCCCTGTGTGTGTCAATCAATGTGCTTTATTTACAAAATTTTCTTGTTGATAAAATGGTCGAACCCCCAATAAAATCCTCTTAGTATGGGATAAATACTTCATTTCTTCCCACATATCTCATTTTCTTTTAATTTAAAAAAAAAAAATTTTACCTATTATTTTACTAATTGTGGCTATGGGACATTGTATTTTTTTTGTCACCTGTTGTCTAAATTTACGCACGCAAGTATACGTATCGAAACAAGTAATAAAGTGATAAGAAAGTATCGTTCTCACGGAAACTACATACCAATCTATTGCTAATTACCAATTTATCTCACTCTAATTTTATCCAAACAAAAATAAAAATAGGATTTAAAAATAAATAAGGAAAATAAAGCAGAGAATAAATTTGTAGATTTAAAATCAATGAGTGATAAAACCTAGGTTTATAATTTCCCCTAAACAATCCATTTGATTAAATTCTCCTTCCTTCTATGATAAATTAATCCACTATGATTGTCATTCAAGAACACTAAATTCTCTACAAGCCTCTTCCAATGATCATGTAAAAATACTCTTCTAGACTAACTCCCTATATGCCTATGAGAATTAAATCAAGAAGAATTCATTAAGAATAAGCTCTCATAAGGAATGCACATGCAGCGTGAGTATATGCCTATCTTAAATTAGCATATGTTATTCTATCTAAGTCATGAACACAAAATAACTCTGCCGATATTATTAAGGTTCACCAAATCAATTCAATTAATGACCAGTTAATTAAATCGCATTAAACATAAGATAGAATAAACCATCTTATGTGAAAGTAATCAAAGAAGAAAGACAGAAAATTAATCAAGCATCATGAATGGGTTCCATTATAATCCTAGAATAGAAATTAGTTCATCATTGAAAAGAAAACAAAATCACAAAAGTATTCAGCCATTATTAGAGATTATAAAAAATAAGAGAAAAGATAAAGTTCAGGAAAATAAAACTCAAAAGTCGAATCTCCAGCTCCCGTCCTTCTTCTCGATCTTGTGCCTCCAAGAAAAATTCAAAATTTTCGTCTCGAATCAGGCTTAATTGTTCCTATTTATAGGTATGGAGTCATTAGGGTTTAAAAGTCCCAAAATCTGTCTCTAATTCGGCTCAAAAAATTAACGTGTAATGCTGGAAACGTAAGTAGGCCATGGCCTCAAATCATGTCATGCCGCGGCATGTATTTTCATATTTCTGTTATCCAATTCTTGAATTCTCGCCGCGGCCTCGTTTTCTATCAAGCTACGGCTTGAAGACTTTTTAACTTGTATGCTTAGCTTCCTTCTTTTGAGAGTGAACCAATTTGAAGTCAGAATTTTTCCTAAATGTTTGGCAAATATCTCAATGTTCCATATTGTTCCTAAACTGTAAAATAAGTATAAAAATCAAATAAAAACATATAATCAGATAAAAAGTATAAAACAAACTAAACTTAAATAAAAACAACTAAAAGACTCTAAGATTAACAAAATATTATAGTTAAAAGTGGTTAATTCACAAGTATAAAACCTACTCATCATCACCTTATTCTTATATCTATACCAACTAAAGTTGTGATTTTCCTATCTAGTTCAATCCCCAAGGTAACAAGGACTAGAATGTCATTAGCCTTACCATTTTCAAATGGAGGATCTTTTCAAACCTAATTTAGGGTTCTTGTTACCTATTTCTTTTGAGTGCTTTTACCTTCGTTAGTTACTTCATCCACCAGTTGTGGTTGCTCTTGTCTTTTCTTCGTTCTTCTTTCCAACCTTGTTAGTGATTGTTCTAACATAGGTGTATTTTCATTTCTCTTTTTTTTTTTTTTTCTGTGCGACCGACTTCACCACTGGAGCTTTGGTCGATGCTTTTCTTTTTCTTCCTCTTTTCATATCTTCCTCCAATGCAATACCTTTTTGTTTTCTAATATTTGCTGCTTCTTTAGCAATATTTATCAACCTCTCATTAATTGGATCAATATAGATAGTGTTCTTTCTTGGGTTTCTAGCCACTTCCACATCAAAACCTCTTCCTTGCACATTTTTCAATGAAGAATGTTTCCCATCCTCTACCCAATCTAACCATGTAGAATGGCTTGGTTTTGCATTTTTGTACTTGAAATTCCTCTTTGTTTCTCTCAGATCTATTGATAGTTGTGTGAATGTTGGGGATATTGGTTTCACATGATCTTTGAAATAATGTTGGTAGTCTACTGTGGTTATGCCATGTCTATCGTTGGTTGTTATTGTCCGACTTTTACTTAGCAAGATTGTAAAGAAATATTGCATCACAACTTCAACTGATTCATATCTGTTGACAGTTGTGTGAATGTTGGGCATCTTGGTTTTACATGTTCTTTGAAATAATGTTGGTAGTTTGTTGTGGTTGTGCCCTCTTTACCGTTGGTTGCTACTATCTAACTTTTACTCAACAAGATTGTAAAAAATATTGCATTGTAGCTTCTACTGATTCATATTTTCATGGTAGCATTATATCGATACATCTTGATCATATCCAAACTGCTTTGGAACTCTACCCAGGTTATAAGCCACTAATGGGGTTGTGGCATTTAACCTCTTCTTTTGGACCACCAACAGATATGATGGCATCCCGATTAGAAAACCCGGTGTTGTTGTTCTATAATTATATAACCAAGCCCTTTCTTCTTGGGAGCGAGTGACTCGAATCTTAGATATACCCACAGTTGTGGCACCCAAAATGATCCACGCATATTGTTCATGCTTGCATTCACTTTTTCTCCCTCCACTCTGCTGGCATCTCGGGCCATTATGTCATAATGAGAGTTATCCAAGCCTTGGTAGAGTTGTGCTACAAGCAAACTAGTTAAACATACATATTTTTTAGCTAACACACTCGCAACAACATTAAAGATGGTTGTATTGATACACTTATACGGACTACTGGTGCAACAAAAATAGAAAAATAGTATACGGGGAATGATACAAAATGTGTTTATTCATAATAATAGCCTTTTATTTCTCTCATCAGTGTCTTAAGAATAGTATGCTGTGATCGAATTTTGTGTTCCCAGCCAATCTTCTCATACCATTCATGTGCAATAGCTTCCCCAGCTCAACATCGTCAAGCTTGCCTTTGGGCATATATGTTACATCTCTCCCCACTACACACACATGATCATTTTGTCCTTGTGTTTGAGTTGACATGTCGTTGATGTGGTCTTCATATATCTTCCAATACAAAGCAATCTGACGACCAACACGGTCTCGAGATTGAAAAAATATGGAACTAACATGATCTTGATGATTACTTGATCTTTAGTGATCAACGCCCTGTTTAGGGCATGGCAGAGACCTCCAAACCGACCAATTCCATCTCATACCCTTTTTTGTCTCTCAATTGTTTATCCGTAAAGTACTTTAGAGACACCTTCAGACTTTTCACCTCCAACTATTTCTAACCCATTTTTTGCAACTTTGAAGAAGTTCAGCTTGAATTCAAGAAGAATTCTAGCAATGGAGCAATCCAAACTGAATCTCTCCAAGTGGACCTTGTTAAGCTTTGATTCCACCTTAGTACTTGAAAGTTGAGGGAACTGGAATAGTTGTTGGAATGAACTTACGATATTTGGTATCTTAACACATAAGAGGTCTCCCGCATCCCTCGGGTCATCATGAAAGCCAATCGGGACCTTCATGTTTTCTGGGAATGCGTGGCCGAACCAGGAGAACTTCTTTATGATCCTTTTGAGTTCAAACTTTTCACTAGATGTGGGGGTTCAAAGTTGGAAGTTGATACTCTGTCAAGCCCATACATTTCTTCATTGTCATACAAGCCATTGTCAATCAAGGTCAGCAGATCCCACCATGCCATTCAGAGGTCTTCGTGTGTTGAGAATTGAAAAGATGGCATCTGAATCACGTATTCAAGGAATGGGAGGATGATTTCCAAAGAAGAGAAACTCTGCACAAGCACATAAACTTATTAAAAGATCGCGACATAACCATAATGCAAAGTATTGGACTCAAAAGCACAAACTTCTTACTTAAGTGGGCACCAAAGCTAGAGGTAGCTCTTGTGTAGAAATTGTACTTAGCCCGATAGTTGGCACCAAAGCAAACAACTCCTCCATTTGATACATTAGAATATCTTGGGTCCTTAATGTTATTAATGATTGCTGAAAGAGAAATGATGGTGAGATATTATTGTTTAGTAGTAAAGGGTAAAAAGTTTGTGTGAGAAACCACTTGTAGTCAACATTAATATGAGAGTAGTTTCAACCACGGTAAGTTTCCAATTAGTAGACATCTTTGGTTGTTGTAGTTCTTATTTAGCTTTATTGACGATGGTCTCTTCTGTTTCACCTGCTGATTGGGACATCTTTGTTACCTCAATCAACAAGGTTATCTCGTTAGAAGTCTCAATTACCATGAACAGAACAATGTTAGAATAGTTTGGTACTTCACATATTGGTAGACAAATGAGCTAAAAATGAATTATTCTTACCAGGCTCTAATTTTTCTATTGACTCTTCTGCATTTTCGGATGAGGTGATTAGGATTCCCTTATCCCGATACTCTTCCCTTTCGTGGTCAGAAATCTCTAGGAACTTGAGCTCTTTATCACCCATTTGAACATTTTTTTTCTTTGTTACGAGAAAACACCTTGGTCTTGTAGAGAATCCTGCAAAAAATGAGTGTTAGATAATGCATTAGAATAGGAAACTGCATATTGATAAATTCCTACCCTTATTCACGAATCCTGACTAGAATTGCTTCTTGAGTTTGGACGTTGACAACATCATCATCCACGATGTATATTTTTTCATCCTCTAGCCTTTGGATTCTCTCTTCTTCGGTGTCTGAGAATTTCACCTCAAATGATCGGCCATCTACGATAATAATAACAAAATGCTTAGTGATAGAAATTTGAGAAAACCAAAAATGAGGGCCAAGTCTAGCTTACTTACCACTTACTTTCATTGTGACTATGGGTGTTTTCCTCATTTCCTCAGCCCTTTTCCCATCTCCATCCTCTCTTGTTGCATAAAAAAAATGCTCATTATCATGCATTCTTGTATTCGTTCTTATATATATATATATATGGATCTGTGTACACATATACCTACAGTGTGTTTCGTCCTATCTGGGCCAAAAGTTTCAGATAGAGCTGATTTTTGGTGAGGATGATTTCTATGACGAGGAGATCATCCTCACTAAAAATCAGCTAATTGTAAAACTCCTAATCCCATATTTATGAGTTGAAGAATCATGGACCGTCCATTTTTTATAAACCACTTTTGACGAGGTTAAAAGTTTCAGATTGAGCTGATTTTTGGCAAAGATGATCTCCTCATCATAGAGATCATCCTTACCAAAAATCAGTTCAATCCGAAACTTTTAGCCCACATAGGACAAAACACGTTGTAGATATATGTGTATACGGATCTTGACCCTATATATATTATGCATTTTAATAAATTCTTACCCTCTATTTCTCTTTCTTCCTTTTATCTATCTTTTTTTTGTTTTCTTCTCTGTATTTTTTTTTCTTCGCTCTTTTTTCCATCTTCTTCCTCACTTTTATTTTCCCCTTTATTATTGTTACTTGCTTCTTCTGTAGTTTGTTTCGGTTTTTTCTCATTATTATTTTTTGTCTAATGACCTCTCTTCTGGGGACTGTCAGATTCCTCCAAGAATTCATTAGATAACTTATCCTTTCTAGAAGAATTGGAACTTTTGCTTGCTTAATCATTCTTTGCTTGAGATTTTGGGAAAGCTTCTTCTACTTCTACTGCCTCTGTCCCATTCATCTCAAGCTCTTCTGCTTCCTATACCTCTGCAAGCAGTAACAACATGGTTACTTTTCTTTAGTTAACAAAATAAGAATTGCAAAATTATTATTTCGTTGACTGTGTAATATCAATAACCTTCTATTTATGCCAACTTACTCTTCTTTAAAGGTTCCTGATATTACAACTTACGTGTGAGTGCTCGGGTGTTTTGCTTTTAACCCTTAATTTGTTCGTTCAATCATTTTCCAAATTTCACCCAGTGCCCATAGTATTGAAACAATAGTAGAGTTCCTATTAAGCCTTCTTTCCCATCTTAGTTACATAGAAACATTGCACTTTACATTCCCACATTTATTGGTTTTTCCTAAATCCCAAATTGATGGCATGTCTAAGATAATCTATTGTGTAGTAGCTATCGAGACATTGATTTTCCATTTTGGTTCACTCTTCCCTTTTTCTAACCACCTAGAGTCTAGGATGTTCTATCTAGTGTGGTTTTTGAGTGACACAAGTTTAAAACATCATTAGCCAAACCCATTTGGTTTTTCTTTCTTAATTCTCTTAACCTACTTTAGGACCTTTGTTACTCTATTCTTTTACTTTTATTTAATTTTCTTTTTTACCTTCATTTATAGATTCATCCCTGAGCTATTATCTTCTTGATGTCCCTTCACTTTTCTTCCCTCTCTTCTTCCTCGGCTCCTTGGCAATAATTGCTCTGGCCTTTCTTTTTTGGCCATTTTCTTGGCTCTTCTCTTTTCTCACATCAACCTCTTCATCTTTAGACTATATTATAGTTAGTCTTTCACTCTTCTTCTTCTTCTCATTTTTTGTTGTTTTTCTTTTTGCTCTTTCTTCATCTACCTCGAAGTTAATTTCCTCAATATCTTCGAGCTTTTTGAAGATCTTGGTCTCTTATGATTTTCCATACTCTCACATTACATCCTTAGTCTATCATCCTTTTTGAGGTCAAAAATCTTCTCTCTCTGACCCATATTGTATCATTCGAAATGTTCTGCGCACAAAAATAGTCTCTTGATATCCTTTTCATGTTTTCTCGGGACATCGAAAAACATCGAGTCTTCATGTGGTGTTGGAAATATTGTATGTATTCTAATGTTTTTAAATCGACCCTCAAGTCTGTTACAACTTTCCCGTTCTCTACTTCTGAGCAATAAAAGTATCGTTTCTTCAGATACTTGGTCATCAACCCCTCCTTTTAAAATGCATACAAGGTATCTTGGTCATATCCGAGTTGTAAAACTACTCAATGCGGATTGTAGACCACATGCACCACTTAGTCATTCATTCTTGCTTGTTCACCATCAGGGGGTAGATGGGCATCCCGATCAGATATCTCAAGATCACCATTCTATTTATATAAAGCCAAGCCATCCTTATCCCATTCAGTTTCTCTCGAGCCTTAAAAAGTTGTTATGATCTATACTCATTCCAAACATATGGCCTTCAAGTCAAATTCCTTGCCCCCATTGATCTGTTCCAAATAATGCAGCATGTTTTTTCTTCATCGATTTCTCATCCCCATAACAACATGTCCGATATATGGTTGACGGGACCACACCGTCCATGAGTTTTGTAGCCAACTTCTAGAACCTCGGATAGACCCATAATTACAACACCTAAAAGGTCCTATACATGTACTTTGTTTTTTTGGGGCACTGGCTCTCCTATTGACCTAGGTGGTCATATCTTCATGGAAATCGTAAAGTACCCAGTACAGTTGAGCCACCATCAAATTTTCCAAGCAGATGTCTTTCTCGGCCAAGATGCAAGTCGCAACATTGAGTACTATATTGTTGATGCACCGAACCAGGGTACATGGTGCCACATATACGCTCAGAAAGTAGACCAAGAAGGCAAACAGGTTCTATAATGAAGAAAAAGAGTAAACAATTAAAGTTGAGAGGTCCTAAAACTAACTACCCATGGGTTGACTTCCAAGCAGTGCTAAATTTAACGTCTTCAGCCAAAAAATTACTAGATTTGGCTTAGCAAGATAAACATGTTCTTTGATGAGAATTTCTTAATCTTTTGGAGGAGTATACTCGAGAAAAGGTTTCAGTTGTTGACCATTTATTTGAGAAGTTGATTTGTCCTTTGGATTAAGGACTTTGATAGCACCATGATGATGAATTGTTTGAATGATAAATGATTTAGTCCAACGAGACTTAAGCTTCCCAGGGAAAATATGAAGATGATTTTTAAAAAAAATACTTTCTGGCCTGGGTGGAATTCCTTCACGAGAATGTGTTTATCATGTAAAAACTAGTTACGATCCTTGTACATTTTGTACAATAATAGGCATCATTCTTAAGTTTTTTCAACTCATCAAGTTGTAACTTACATTTCTTACTAGCTTTATCTACATAAAATTAAAGTATTTAATCGCCCAATATGCTCGATGCTCAAATTCAACAATGAGATGACAGGCCTTTCCAAATACCAAATGGTAAGGTGACATGCATATTAGGGTTTTGAAAGCAGTTCGATAAGCCCATGGTGAATCATTTATACACAAAGACTAATCTTTTTGTGATAGATTGACTATCTTTCTAGAATGATTTTTATTTATCTGTTTGAGATTTCAACTTGACCATTGGTTTGTGGATGATACGGAGTGGCTACCTTATGTGAGATGAAGTATTTCTTCATTAAGGCATCAAAAACCCTATTACAACAATATGACCCTCCCTCGCTAATAATGGCATGTGATGTGCCAAATCTCAAAAAAAATTTCATTCTTAATGATAAGGTATCATAGAGCCGTATGATTTATATAGACCACAACTTTAAATCCTATGTGATAAGAATGGAATTTATCCATAGCATAAACTATTGCTAGTATTTCCTTCTCCGTTGTGGAGTAGTTAAACTGAACATTATTGAGAGTCATACTGGCATATTAGATGACATAAGGACGTTTATTGACTTGTTGCTCTAAAACAACATCGATTGCATAATCGGAGGTGTCACACATCACCTCAAATGGGACATTTCAATCCAGAAGTTGAATGATAAGAGCCAAAGTCAACTCGGTCTTCAATTTATTGAACACAGAGATACAAGAGAGGGTAAAGTCTAAAGGTGCATATTTTGCTATTGTGGGACATTCCACCTTTACTTTGTCCACCTAAATACCTTTCTCAAATGTTATGTATCCTAGTACTATCATAGATGTTGCATTTTCCCAATTATGAACCAAAATTTTCCATTTGCACTGTATTAAAACCAATGATAGATGATGTAAGAATTCATCAAAACTAAACCCGAAGACTTGGAAATTATCTATGAATACCTCCAAAAATCTCTCAACCAGATTTGAGAAGATACTCAACATGTATTGCTGGAAGGTAATAGGGGTATTGCATAACTCTAAAGACACACGACGATAGGCAAAAGTTCTGAAGGGACATGTAAAAGTTTTTTCTCCTAGTCCTCAAAAGCAATAGAAACTTGGTTATATCTTGAATTACTTTCTAAGAAATGGTAGTATATATGACCAACTTGATGCTCTAACATCTAATCAATAAAGGGCAGTGGAAAATGATCCTTTTAGATCATGGAATTGAGTTTTATATAGTCTATACACACTCTCCATACTGTTTGGACTTGAGTGAGAATTAACTCATTGTCTTAGTTTACTACCACAGTGATACCAGACTTCTTAGGAATTACTTGAACAAGAATCATCCAATGACTATCAAAGATGGAGTATATAATATCAGTATCTAAAAATTTCATAACTTCAATCTTATTAACCGACTCATAACATTCTAAGTTATGGACAAAATGGACCAAATATCTCTCTAAAAGGATCAGACTAACCTAAATCTTGACATGCATGACTAACTAGTACATTAATCATGTTTACTTCCTCCACATCATCCATATCGATATCTTGAAAACTATTATGGATGACGTTCACTTTGACTTTCATATCCCTGAAAGTTAACGTCATAACTCCATTCCTACGTCGGATAACTGCACCTGAAGTTGCTAAGAAAGGACACCCTAAGATGATAGGTATGTGGTTATTGGGGTTGATGATTGACTCTTGATATAAGACTACAAAGTCTACATCAAAGTAAAAAATCATTAACTTTCACTATGACATCTTCAACAAGTCCCTTGAAAATATTGACTAGCCTATCTACGAGACTTAATGTAATGTATGTGGTTTTCAATAACCCCAAACTTAGTTGTTTGTACACAAAGTAGGCTAAGAGATTTACATTCCCTTCTAAGTCTAGAAGACATTTCTCAACTACTGAATCACCAATATGAATTGAAATCGTTAGACATCTAGGATCTTTGAATTTAGGAACTATGGTTTCTTGGATAAAGGACGAAGCTTGGGCTACCATGACGACTTCCTCAAGAAAAAGGATTTTCCTCTTCACAATGGTTAAATCCTTAAAGAGTTTGGTATAAGAAGGTATCTGTTTGATAACGTCGAGGAATGGGATGTTGATGTGGACATTCTAAAAAACTTTCAAAATATCCTTGAATTGCTTACTCTTCCTATTGTCTTTTAAACGTTGAGGAAACAATGGTTGTAAAATTTATAGAATGATGGGAAAAATTTGTGGCTCTTTATCTTTTTCTTGAGGAAGTTCTAATTTTTCTTCTTTTTCAACCTTTTTTGTAGGACTTCTGGGATTTCATCAATAGGTTGGACCTTGTTGTCCACCTTTTTTTCTCAACCTTAAGGTAGGAACAACTTGAATTAAGTCTTGTGAGAGTCTAGAATGACTATCTATCTCTTATTGCCCCTTCGATCCATTTGGAACCATGGGCTAACCTCAAAGGTTCGAAATTGTCTGAGTCGGGAATTTACCCTTCTCTCACCCTCCAAGGGAAAAAGTTAATTGCCCCATTTGAATTTCCATCTTTGTTATGGCTTGAATAATGACCTGATTGATTTGAGTTTGGGCTCGATTAGTTTGTTGTTAGTGTTGGATGAGTTGTTGTTGCTTTATTACCTCAATCAGTATAGACTCTAAAGATGAAGATGTTTGTTGTGGAGTAGGAGTTGTGTAACTTTCATCGGGTCTGAGACCAAAGCTCTACACTCAATAGGCTAATGTGGTTGTTGAGATGGGTATGAATTTTGGGAAACCAAGGCTTGATTCAGTTGATAAGCATTTTGCCTTGCAAAATTCTTAAAATTTTGAGGATCACTCTGTTGAATAGGTTCATTTTGACGATAATAAAAATTGGAATGATACCTATTATCAAGATGGTATGTCTAGCTAAAGGAATTAAGCTTGGGTTTCTTATATGTGTTATCTGAATTGATCGCATTGGCATGCCCAGCCTTGATCATAGGCAAGCTTCTACAATGTTCAACCAAATCTTGGCTCACTCAGTACTTGTGAAATTGGATAAGATTTTTGGTGAGGGGTATTTGCTAAAATGATAAACACATCAATATTTTTACTCAAGTTGTTCACCCTACTCACCAGACTAGTCATAACATTATTGAGATCAGGGTCTGCCTTTATCTCATGTATGTCTAACTTCTTAACTAACTCTTTTTTCTTGAACTCTCTACTTCTAGTGCTCAAATTCTAACTATTCTCTACTAAGTCAACAAAAAAATTGGAAGCTTGGTTTTGCGTTTGATTCATAAATTTACCCTTATGCATGGACTCAACTAGGGTGTGCTAACTCGTGGTTAATCCTCTATAGAAACTTTGAAGTAATCATGCCTTATTAATGCCATGATGTGGGCAATTGCCTAGAAAATCATTTAATCTCTCCCAAGTTTGGGAGAATTCTTCATCAAGGCATCCTCAAATGTTTCTAATGGCATCCTTTATTCTCTCTGTTTTGGCAATTGGGTAAAATTTGCAATGAATTTCTTAAAAACAACATCCCAAGTGGTGATGGAATAGGTTCTAGGGAGTTCAACCACGTAGCGGCGTAATATTCAAAAGAAATAGGAAACCATTTTAACTTGACACTCTTCTTATTTAAATTTTGGTTTCTAAAGGTTTGACAAATTATTAGAAACTGATTAAGGTGAATGTAAGGTCGTCCATACTCGAAACTGTGAAAATTTGGCAACATATTATGTGATGACCAAGTCTAGTCATCGTGTGTCTCGAGAAAATTCTTGTAAAGACATGGAGGTCAAAGAATTTAAAATATTAAGTAATATATTTAAATGATCATAAGAATTACCAACAGTTAGTCGATAGAGTACCTTCGAAAGATTAACAAAAAAATTAAGATGAGTGGAAATACATCATAAGGACAAGTGGTGTAAAAAGTGAGAATTTTGGAAAATGGACCAAGTTATTGGAAATATCTCAAAAAATCATTCAACATAGACTATTCGCACATCAAAATCAGATGAGAAACGATTCCGATAAAGGGTCTGGCCTCATTTCAACCCCATGCCACATGGCATGATGATCCCATGCATGATTAATTCTAGTTAATCAACCATGGTTATATCCAAACTCAACTCTATTTAAAGAACCCTCAAGAGACATTTTGCTCTCTTCCTAAAAGTCTATCAAACTTTACTCTTCAAACTCCTATGTAAAGTTGGAACACATGAGCATAAGAAGTTGATCTTTGAAGAAGTTCAACAACCTCGAAAGGAATTGGAGGACGGAAAACAAGCCGGCGCAAGGTAGAATTCAAAATCCCACTTGGTATTGAATTTGGAAAATAATGATGGTTGTGGCTAATTTGATGGTATATATATGGTATGAACTATTTTGTTAAAAATTTGTGAGCATGATCATGTTTAAATGATTCCTTCAAATGCATACATGTGATTTTTTATATATGTCAAGGTGGTACACACCTCATCAATGGTGAGAACCAATGGGAACACCAAGCATCACAAATAGTACAATATGTGTTGTCTGTGACACTATGGTGGAAAGCTCGGTGGCATCGTGACCCACCATAGGTGTATTCTATGGTGCCACTGCAAAAATACCCCTTCTAACACTGTAGGTGCCATTAGTAGAAAAAAGGGACATTTTTTCGTATGAGTCCCGAATACTCTAAAATGATTTAAAATATCTTTTAAACATAGTGTTAAACCAAAATAAGATTTATAATAATGTTTTGTGATTTTTAATTAGTATCTCCAATTTACGTTAAACATGAATTGTCAATACATACCAAATTTATGAAAGAATATTTGTATGTTTTCAAGTTGTTGTGTTTATACTTGTTTTGTGAGAATTGTTCTCCTTAAATTAAAGCTATTGGTTTATTTTTATGCTTATGTTGAGCAAGTAACGAATTTGAGATCGAGTTGAATTGTTATTTTACATTTGGGGCAAGAATTACCCCGTTGCTTTACTGTTGGGTCAGGGAGTACCCATGTTTTACTTTTCTATTGGGTGGAGGAAACCTATGTTTTAATTTTCTATTGGGTTGAGGAGAATCCAGTGTGTATTTATTTTTGGATCGAGAGGAAACCGATGTTGTGTTGTGAAAGAGTGTGGGAAATGGATGTCTGAAGTTTTTATAAGTGTTAGGTTGGGTGAACTCGGGATATTTATATAGGTCGGGTCTGAGAGAACACAAATTTATAAATATGCACTTATAAAATCTAAGTTTGAAGGTTCCATTCTATGTAAGTATGTGAAAAGAAATTCCAGAGGAGTAAGATGGATGTGATCATTCCAATGTGTGGATATGGATGTGATCGTTCCAGTAAAATACAGATTGGTGGGTGACCATCTGAGGGAAGGTGGAAGACCTATTGACTAAATGTATACTTGGACATAATCGTTACAAGAAAAGTGAAAAGCTACGCAAACGTGCCTACGCTAGTAGATCTAGTGGACATGATTGTTCCTCGAGTAAAATGGAGGGTGTGATCGACCCTAGTATCCAACGTGATCGTTCCAAGAAGTGGTGGGTGACTACTCCAATTTTGAGATATTGGACGTGATTGTTCTAAAGTGAGTTGGGCGTGATCGTCCCAAGAGTAAGGTTTTAGGTGCGCTCTAGGATGTAATCCACGTACATGATTGTGTTACCTTTTAATTTTTTATTTGGATATGATTGAATAAAGATTCTATAAAACAAAGGAAGTTATTTTATTTAGATATTATAATGTAAAGGGGTTGTATCATTGTAGAACATAATGGGGTTCACATGCTTAGCTTGATAGGCAAGACAAAAACGATTGTTCCATGATCGTGGGAAGTTTATAATAGTCGACTGATTGACCTCCATGAAGATGGGTCCTCATGATCGTGGGACATCCTGATCAATGGCCAACTTGAGTTGGAGAAATGAGTTTCTATACAAAGCGGTCAAGTCCATCGTAAAATCAGCTAATAATGTAGCAATCCCTTATCAACAAACTTGGGATCCTCGACTGAGGCATAATTCAGTCATGAAACTCATAGCTCTTATATGAAATACCATCATGTTTGCAATAGTTATTTTTCTTCAGGTGTTGTTTACTTGAGTTTATATTGTATTGCTTAAGAATTTTTACAACCATAAATAGTTATCTCTTGACTAAGTACAATCACACTCCATTTTATTGTTTAACTACACTAAATTGTGATGATGTTTCCTTAATTACATACAAATCTATATTGATATCAAGTCCGTATGATATAATTTTAGCATGCTTAACCGTTCATCCCACAATCATTATTGTGCCCCTTCTTTATTGGGTAACATATTTGTTACTAACCCATTCTACACCTTAGTTGCAGGATTCGAAGGGCATGTCTAGGAGAGTTTTGTGGTTATCATAATGAATAACATTAAAATGTTTGATGGAAGAATAGTCGATGTATTCGGGTGATTGATGAGACTGAGGGTTTGAGTTGGCAATATTAGTAATCATGATGGAGAAGCTTCAGAAAGTTGATGGTGTAAGTCCTGATATTCCCTTCAAGAAGTTTGTAACATTTAGTTAAATACTTCTAGCTACTGAAATGTCTATATGTATTTTCCCATTTTGAAGATAAATAAAATAATTGTGATTAGTTTCAAAATTTTCTTGTAGCCACTTTGGATTACAATTTTAACATAGATCATACTTGACTTATTGAAGTTTGAAGAATCAGTGGGTCATGTGCCGTTTCTGACGTAACCTTGTTAAAGATTTTACATTTCAGGTCATGTCCCTGAAGGGAGCGTGACATGTTTATGGTTGCCGCTCTAATGTAAAATTGATCAACATTATTCTAAGATAGAACAATCCATGTAGGTGGGGGTAGTAGAAGTAGGAGCGAAAAACTCGTTTAACATTCTTTCATATAATCACCTATGATATTTGTTGATGATGATGATGGATTTCTATGAATTCTACTCATCATAAGTCCAATCGTGAGATTAAGAGATTTTACTTCTATCCTACGTGATTACCAAACATACATGCACACACAATCGAAGAATCAACAAAAAAAAGAATAGACTGAACCTAAGGGGTGTCTCACTCTAGACAATTCCTAACAGATTATAAGCAACGCAATGAGCTTTCCAACCCAGTTCTATGAAATCAAAACTGGTCAGTTAGATCCCCATATAAAAGGTGGCTCACAATGCGTAGGAAGAGGCACTTTTAAATCACTTTTTTTGTCTAAAATAAACATAGTCTATCCCCAATAGAGTAGGACCGTCCTTAGACCGCGATGATGATCAATAAACGCAATTGGTGCAACTCGAAGTAGACTTCTCCTATTGAGCTTGTGGGCCTAAAGTTCGAGTCTAGTTAATTTTAATCAATTTGATTGGCCAATTAGTGATTCAAATGTTTTCTAAGGGAAATGAATTGATAATGACCTGCAATCTTTATCTTGTTGGTGTCATCCCTTAGTAGGGGTACTTTAAATCGCACTCGATCCGTGGGGTGCCCAGATCCACTTTTGATTTTTGAGGTTTGGGAATCGCCACCTAGTTATTACGGTCTAGGAATCAAACATTGATCCTACAAAGATAAAAAGAACTAATCTACGAATAGAAAAACTATGGTCCGGGAATCACATTACGAGGTTGAAAGGTGTTAGGCACCAACCCCGCCCGACAAACGCCGGTCTCTATTATTCCCTAAAGAAGATTAAATTGCTAAAAGACCTAAAACAAATAAATAAAATAATAAAAATAAATAAAAAGGTTTACCTTGATGATTGCAACAATGGTTTCCTCAGAATTGGCGGAGAGCTTCCTTACTTCGTTTCCGTCACTGGATCCGCTTCTGTTCTTCTAAGATAAAGTATCTTCGTCCTAGATCTGAGTGTTTTTTTATTTTTTTTAGTGGATTTTTTGGTATTTCAAAAGGGTTTCTAGGTGTTTTTTGAGCAAAAGTTGGGGTTTGGGTGTTAGGTAAGGAGTTAGGGCTTCAAAATTAGGGTTTGGGGAAGGCTAGGAAGACTTTTTGACCTACTTTTCCTATGATTTATTTTTTCCTACGAAAATAGGTTGTAGAGACCCTTATTTATAGATTTTTTTAAGTACTTTTTAAATAGAGTTAGTGTTTGATAAGAATTACATTAGATAGTTTTAGAGTTTAATTAGAATTCTATTAGATAGTTTTACATTTTAATTAGAATTCTTCTAGATAGTTTTAGAGTTTAATTAGAATTCTTCTTTTAGATAGTTTTAAAGTTTAATTATAATTCTTTTACATAGTTTTAAAGTTTAATTAGAATTACATTAGACATTTTTAGAGTTTAATTAGAATTCTATTAGGATTTTGACTTTGGTCTTATTAAATTAATTAGGGTTTTGACTTAAGTCTCAATTAATTGATTAGAATTTAGGGTTTTGACTTAAGTCTTACTTAATTGACTAGATTTTGGGATTTTGACTTAAGTCTTACTTGATTGACTTGACTTTAGGATTTTGACTTAAGTCTTACTTGATTGACTTAAATTTAGGTTAGGATTTTAATTAGGATTTTACTTTACATTAATTAATGTTTTAATTATTAATTTCAGAATTTTTAATTATTAAAATTGTAGAATAATCCTTTTGCCCTCGGAGATGACTTTTTGCGTTTTAAGTCGTTTTTCAATGTTTTAGGATATTTTTGGAATCAGTTTTTCGTAAGGAATTCAATGGGAATATTGGTTTGTGTCATTTATGAAATTTTTTTGTGCAAAATGATCGTGAACTTTATGAGGGGTATTTTCATAATTTTGTCAAATTTGGTGAAAATTTGTAAAATGATTTATTTGATTTCAATTTGTTTGTTTTATGTGTTCGAAAGGGTTTACCTAAGCATAAGGGGGGCTCTAGGGATGTTTTGAGATAGGAGTATTTTGGTAATTTGGTCATTTTTTAGTGATTTTTATCGTAAAGCTTCTTTTTGTCTGAAAAATGATGATTTTTATGTTTTTGAGGTTATATTTTCCTGGCGTAGCGTGGTTTCTACAGTTTTGTTAGTTTGAGATACCTCATCCGAATTTCTGAAATATATCTAGTAATAAAAGATAGCATTGAAATAATCATCCATCATTGGGAACCGTTGCAATCAGGTTGACTAGTTAATTAATCAGGCAAATTCAAAAAAGGGTGTCTACAAATGCCCATCTTTGGCAGAGGGTTGAAGCAAACTAGATAGCAAATTTATTTTAGTATATAATGCGATATCTGAATGCCAAAGCTAGTGATAGTTCATTTTGCAACCTGATTTAGCAATTCGTCTGGACGTTCGGATCCTTGAGGGCAAAACTCTTCCCGAACTAAAAGTTGTCAGGTCATCGAGCGCGAGCTTTCACTGACAGCGTCAAATCCTTGAATTTTTAGAAAATTCTCCTTGACTAACAAAACACATGTGCAAGTACGTGCACTTAAAATCTAAGATAAATTTCAAAGAGTTTAAGTGAGAACTGAGTAGAATCTAGGCATAATTTGAGCATAAACTGGGCATAAACTGGGCGTAAATTGAGCATAAACTGAGCATAATTCTGAGAAAACCCTCGGCGGCATCTGAGCATAATTCTGAGAAAACCCTCGGCGGCATCTGAGCATAATTCTGAAAAAACCCTCGGCTGTATCTGAGCATAATTCCGAGAAAATCCTCGACAACATATGAGCATAATTCCGAGAAACCCTCGGCGGTATCTGAGCATAATTTCGAGAAAACCCTTGGCGGCATTTAAACATAATTCCAAGAAAATCCTCGGTGGCATCTATGCATAATTCTGAAAAAACCCTCGGCGGCATCTGATCATAATTCCAAGAAACCCTCGACGGTATCTGAGCATAATTCCGAGAAACCCTCGGTGGCATCTGAGCATAATTTCGAGAAAATCATCAGTGGTATCTGAGCATAATTTGGAGAAAACCCTCAGCTGCATTTGAGCATAATTCTGAGAAATCCTCGGTAGTATCTGAGGATAATTCTGAGAAAACCCTCGGTGGTATCTGAGCATAATTCCGAGAAAATCCTCAACAGCATCTGAGCATAATTTCGAGAAACCCTCGGCGGTATCTGAGCATAATTTCGAGAAAACCCTCGGTAGTATCTAAGCATAATTCTGAGAAAATCTTCAACAGCATCTGAGCATAATTCTGATAAACCCTCGGCGGTATCTGAGCATAATTCCAAGAAAACCTTTGGCGGCATCTGAGCATAATTCTGAGAAAATCCTCAGCAGTATCTGAGCATAATTCTGAGAAAACCCTCGGCTTCATCTAAGCATAATTTCGAGAAAATCCTCGGCGACATCTGGCTGAATAAAACTAGGAAAGAAGGAATGAATCTGTGAAAAAATGATTGACAATGAATCTGGAAAAGAGTGATTGAATCTGGGAATGAATATCTCCGGGAAAGAATGATTGAAAATGAATCTGGAAAAGAATGATTGAATCTGGGAATGAATAGATATGAGAAAGAATGTTTGAAAATGAATCTGAAAAAGAATAATTGAATCTGGGAGTGAATAGATCTGGGAAAGGATGATTGAATCTAAGAAAGAAAGAATGTCCTATCTCTTATTTTAAGTGAAAAGGTAATGAGTTAATCTCTAGGCACAACCAAATGTGAGATAAGAAACGCTTCTATTTAAACCTTAAGATTTTTCAAAATTTTATGAATTTTAATTTCTTTTGAACCTCAAGGGTTTTCAAAAAAAATTACTATCAAAAGGGTAACCTTAAATTTGAAGTTCTCATTATTCTTGAGGATTGACATCGATCAAGTTTGAGAACAAAATGCGCCTAATTTGACATGAAACATTGTATTGAACACATCTCGTAAAAAAAAGCCCCTAGTATAAGGGGAAAACTACATATCAAAGAAGAAAGAAAGTGCCCCTTGTATGAAGGTTTGAAATATTGGATTACCACAAGCGCAATAAAGATTTAACTTTTAATTTCAATTTTTTATATTGAAGATTTTAAGTAGGCTCAAGAAAGCAAAATATTTCCTTCTGAGACTCATCATGGAATTCACCCTTCGCCCCCTTTGATTCACTTGGGGAAGCAAAAAAAATTCAGATCAATCGTACATAAGATACTTATGGTTTCTGAGTCTTTGTCTGATTTAAGCTAAATGTTGAACTTGATTATTCGGACTTCTGATGTTTCGGCTCGAACCTCCTTAGATTTTCTTCTGTTTTTCTTTGTTACTCTAACTTTTGCCTATATAGCCTTTTCAGATTTTCGATCTAGCGAGCTTACAATTTTTTTCTCTTTTCTTTGCTCTGATTTTTATCAAGGTCGTCCTTTCAAATTTTCAACCTTACGAGGTTGCCCTAATTTTTGCCTAAGTTGTCCTTTTGGACTTTCATCCTAGTAGGTTTCATTTTTCTTTTTCTTCCATTTTGAACTTTTGGAGTTACTGTTTGATCATGCTTTACTATCTTCCTTAACTTTTTCGCACAATACTTAGGAGGACTTTTATGGGTAGGCTTAGGACTGGGCATAAAAAGAAAGGAATTTTGAAGCTCAAAAATCCAAATGCCCCTTGTATGGCATTTTCTTTTAAATTGTTTTCTTTTTCCTTAAATTTTTTTTTCATTTTGGATGATATTTCTGTTTCTTTTGATTTTTTTCTTTTTAGATTTTTTCTTTGTCGGGGAATCTATTTTTTTTATTTTGATGTGGTCGGGCCTGAAGTAACTTCTCAGGTTACCCACGTACCCTAGAATTTTGAGATCAGACCAAAAAGTAGTTCGAATTTTTTCCTCCCCTAAGTTAGGTAATCAAGCTGAGAAAAAAAAATGCTTGTTTTTTTTTTTTGGAAAAAGGCTGCAAAGGGCTAAGAAAGGAGATGTTGAATTGGGTAGCAAGAAAAATTGATTCGGCCAAAGATGGCCTCCTTAAATATAGTACCGCTTGATCTGGTCAAGGTCGGTTGACTCTGGTAGTTTAATCCTATCATGATCTTGAAGTATGAATCTTTTCAATTGGGTTTAAACTTCCTCATATGGTCGATGAGGGGTGCTTATTTTGTTAAAAAAACAATTTTAAATTTTCATGTACATAAAAAATCAGTGAGTCAACTCAATGCCAATTTTATTAAAAAAAGTGATTTTGGAATTCCTATGCACATACAAATCAGTGAATTGACCCACGTGGCAAGTGAATAAAAAAAAAAAAACCGATTTTAAACCTCCTATAAGCACAAAATTTAGTGAGTTGACTCACACCACTGTTAAAAAAATCAATTTTGAATTCCTATGTGCACAAAAACAGTGAGTCGACTCACACGCATATATAAAATCAATTTTAAATCCCTATGTGCACAAAAACAGTGAGTCGACTCACGTGCATATATAAAATCAATTTTAAATCCCTATGTGCACAAAACAGTGAGTCGACTCACGTGCATATATAAAAAATCAATTTTAAGCTTCTAATGCGCACAAATCCGTGAGTTGGTTCACGCAAATGATCAAATTAACACTCATGAAGAAAGTCCACACATGGAATAATGATCGAAGGAGAATAAGAAAAGAAAGAAAAAATAAATAAATCAAACAAACGATTAAATACGCTTACCACGTGCAAGAATCTAGTTACTCGGAATCCCTTCAGAATTATCTGATTGCTCGCTGCCAAAGTATATGAGAAAGACGAGATTGCATGAGGGAGATGATGGCAGCATGGCTGCTGAGTCGTTAACACTATAGAGACGAAGAAGAAGATGCTCAGAGAGATGTGGATTTGGCGATTATGAAGGTGGGGTTGCTGTTAGCGTTGTGCTGCTCCATTTTTGACAATGAAAGAAAGGCTGAGAAAGTCAGTGGCATGGCTGATGAGGCTGCTGATGGAGGCTATGTTGCAGGGATAGGGAACGATGATTGGGGCTGATTTTGGACTGACTCGGGGCTGCCAATGGAGGCTACTTGAGGTGTCAAAGATAGCAAGGAGAGGGGCGGTTGGACTGTTTTAATGGCGAGAATGGGACTGCGTTGCAGAGATTGGAGAGATGGAAAAGATTATTGGGGCGTTAATGGAAAAGAGGGGGAGGTGTAGCAAAGGCTGTATGAATGTGGCTGGGGCGTTGGTACAGCAAGGGCGTTGGAGAGGGCTGTAATGGTGAGGGATAGGAGAGCAGAGAGAAGACCAGGGCGTAGGCGATGGGCCGTGTAGAACTTGATAACGAAAAGGGCACGGCAATGGTGGCAGTAATCCAAAAGTCTGTTATCGTTTTTTCCTGTTCTTCTCCTTCTTCTTCTTATCTCTTCCTTTTTGTAGAGTACTGTCCAAGATGAAAGAGGGGAGGTGGATACGTGAGAGAGGGTTAGGAAGAAGAGGGGCTGAAATCGAGAGAGTGCTCCAAAGGCTTGAGAATGAACCGAATCGAAAGAGAGAGAGCCGACAGAGAGAGAATCGAAAGAGAAGATCACCCCCACTCCAAGAAGAAGGAGACGTCCTCTTTATAAAAAAAAACTTTCTAATTAATTTTTCTTTCTAATTCTTTTATTCCTCTTTCTTTTTTCTGTTTACGTCCTTTCCTTTTGGAGAATGGTGGTGGGGTGATCCCCCGCTACTCGTAGCACGATGGTAGTTGAGTTACGATTAGTCGATTTAATTTTCATTTTATCGATTGGTTAAAATTTTTTATTTTGAGATTTTCTTTGGTTGATTACTTTTTTAATTTCAAGTTTTATTAGTTGATTAGTTGAAAATTTTATTTTGGTTGTTCGATTTTCATTTGAAGATTTCTTAATTTAATCGATTGCATTTTGATTTTATCGGTTGTTTGATTTTAATTTTAAACTTTTAATTTTAATTGTTACTTGATTTTAATTTAAATTTTTTTATTGTTTAACTTTTAATTTGAGTTTTATTTTAGTTTAGTTGTTTGAATTTTTTAATTTGAGTTTTATTTTTGGTTTTAATTGTTTGGATTGTTTAATTTTTTAGTTTTAATTGTTTAAATTGTTTAATTTTTAGTTTAAATTGTTTGATTTTTTAATTTTAATTTTATTTGAATTGTTTGATTTTTTAATTTGAATTTTATTATTATTGGATTTTTAATTAGATTTGATTTTGTTACATTATCCTAACGGTCGAGGTCTTTAAGTTGAGTTTGGAGGTCGAGGGGCATTTCGGTCATTATTATGATTTTTCCTCAATTTCTCTGTTTTCGTCGATTTGGATCCCGTTAGACTCGAAATCATGTTCTGAGTGCAGTGGAGGTATTTTCGAAGTCTTTCGGAGGTCCAAAATTTATGAGGGGTATTTTCGTCATTTTGTCGATTTTTACGAATTTTTACGAGTTCTGGCATGAGGTTTCTTTTAGTCCCAACGTTATTATTTCTATGTTTCAAAGTCGTATTTTCCTAGCTTGGCGAGGTCTCTAGGTTATCAAACTGTGTGGCGAGCCTAAGCGTGTATGCTTGCTAAATTGGGTGTGACGTATGGCGATCATAAGCGTACGTAGATTTCTATGTCGAGTCACAACGAGTAGGGAAGATGAAAAGAGTGGAAACGAAGGGAATCAGGGATAGTACTCACAAGCCTTCGAGTTCTTTACGATCATCATTAGGAATTCACGGTAACCGGGTGACGGATCGCCAAGTCAGGCGGATGCAAAAATGGGGTGTCTACAATGTGGTGTTTGCAAAACAGGGTGGGGTGTGGCCAGGGCCTTTTCCAAATAAATGGGCCCATGAGCCTGATCATATCATTATAACATATAGATATCATATTAATCAAAGAATACAAACCATCATATTGAAATCAATGCAACCACATTAAAATATACACACGTAGAGATCATGGCATAGTAGATGCGTGATCAATTAATTAGAATAGCATGAAAATAATATCAATCATTGATCAGACATTTAGATAGGCACAAAATTTTTTCTTATGGTCCAATTGGGGATCACTTTGGGTGACTCAAAATAATTTGAGCTTTTAATGAATATTGAATTGAGGATATAATGATAATCGTTGAGACAAGGGGTGATGATTTTTCCTTTTTTTTTTAAAAATTTAAAGAAAAACTGAATTCAGTTTTAAAATTGTTTCCTTTTTTTTTTAGAGAAAAATCGAATATTGTTTAAAATAAAAAATTTTGAAACAAAGAAATTTTTTTTTACACGTTTTTTTTTATATTTTTAAAAATGTTTTTTTTAAACGTTTTTTTTTACAATAAAATTTTTTTTTTTTTTTAAAAAAATTTTTTTAACTTTTTTTTTTTTTCAAATGTTTTTTTTTTTAACTTTTTTCTTTTAAACTTTAAAAAAAAAAAAAAAAAACGTTGTTTTTTTTTAAAAACATTTTTTTAAATGTTTTTATTTTTTATTTTTTTATTTTTTTAAGAGTAGGCTGGAAGATTTAACTTTGAAAACCAAGAATGAGTTATTAAAATTAGGATTCCTTCACTTAAAGGTGTGAATCCCTACTACTCAATATTTAAGTAAAACGTAAATCATCTTGAGTCTTATCTAAGTATGGCCTATCTAGATTAAGCATAAAGAGGTAAGGTATTCAACTAAGGGTTTGATCCATAAGAGTTGGATAAACCACGAAGATAATCCATTAAACAATAAGCATTAAAACAAGATGAAAGCAATTAAAAAGCATAAATGAACTTACCTTAGGCTTCTCCACTTGGCCAATGGAGGGGGAACTTAGCCTATGGTTATCGCAAGATAAGTAGAAAGAGTAAAATAGAAATTTTTTTTTTCATTAATGGATCAATAATTGCACACTCTTTCTTTCACTCACAATTTCAGAGAATTACAAAAATAAGCCTAAACTTAATTGGGGAAGAAGACCTAAAAACTAAAATGGGAGAAGGGTTAAAAGAGAGAGAAATTCCAATAGACAACTCTTGATTTCTGGAAAGAGCTGTACGTGTGATCATCAACAATCAAGTTGCCTTTAGGTATGGAGCATGGCTATGTAAATTCACTCTGATTGATCACCCTTTTACTGTGGTGTAATTGGGGTGATGGAAATGCGTACTTTTTTGTCCATGACTCTATTATACATTCTTGATTGCTTTGGTGTGCTTGAATTGCTTCACTTTTTTCATGTTTGATATGAAACCTACACAATCAACCACACGATTATCAAAATTTTCAGTTTATTCAATTATTCATGCAACTATGTCTAATTAATATGATAAAACATGTGGAGTGCTGATATGAGATATAACCATGATTATTTGCTAATTAAGGTATACCTAGGGTCTAGAATGTGATAAGTGCTTGAGAAATGTGTATTAAAATTATGATTTTATGACACTGAACATTTTCCTAATGTCACAAGGTTTCTAAAGTTATTGAAATGTGTAGCGATCCTATGCTTATGTAACTTTTACATTGCATGTTTTGAAGAAAGAAGGAAACAAAACGAAGATAACTCAAAGAATTTAGATGAAGATTGAGAGGGAACTGGAATAGTTGAGGAAAAACAAGAGAGACCTTACTCAAATTTTCGACCTCTCTAACTACTTTCCTTACTCATCATTAGGAGTTCACAACAACCTGGGAGACGAATTGTCAGGTTAGGTGGATGTAAAATAGGGTGTCTACAACAATGAACAATTGACTTGAAGTCTCAACTATGCAAAATCTCACGAGATAACCAAGATATCTTGACTGAGAGATTTTGAAAATCTCGGCCAAATCTTAGACGTGATAAGCACATGTGTATTGAAAAACACAAAAACTTTGAAACAATTATATCTAGCCCCTAAATTTTGGGTAAATATTAGAGATACCCTTGTGTTCTGAATCTGAAACTAATGCCATGCCTACCTTGACTTTAGTCTAATGAAGAAGACCAAAATGCTATGTCTACAACAACCCCACATACTTGATTTTTCATTCCAAACCAGCCAAATTCAAGCTTTTCAACCTAACCTGAAATAGTAAATTAATACATTCAACCTTATCTTCAGTCTAATGACTTCTACTTTCCTTTAACCCGAAAATCCTAGGTTTTTCTACTCAAAGTTCCATCATTTAATATTTCTTTAAAAATCCTAGGTTTGAATGTTAAAGACCTGAAGTAGATAGAATCTTTAAGTAAGGTTTACAATTTTTTATTCAAAGAGATTGAAGATGAGTGATATGGGAAGAGAAATCTAAGGGTTTTTAGTTTTAAAGATGAATAACTTGTCCTTAATTGAGATGACTCGTCTGAGAAAACTCAGTCTTGTTCATGAGGGAGATAAGTCGAAATAACAAGATTTGAAACCATGATCTTAGCCATGTATCAAACGTCCTTTGATTAGGTTTTGAAAAAAGAACAAAAGGAGAACTACTATTGGCACCCCAACTTTTAATTATTACACATTCAACTTATTAAATAATTTGTCACACCCTAATTAAAGATTAAAACACACCATTCAACCGTTTCAAAAGTTTGGCTCAACATTACAAAGTATTATAACACAATTAAAAGAAAAGATAATTTATATTCACACCCCCCAACTTTTACTTATTCTGAATTATTTATTAATTATTTAATATTAATTGAGGTGTAATAAGTAAAATTTGGAGCGGCAATAGTAGCCATTACAAATATAAATGATAAATAATAAATAATAAAGAAGAGAGAGAAAGGGGGAGAGGCAGTAAAAGTGTACAAGAAGCGAAGTAGCAGTAGCGAGAAGAGAGGGTGCACGGAAAGAAAGGATGTACAGGGACGTGTCGAGCTGCAACACCTACAACTACGGTGACGCACTGTACTGGGACGCTCGCTACGGCCAAGAAGCAGGACCTTTCGATTGGTATCAGCGTTACTCCGCTCTTCGTCCCTTCGTTCGCAAATATGTCCCTTTATCCTCTCGCATCCTCATGGTTGGCTGTGGCAATGCTGGTAAAGTTCCATTTATTTCTTTCTCTTTTTGTCTAATTAATTGTTTGGATTTTCTAACAAATTTTAGGTGTTTTTCTTTTTATTTTCTTCTGGATCGAATTTTGTAATTCCTCAAGAAGCCTAATGTTAATGAATCTATGGTTAATAGTTTGAATGTTGAATCAACAACCGTAGCCTAGCTATGGTTTATGGAGCTGAATTTTTGGCAGTGAAGTATCGATCATTTTAATAAATTGAGGATAGTAGATATGTGAATGTTTAGATGGATGTGTGGAAAGATAAAATTAGAAACAAATGCATTTGGAAAAATATAGGAGTAACTCCGATAGACAATAAATTAAGAGAAAGTCAGTTGAGATGGTTTGGGCATGTTCAATGGAGGTTTAGAAGAAGTTTTTTTTATTATTATGAGAAAGACCCAATTCTTTTATCAAAGTTTTGTGGTTAGGGTTTTGATTGTTGAGCCCTAACATTTAGTTATCCTATGCTTGACGAAGGCAACACTTTTTATGTTAGTACTTTCTTTGCTCGGATTGTATTTGTGTCTAATGTTGCTCCACTGTTGGTGGATTATCATATCCAAACTAGGGTAGTGTTTTGTATTAGGATCACTTTCACATGACACATGTGCCATAGGTTATTACTATGTGCTATATGTTTCCAAGTGCAAATGTATTTGTTTGGCCAAGTGTTTGGTCTAGTGTGTACCAAGACGGGTTGATCACTATCGTGGGCAATGTGTTTTGTCAATTGGCGAATACCAGTTCAATTTGTGGAGAGGTATTTATTTGTGATTATTGAGTTTAAGTGTTTGCATTGAGATGAATTGGCCCATATCTTTTTAGGGGGATTATAAAATCATACAATAGTCGAAGCTTATGTGACTACAAGATTATGGGGGGTGAAAAGCAGTTACAGATAAGGTTGTTTAGGGATGTTATAGGTTTAGTCACATATTTCCTAGATGGTACTTTGTAATTAGTTTGTCTTCTATATAAAAGGACTTTAGGTCTCTTTGTAATACATCCAATTTAGTATAAGACAAGGAATAAAGAGGCATTTAGAAGGATAGATAGGAAAAAAGTGGAATTTTTAGAAGAAATTACATGTGATTGAATAATAATGGAGTAGAGCAAGAGAACTAATTTAATTTGAAGGTGAAGTTCCAAAGAATTGTCAATCTTAAAGAGCTTATTTGGATGCAGAAGTCAAGGGTGAGTTGTACTTCAAGTAATGAGCATTCATAGAAGAGCCTATCATACGTCTAGACTTTTCATAGTGTGGGTAATGCTTTGGAAGGTGGTGATGTGCTAAGTAGGGTGTGGTGGAACTCTATGAAGATATTTCATAGACCCTTCAATTCGTATCAACATTACTCTGCTCTTCTTCCCTTAATTCGCAAATGCATCCCTTTCTCCTCTTGCCTCCTCATGTTTGGTTGTGGCAATGCTGGTAAATTCCATTCATCTTTCTGCCTCCATTTCTAGGTTCTTTCTTTTTGTCTTGGTTAATTGCATGGAATTTCCAACAAATTTTAGGGTTTTTTTTTTTTCTCTTATGGATCAAATACAGTTCCGTCTTAAACATTTTTCTCTTGATTGAATTTTTTAATTCCTCCCAGTCAAATGTTTATGAATATTCAGTAAATAGTTTGAATGTTCAATCAACAACAGCAATGTAGCTATGGTTTATGGAGCTGAGTGTTGGGCAGTGAAGTAACAATCATTTTAATAAATTGAGGATAGTAGAGATATGAATATTGAGATGGATGAGTGGAAAGATAAAATTAGAGGAGCTCCAATAGACGATAAACTAAGAGAAAGTTGGTTGAGGTGGTTTGGGCATGTTTAATGTAGGTCGGTTACAACTTGAGTTAGAAAAAGTATTCAAGTTGAAAGTCTTACGAAGAGTGAGAGAAAGACCCAAAAGTGCATGGATAATTTTTTTTTTTTTTTTTGAGTAGAGAGAAGAAGTTGGGAGAGAAAGAGAGAGGATCAAACTACTTGTTTCTCCTCCTCTATATCTTTTATATTACATTAAAAAGATGAAATGACCATAATGCTCTTATACATAATGATACCTAAATACTCTGAACACTTCCCCTTAAGTTGGAGAATAAACATCAAATAATTCTAGCTTGGAACAAATAAAATTAACATGAGTACGACTAAGAACTTTTGTAAACATGTTTGCCAATTGGTCTTCTGACTTCACATATGGAGTTGATATATCACCACTCAAAACGTTATCTCTCACAAAATGACGATCTATTTCTATATGTTTTGTCCTCATGAAACACAGGGTTAGAAGCAATATGAACTACAGCTTGATTGTCACAATAAAGTTTCGTGGGAAGATTCACATTGAATTCCAACTTACAAAGAAGTTGTCTCAGCTACACCAATTTACATATTGTTAGAGCCATTGCTCTATATTCAACTTTTGCACTAGGCCTTGCCACTATATTTTGTGTTTTGCTCTTCCAAGAAACAAGATTCCTACTAAGAAATGTACAGTAACTAGAAGTTGATCTCCTATCAGACAGTGGGCCTGCCCAATCAGCATCAGTATAGCCTTCCAAATTCAAATGCCCATTAGACTTGTACAACAGTCCACAACCTGGTGCTCTTTTTAAATACCTTAAAATATGAACAATATCTTCCTAGTGTCAAACACGAGGTGCATCTATAAACTGACTGATCACACTTACTACAAATGATATGTCTGGATCTGGATGAGTCATAGTTAAATAGTTCAACAACATACCCGCCAACCTCGTATATCTTCCTAGATCATCAAATAATTCTCGTTGGTCTAGGGAAAGCAAAGTACCTAACCAAAGGGGGGAAATAAACTTTGATTAATAGCACTCTTGCAAGCATCCCCAATTACTTTCTTACGCTTTTCTCTCTGCCACAGAGTGTGGAAATTCAGATGGATAAGATATGTAGGGATTTATTCTGGCATGACAAGGTCAACCACAGAAAGTACCATATGGTTCGATGGAAGAATATCTGCTTACCAAAACAAAGATGTGGTTTGGGCATTAGAGATTTTGGTTCTATGAATTCGGCTTTGTTGGCAAAATGGTTTTCGAGGTTCGGGGTAGAGGAGGGGAGTTTATAGAAGGATTTGGTGATCTACAAATACGGAATGAAGTAGTATGGTTGGGAAAGTAGGGAGGGTAGAGGGGCTTTAGGTTGCGGGGTGTGGAAGGGTATCATAGGAGAGTCCTGACATTACTTAAGAGAGTTAAATTCAAAGTGGAGAGGGGCAACATAATTCCCTTTTGGGAAGACTTGTAATATGGGGAGACTTCTTTGAAGGAACAATTTCCGGATCTTTACGCTATTTCTACCAAAAAGGGTAGTGGGGGATAGCATGTCAAGGTTTTGGGACTTTGTTTTTAGATGAAACTTTAATGATTAGGAGCTCATTAGTTTGGGAAGACTTTTAGGAATTGTTTGAGACTACTATCATACTCAAAGACATAGATGATGTGATGCATTGGGATGGTACGAGAGATGGGGTTTATTCGGTGAGATCTATGTTTGCAGCGGAATGTCCCTCTCCCAACTTCACCTTAGTAGTAGCTTATGTGTGGGGTGTAAAAGTTCCCTCTAAGGTTTCGATTTTTGTGTGGCAAGCATCGTTTGAAAGAGTCGCCACATTAGATCAGTTAATAAAGAGAGGTTTTTATACTCCGAATAGTTGCTTGCTATGCCTAAAGAAGGGGGAGACGGCAAATCATTTGCTTATTCACTGTGCTCTTGCTCACGAGGTTTGGGCTCATTTCTAGGCCTCTTCGGTTTGAAGGGTTGTTTTTCGAGGTCGATTAAGGAGCTTTTTGAGACTTGGGGAGCATGAGGTAACTCTTTCAAAGGCTCGAAATGGATCCTTTGGAGCCTCACCCCATTCGCCATTTGTTGGGGTATTTGGAATGAGAGAAATATACGCATTTTTTAGGGGAAAGAGCTAATGATTTATAACCTATTGTTGTCCATTTTTGGTTTTTGTTCTTTTGGGTTAAATTGTTTAGAGTCTTTAAAGGAATCTTCTTTGAGGACTTTGTTGCTAGGTTGGATATGGTTTGTAATTTAGAAGATACCTAATTGACCATCGCCTCTGCTTGATAAGTTTGTATTTCGGGGCCATCTTGTCCCGTTCCTAATAAAATTTGAACTTATCAAATAAAAAGTTTTGTATTAGAATCCATCGAAGTATCAATTGGTTTTGAACCCAACACACCAGTCTCATTAAGTAAATCCAAAACATATTTGTGTTGAGAAAAGCTAATACCATGGCTTGATCTAGAAACCTCAATACCTAAGAGATATCGTAGTTTTCCTAGATCTTAATATGAAATTGTTGCTGCAAAAACTTCTTCAGCTCAACAATACCACAAGAATCACTTCATGTTCCTACAATATCATCAAAATAGACGACTAGAATGATAATTCCTGCTGAGGAGGTACTAACAAAAACTGAATGATTTGAGTGATACTATGTCAATCCAAACGATATCACAACATCGTTGAGCCTCCCAAACCATGCCTTGGGAGATTGTTTCAACTCATAAATTTTTTTCTTCAACTTGCAAACCATACTAGATGACTTCTCCAAGCAACAAACCCAGGATTGCACCATATAAACTTCTTGTAATGGACCATGCAAGAAAGCATGAAAGGATTTTTCACATCTAACTAAGATAATGGCTATTGAAAATGAGCTGCTAAAGCAATGATAACATGAACAGATGTGATATTTGCAACAGGTGAGAAGCTTTCAGAATAATCCAGCCCATATGTTTGTCTGTATCCTATAGCTTCAAGATGAGCTTCCAACCTACCTATTGATCCATCCGGCAAATACTTTACTACATACACCCAACGACAGCCAGTTGCACATTTTCCCAAGGGAAGATGAACTAATTCCCATGTACCATTAGTATGAAGAGCATTCATTTATAATATCATAGCTTGTTTCCAACCAAACTGAGAAAGAGCCTCCTGAACTTTGTTAGGAATAGACATGGAAGACAGAGAAAAAGCAGAGGTACAAAAAGAAGGCGAAAGATGATGAAGAGTGATGTAGGACATCTACAATTTTAGTTAGGGAGTCTTAAGTAAATTCCTAATTCTAGTAGAATTTATTTCTATTTGCTAGTTTTAGTTGGATTTCTATTTTCTAATTCTAGTAGAAAGTTACTATTTTATATAGTTTCTAATTATTTTTCAAGTTTCTAATTTTGTTTAAATTGGTTTTTATTCTTTAGGTCGTAATTAGAAGTACTTAGAGGTGTCTAAATTGAATTATAATAAGTTTAGAAAGTTGTTATTATGTTATAGATAGGTTAGGAAAGTTACTTTTTAGTATTTTAAAAGGTTTCGAAGTTGTTATAATGAAGTTATCTATGTAAGGAGTTTCAAAAACAAAATTAAATGAATTCAAACATATCATACAAATTCTCTTTTATCTCTAGTTACTGTCTAGTTCTTTACTTTATCTTCTTCAAGCTATTGCTTGTTTATCAATTGAATCTATTGATTCAAATTGATTTTACATGTTCTATTGAACGCAATCTCTTAATTCCTTTCAAATCTATTGATTCATATGCTTCTGCTCCGTCAAGTGATATCAGGGCCTCGTTTATGAGTCTACTACCTTCAACATGATTGAGGAACACCAATCCCGTGTAACCAATGATCAATTAGATTAAAGGTTCAAGGAATTCAAAGATGATAAGGTTGAGATCGGCATCTTTAAGGCTTATGAGGAAGAAGAAGGTGAACATCTAAATTGTATTATTCGCAACTTATAGTCGGTACAATATGTTGATCATTCAACTCGACAGTCTTTTTTGAACTACATGCAAGGTGCAAGGTTAGTTGTGCCAATTGATTATAGATAGTGGAAGTTCGGAAAATATAATTTCAAGCTACATGATCGATGCACTCAAGCTACCCACTACGCAACACCCTAAGCCTTATTCTGGAGATTGGGTTAACGCTGAATGTAAGAAAAGTGTGACCAGTCAATGCTCCCTTTCTTTTAGCATTGGGCAATAATGATGAGGTTATTTGTGACATCATCCCAATTAGAGCATGCCACATCCTCTTGGAAAAGCCTTGGCTTTACAATACTGATGTCACAAATAGAGATAAAGCTAACACCTATTCTTTTATGCATAATGTGTCAAAGTGATTCTACACCCTTATGACAAGCCTAAGGCTGCCCAACCAGTCAAGGTGACGAGAACATGCTTTATTTCTACCAAGATCAATGAGGACTTAAAGGAAACAAGCCAAGTATTCGCGGTAGAAGTACAACCTTCCAACCAGGACCTACTGAAGTTCCTCATCAAGTACAATCACTCTTTGAAGAATTTTTATATGTTCTTATTTCGGACTTGTTGGATTCTTTGCCTCCCATAAGGAATATACAACACCACATCGATTTGGTACCCAGTGCAACTCTCAAATATGCCCCATTATAAGATGAGTCCGAAAGACCATGACATAGTGAAAGAACAAGTGAAAAAGAACATTGAAGCTTTTACTAACAAGTAAAAAGCTGATGTCGATAAGTATAGAAGATTCAAAAGGTATGAAAAAGGAGATTTGGTCATCTCGGTAAAGATAATTTTTCCGTCGGAATTTATAGCAAGACCAAGTTGAAGAAAATTAAACCCCTTCGTATCTTGAAGAAGATAAACGATAATGCTTATGTGATGGATTTGCCAAATGATATGCTATGGTCAATTATATTTTCTATACTAAGTTTGAAGAATGGATATCACTAAAAGTAGATTAGAGCAAGAGATTGTGGAAAACAAAAACAAAAAAAAGGCCGTCAAGAACAACTCGAAGACGAGTTTTTTTTTTTTTTTTTTCAAAAAAAGGGGGTCAAATGTAAGACATCTACCTGATTAGGACATCTGCAATTTTAGTTAGAGAGTCTTAAGTAATTTCCTAATTCTAATAGAATTTATTTCTATTTTCTAATCTAGTAGGAAGTTTCTATTTTATTTAGTTTCTAATTAGTTTTCATGTTTCTAATTTTGTTGAAATTCGTTTTTATTCTTCAATTAGTAATTAGAAGTGTCCAAATTGAGTTATAATAGGTTTAGAAAGTTATTATTATGTTATAGATAGGTTAGAAAAGTTACTTTTTAGTAATTGAGAAGGTTTCTTAGTTGTTATAATGAAGTTATCCATATCAGAAGCTTTAAAAACGAAATTCAATGAATTCAAACATATCTATACAATTCTCTTGTATCTTTAGGTACTTTTTAGTTCTTTACTTTATCTTCTTCAAGCTATTGCTTGTTTATCAATTGATGCAAATTAATTTTGTATGCTCTAGTGAACGCAATTTCTTAATTCCTTTTGAATCTATTGATCTTTTGTGTGTATCCTTTAGCAACAAGACGAGCTCTCAACCTAACTATCAATCCATCCGGCAAATACTTTACTACATACACCCAACAACAACCAATTGCACATTTTCCCAAAGGAAGAGGAACTAATTCCCATGTACCATTAGTGTGAAGAGTGTTAATTTATAATATCGTAGTTTGTTTCCAACCAAACTGAGAAAGAGCCCCTTGAAGATTGTTAGGAATATACACGGAAAATAGAGACAAAGCAAAGTACAAAATGAAGACGATGAAGAGATACAGAACTAGAAATAAGATGTTGGGTGCAAGTTTGAGTACTTTTTCTTTCGGCAATAGGAAGATCAAGAGGTGAAGGACTTGGATCTGCAGATAGCAAAGTCGATGGAGGAGGCTCTGATACCAAGGTATGGTGGGCATCTAATGTTGACTGCACTTTCCTACGAGCATATGTTTTAACCTCAAGCACCATAGGAACTTGATCAATACCAATAGGGATGGGAATAGTTGAAGGAATATCCTTTGACCTTTCCTCTGAGGAAATACCCTTGAAGTAAGGCAATGTTTCGAAAAATGTGACATCCGCACTAACAAATTTATTATTATAAAGGGTATCATACCACTGATAACCTTTTTGAGTGCCGAGAGTAGCCCAAAAAGAGGCACTTGATAGCATGTGAGTCCAATTGATCAAAATCAGATTGCAATCATTGAACAAAACACACAACCAAAAATACATGGAAGTAGTGTTGTTTGCTCTTCGGGGGGATGATTTGATTTCTCTTTGATTTATGGGCATTTCGAGGCAACAATCAATTTTTCGGGAAAATTCGGGATGATGGAGGGAGATAATTAGCTTGAGCTCATCCTACGCTCCCATCATGGAGAGGATTTGCAATTCAATTCATCCATAATGAGTTGATTCGTGTGTTCGTTCTTGATCCAAATTTTTATCCTTTACAGTTAAAAAACAAGAAGACAATTGCAGGAAATTAGAAATTTTGTTAAGAAATTAAAAAAGAAAGAGAATTTTTACAGGTTTGATGTTTCATCAATCAAAGTTCTTTTGGTAAGAGTGAACTCCTCTTTCTTGTTTATTTTCTCCATTTTCAAGCTTTCCTTTCTTTTCTATTTCTAGAAATAGAAATCTCTAGCAACTAAAGTTCTACCACTTTTCTAAAACTCTCTCCTCTATTTAAAGAGTTAGAGAATTTTTAAATTGCAATTAACTCTTCTAATTCCTCATTTACATAACTTTTCCCTTACAAGATTTTTACAAAATACCCCTTGACTCTCAAAACTTACAATTATCTCCAACAAATATATTAAAAAAATTACAAATCAACCCCAAAAACATACACAATATGACAAGACCATTTTTACCCTGTAACATAATTCAAAAAGCAATAGAATCATCTTCGATGCATAAATCAAAGCTTCCCCGGACTGGATCAACCTTCTATGTGTCTTCTCAGATAGACTGACAAGTTCTAGTGAGCCAGTTTTCACCTATAACATAGGTAAACAATGAAGAATCTAGAAAAAGAATAAAATGAGGAAAACGACCATCAAGGACTGACATAAAGCATTCGATTAATAAGATGACAAGCGGTAAGAACATCACTCCAATATGTTTTAGGAACATTTATTTGAAATAAAAGGTAGCAAGCAACTTCCAATAAATGTTGATTCTTGACAACCCCATTCTGTTGAGGGGTATGGGAACAAGATGTCTGATGAATAATTCCTTGGGATGCATAAAAAGAAGATAACTCTTTATCATATTCTTTAGCATTATCAGAACGAGATATTTTACAAATACACCAAATTGATTTCTAGTTTCAGCATAAGAACAAATGAAATATGAAAAACAATTCAGAACGATTCTTCATTAAATAGAGCCATGCTATTCTTGAAAAGTCGTTTACAAAGATAACAAAATAACGAAACCCATTCAAGATGTGATTCTAATAGGACCCCAAACATTAGAATGTACTAAATTAAAAGGACCAGATACACAAGGAATTATTCTAAACGGATGAGAGACACGATGATGTTTAGTTAATTCACAAGACGCACAATCTAAACTAGAAACATGACTCAAATTAGGAACCATCTTCTTCATTGATCGCAGACAAGGATGACCAAGTCTGTAGTGCCTCTGATTTGGTGTAAGAGATGCTAGAAAAGTAGTTGAACTTCCTTCACCATCTAGATAATAATGACCACAAGATTCATGCCCACTACCAATCGTTTCTTCGTCTTTAGATCCTAAAAAACACAGGAAGAGAGATAAAATGTATTTAAGCAATTCAGGGCTTTAATTAACTTACAGTCATCAGACTAAGAGGAAATTTTGGGATATATAAAACAGATGACAATGGTTAACGAGTAGGAAGTGTTGTCCTTAGACCAGACACTTTAGAAGTGCCATCAACAAGCATAACAAATTGAGTAGATGAAGGACACTTAAAGGAGGAAAATATATCTGAGAAACTTGTCATATGATCTGAAGCACCAAAGTCAATGATCCAGGGAGAAGAAACATGTAATTGAGAGGCAAGACATGCTATACCTGAGTGTGCCAAAGTGGCAGTGTTGGAGGAAGATGCAACAAAACTATGTAGCTAATCAATTTGGCATACTCTTCACGGGAAATAGTTATTGTCTCAGATATGGGAGTTGGTGCAATTGGTAGAGATTGAGTAATAGTAGTGTCTTCATAAGATGCTCGGTGGGCTTACCATAGATCCCAACAAAAGTCAACTGTATAACCATCCAAACCGCAATTAATACACTTACGTGGCCCCCCATGTCCACGACCTCCCCCTGAATCACATCCTCCACAGCCTCCACCATGAACCTTATGACCCCCACGTCCACGCCCTAAACCTCCAACAACAACTAAAGCGTCTGTATATGCAGATACATTAAACAAAATCACTTACTACAGTCCTCTATAACCTAGCAAACACTTCAATCATGGATGGAAGCTCTAGTATTTCTAAAATTTTGGATTTCATCGGTTTAAATTATGGTTTAAGTCCATAAAGAAAATAAATTACATCAAATCTTCTCTTTGTTTGCATTGTATCTCTAAATCAGTTTTGAGACGCTGATAAATATTAAGTTCATTTCGAACATTTTGGAGAGTCAAAAAGTAATCAATTAGACTCGTATCACCTTGTTGCAAAGTAAAATACTCCTGTGCTAACTGATAAATCTGTGAAATATTATTCTCTCCAGATTATATCTTGGATACTTGAGTCCAAATCTCCTTGGCCATGTTTAAGAGCTTGAAATTAACACTTATTTTAGGCTCCATACTGTTCCATAACCAAGTCATATTTTGAGCATTCTCCTGAACCCACTTTGAATACTTCAATTTCCCTTTGATCGTGAGGAAAACTTCAACAGATTTAGACCAAGGAATATAGTTATTACCATCCAACTTGATAGATGTCATCTGAAAACTAAAGAAATCAAATATCATCATATTAGGCTTATTCTCAATACTTCACCCGCACATCAACTAATTGCTATTCTAGATATGAGAAAGAACACCTCACGTTCACCAGACGACACATAAACACCTTATGCATTCACAAACATACTTCAAACCATCACCGAGGGCTAGCAATAACTCCCACATCCACAGAACAACACCAAAGGATCATTTTGGAGTACCCGAGAACCAATTTTTTTCGATAGTAGCTTGAACTACACCAAACAACACCTACAACCCTTGAGATTCTTTGAAAAATTAACCTTTACTCCATAGAGAGGATGCTTTAAATGCTAATATTAGGTGGTGCGACACCTCTTTGAACCAAGTCCTAGGGTTGAAACCCTTATCTAGGGTGTTCGGTCTCGTCTAGGGTACGAAATTGGAGATAAAAGAATGAAAAAACTGAAGAGAGGGAAGAAGATTGAGGAGAAGAGGAAGAAACTAAAGAAAAATAAAACAAATGGGCTCTGATACCATGTTGAGTAGAGAGAAAAGAAATTGGGAAAGAGAGAAAGAGATAGGGTCGAACTACTTGTTTCTCCTCTTCTATATCTTTTATATTGCATTAAAAAGATGAAATGACCATAATGCCCTTATACATAATAATACCTAAGTACTCTTAACAATTTCAACTTTTTTTGTCGTACTATGCTTACACCATTATTATGAGTCGATTCTCCTATTGAAGTTTGTGGTTAGGGTTTTGCTTGTCAAATCCTAATATTTGGTTATCCTATGGTTGATGAAGGCAACACTTAAATGTTTATACACTCTTTGTTGGGATTGTGTTTGTACCTAATGTTGTGCCATTGTTGGTGAATTACCTTAGCCAACTAGGGGAGTGTCTCGTATTAGGATCACTTTCATGTGATGCATGTGCCGTGGGTTATTACCATGTGCAATATGTTTCCAAGTGCTATGTATTTTTTCGGCCAAGATGTTTGGTCTAGTATGTACCAAGATTAGTTGATCACTACTATGACCAATGTGTTGTGTTAGTTGGCGCATACCAGTCCAATTTATGGAAAGGTATTTATTTCTCATCATTGAGTTTAAGTATTTGCATTCAGATGAAGTGGTCCACACCTATTTTAGGGGTATCATTAAAGCATACAATAGTTGAAGCTTACATGACTACAAGATTATGGGGGTGAAAAGTGGTTACAGGCAGCTATGGTTACTTAAAGAATCATCATCGTCCTTTCTGCTTAACGTGAAAGAGGGAGGGGGGGGGGGGGGGGGAGGGTGAAGATAATTTTTAGAATCTTATTTACTAATGAGTTTATGTTAAGTAGGATAGTTTTTGATATTTTACAAGTTTAGCACTTATTGCGTACATGGTTACTTTCCAAGTAGTTTGTCTTTTGTATAAAAGGACTTCAGGTCTCTTTGTAATGCATACAATTCAATAGAATTATTTTTGCTAATATTCTAATAATTTGACGTAGCGGAAGCGTGTGAACCAATAGATTCAATTGATAAACAAGTGATAGCTTGGAAGAAAATAAAATAAAGAGCTAGAAAGTAACTAAGAGAGAAAAAGGAATTGAATTGGTATGTTTGAATTGATTGAATTTCATTTTTGAAGCTTCTATATAGATAACTCCATCATAACAACTTAGAAACCTTCTAAAATACTAAAAAGTAACTTTCCTAATCTATCTATAACTTAATATTAACTTTCTAAACCTATTATAACTCAATTTGAACACCTCTAATTATAGCCTAAAGAATAAAAACGAATTTAGACAAAAATAGAAACTTGAAAATAAATTAGAAACTAATAAGGAATAGTACTCATAAAGTAATTCTGAAATAGAAATCCTACTAGAACTAGAAAATAGAAACAAATCCTAGTAGAATTAGGAAACTACTTGAGACACTAGAATTGTAGATGTCCTACATCATAGTCTTAGCCGCCCTTTCGATGTGGAAATCTATGGTTGTAACACCCAAAATTCTAAGAATAAGTTGGCTAATTGTAGGATTTGCTAACCTTTGAAGCAAGAGTATGGTATCGTTTAAGATGTTAGATTAAAGTTCTCAATTCTGAAGGATAAGCTTAAGTCATGGGATAAAAAGGCATTTAGGATGATAAATAGGAAAAAGGTAGAGTTTTTGGAAGAAATTACCCGATTGGACATGAAGGAAGTAGTAGTGGAAAAATCAAGATAACTAATTTGAAGGTGGAGTTCTAGAGGATCATCAATCTCTAGGAGATTATTGGAGGTAGAAGTCAAGGGTGACATGTACTCTAAATAGCAAGAGTTCACAAAAGAGCCAATCATATATCAAGACTTTTCATAGTAGGTAATGCTTTGGAAGGTGATGATGTATCATGTAGGGTGTAATGGAACTCTATGACAATATGTACTCTAATCAATGTTAGACGCCTTATGAATAGCCTTCCTTTTGATGGTATTAGTTCCAAGTTGGGTGTTTGCTTCAAGAGATTGCTTGAAAAGAGATCTTGAAGTTGAGGTTGATTTCCTAGTTTGTGTTCAACATACAAAATCATTGCTGGAAAGTTAGTTTGGACAACTAAAGTTGTCATTCCTCTGTTACTGCCCCTGAGCATGGAGTTTTTTTTGGAGGAAGGAAATAATGGACGAGGTTTGGATGCTAAGGATTGTACAAATGCTAAAATTTAGTTGGGAAACTTGGTCATTTATGCAAAATTGATTTGGAGAAAGCCTATGAAGATGGTCATTCTGGTTTTTTTTGGATTACATGAAGGGATAATTGGCTTTGGATGGATGTCGAGAAGGTGGATTGCAAAATGTGCATCCTTATCCTCTTCTTCCATTTTGGTAAATAAATCTCCTCTTCTCCTATTTCCCTTTTCATTTTTTTTGCTAGATATCCCCTTTCCCCGTATTCATTTTATATTGTTCTAGAGTCTTTAAGACTTATATTGAGAGTTTTCGAGAGTGAAGACCTTGAAGGCTTTGTTGTAAAGGAAGATGGTTGTATGATCTCCCATCTTTAGTTTGAAGATGATTCTATTGGTTTGTCAATGCCTCTCAATCCCAACTTTGATTTCTAATAGATTTTTTTTTGTGATCTTTCGAGGTTGTCTCAATTATTGTTATCAATTTCTCGAAAAGCATGGTGTTTTGGGTTGGAACAATTCCTAAAATTGACTCCTTAGTGAGAGACTTGGGATAACAGGTTGACCGTTTTCCATACTGTAATCTTGGCCTTCCTCTCCAACTCTCTCTCTCTCTCTCTCTCTCTCTCTCTCTCTCTCTCTCTCTCTCTCTCTCTCTCTCTCTCTCTCTTTCTTCATATATATATGGATCAGGATCCGTGTACACACATATCTATTCATATATCTACAACGTGTTTTGTCTTATGTGGGCTAAAAGTTTTGGATTGAGCTGATTTTTGGTGAGGATGATCTCTATGACGAGGAGATCATCCCCACCAAAAATCAGCAATTTCTAAAACTTCTAACCCCATATTTATGAGTTGAAGAATCGTGGACCATCCATTTTTTGTAAATCACTTTTGACGAGGTTAAATTTTTTGGATTGAGCTGATTTTTGGTGAGGATGATCTCTAACTTTTAGCCACATAGGACAAACACGTTGTAGATATATGAGTAGATATATGTGTACATGGAACCCAACCTTATATATATATGTATATTGGGTCGGGTTCCATAGACAACATTCTAGACAATGTGCTCTCGGAATGGGCTGATTTTTTGTGAGGATGATCTCTATGGTGAGGGGATCATCCTCCCAAAAAATCATCTCATTCTGAAATTGATGGCCCCATTTTACAAGTTGAAGAATCGTGGACCGTTCATTTTTACCGTTAGTTTGTAACCACTTTTCATAGGATTAGAAGTTTTAGAATCAGCTAGTTTTTTGAGAGGATGATCTCCTCACCATAGAGATCATCCTCACAAAAAATCAGCCCATTCCAAAACCTTTTTGGCATATAGGACAAAACTTTGTCTAGAATGTTGTCTACGGAACGCCACCCACATATATATATATTTGGAGAGATTTAATTCATATTTCTTTTCCAAATTTATGAATTTTATCTATTATAATTTTTTCGATTTTTGGGATTTTGGTTTATTGTATGGATTTCATGTTTTGTTGCTTGAATATTGAATGTTGGATTAAATTTCAGGTGATTCATAGAGATATCTAGGCAAGTTAATCAAAATTTCATTCTCTCATGAAATTTGAGAAGAATTGTTTTAGCTTTGATGCAACTTCTGTATAAATGAAAGATCAAATTTTGTGATTTTCATTTGTTTATGGTCACTATTTTGATCATAATATTGGGAATTCTTAATTCCATGTTGAATTGTAGGTTGGATCAATTGTGAATATTTTTTTATCTAATGATTTTCTGGCTATTTTGGCTCAGACTTTGTTGTTGTTTATGGTTGATGGTTGGTTGATTTCTCTTCTTATCATTTTCAGCAATGATTTTGTTGATATTTCATCCGAGTTGGCAGTTCAGGTTTGTAAGATAGTAGAAGCTAGTGATTTTATTGCCTTCTTTTAATTGGTTTTGTCAATATCTTTGTATGTAGATTTTGCTCATAGTATCTTACTGGAGCTCAGTTTAATCCTTTAAAAAAATAAAAAATAGATTGTCTTATATTGAGAGATGGCCTTGTTTTACTCTTACTTGCATTGGTGGGACCCATGTTTAGTGTAGCTTTATTTTTTGTATAAAAAATAAATGAAAAAATATTTATGAAATTTTGCATTTTCTTTCAACCAAGTACCTGCAAAATTTTATGGAGTTTTTTTGGAGTTGCTAATAAGAAATTGCAAAGCAAAACACTGCAAAACATCGTAATTGTAAAATTTTACATTTTACAACATACCAAGCAAGGCGATAAAGAAAGTTTGTCTTAATAGATTTTGCTCCCTATGGAACTTGGCGGTCAAAATGTGAACCACCTTCTTCTATCTTGCGAGATGGCCTCTGTATCCACTAGACTTTTCCCCAAGCAATTCTCTCTTTTCCAGAGTTGGCATTCCCCTAGTCTTTTGCACTAGAAGGAGTATTCTATGAAGAATGATACTGTTTGCTTTATGTTGGGGCTCTATGGAAAGAAAGAAACATAAGGAGGGAAAAGCACAATTCATGATGTCATTCTTAAAAGTTAAGTCTCCTATTTCCTTTTAATCCAAACTCCATGTAGAGACTTTCAAAGGGTTTTGTTTTTAGGTGAATGCATCATGCTTGAAGGTAATTGAACCTATGTTTATTATTTGCTCTGGTCTTCTATGTTGGCCTTTGTTCTTTCTGTTAAGGCTGGACTCCTCAACCTCCTTACATTTGTATTGTTTTCTCTTTCAGTAAAATCTTTTGCACCTCTTGAAAGTTTTTTTTATTCCAAAGCATCTCAGTAAATCATGATTTGGTCGCGCTAGATAGTTACTGTGTTCACCTACTACTTTCATGTATTGTGGTAATTGAAAATTTCTAGTTTTGTAGTTATGTCAGAGGACATGGTGAAGGATGGGTATGAAGACATCATGAACATTGATATTTCAGCAGTGGCCATTGATATGATGAGAAAGAAGCACGAGCACATCCCACAATTGAAATGTATCCTTTTCCAAACAACTTCATTAGTTTTAAATTATATAAAAAAAGGTTTTTATTTTTATTTGAATTGAAATATTCCTTCTGCCTTAGTTTCCCTTATGTATCACAATAGACATGCAAATGGATGTTAGAGATATGAGCTTCTTCCCCGATGAATCATTTGACAGTATCATTGATAAAGGTACTAGCTGTGACCTCTCACTCTGCATGCTTTGCCAAGATTTGTGAAATTGCGCACTAAATTAATAATTAACTGACGCTTTGTTGTTTGTGCCATCATCAAATATGTGTGTGTGGCCTTGTTGATCATCCTTCTAGGCACTCTTGATTCTTTGATGGTAAGGGTCATTCTTCAAATGTGTTTTTGCTCCTATTTGTTGTCGGACATGTTCTAACACTTGAGTTTTGCTTTTGAATTTTAGTGCGGTACCAATGCTCAACTTAGTGCCACTCAAATGCTAGGGGAAGTGAGCAGGTTTAGGCTTCATCACCTCAGGAGCTTAATTGTAAATACTGCTGTATTAAAGGATTTAAATGGCCTATTTTCTCTTAGATCTTTTTTTCCCTCGCTTTTGCAATATTTTTTTATTTACTAATCAATACTCTTGCTTGCTTGTAGGCTTCTTAAATCTAGAGGCACCTATATCTTGGTATACATTGAAGTTTTATTCCTTGTCTTTTTTAATTCTTTGTATGATGGTCTGCAAGCTCAGTATGGTTGAGTTCTTTCTTTTTACAGATAACATATGGTGACCCGACTGTAAGGATCCCTCACTTGAACCGAGCAGTATATAGTTGGAAAATTATATTGTACATTATACGTAAGTTCTCTTCTTCAACAGATCATCTGTCTCTCTCTCTCTCACACACACACACATATTCATTTAATCTGTTTTAGTGGCAGTTGATGCTTCAAATAAATTTATTTTGTTTCATTTGATGTTTCGGCACAATTATGCTACTGCTGCCTTTCTGTCTTTTTTTTTTCTTTTTTCGATAAGTGCCTTTCTTGTTTTTGCTCATCATGTTTTTGTTGTTCCTTAACTTTTGATGCATTTGGCTTCACAATATGGGTCTTGAATTGAGGTTTATCGATTACTATTTGCCTATTTTGTTTATTTAGTATTCTAATGGTCAGTTCATCTCATAAATGTTCTTTGTTCATGATCAATATCCCTTTGGCAATCATCTTATATGCGCCTATGTTAAATGCTAGATCGAGGTAATTAGGCAGAGAAGTTGATATTTGTTCCTCATTGGTTTATGTATCTGATTCAGTTAAGTTTCTTAAGTTATAATCCAGAATGTATTTTAAGGATTTGTTGACTAATAACTCAAAACAAATAAGATACGTTCAAACTATTTATACTATGAAAATCAATTTCCCCACTAGTCTTTGGTACCACTTCAATATCTTTCAAGGCTTGTCGATTCTCAGAATGATTGATGATCCTGCATCATTGGGGACCCTGATGGCTTAGATCCTTACTTTCCAGTTTGTTGCAGTCAATCTAGAACATATGACCTTTGGGAGATGACAATAATACCCTTTTTGGAAGGATTTAATCTAATTAAACCAAAATGATTGCCGCTGAATCCAAATTTGGTTACTATGAATTGGAGCTGTTGATTTCATTGCAGATTGATTTTTCATGATGTATGCCATTGTGAATTTTCTTCTTCTTTTTGTCTTTGCAGCCAGACCAGGATTCCAAGGATCAGCTGGTAGTAGTAGTAGTAGTTCATCATTTATGGAACCTGTACCTATCACAGAGAAGGGGCATCTTCCTGCGGATTTTGTTCTTGAAGATCCAGATTCTCACTTTATTTATGTGTGTGAAAAGGTTGATGAAATAGTTGAACTAGAAAGCACAAACACTCTGACAACAACAAATGTTGTACAATGATAAAGGAAGAATAAGGGACGTTGAATCCTTCGATTGCTGTTTGTACACAAAGTTGTTTTTAAGGCATCCCTTGAGTTTGTTTCGGGCGTAGTAAACAGTTCTGGTTTTTATTCACAAAAAACTATTGTCTTTGGCTTGTTGGGTTAAATGTTTCAATGTGTGGGTGACGAGTGAAATGGCTTACATCTCCAAAATGCTGGCTGAATTTATTGTCTGTGTATGCTTCTGTTTGAACTATTGTTGATAGCTCTTTTATACTTGTATAATCAGTTATTATTACATCAACAAAACTCACTGAAACTGCTACCTTTGTATGCCGTTGTCCTGTGCTCTGCTGGAGTCCATGGACCAATGTTTTAAAATTGGGAAATTTACTTAATAGATCATTTGGTAGGGATGTGTTTCTAAATGCACCCTGAGTCTTTCGGGTGGTATCTTGACAACCCAATTAGTAAAAATCTTTCTATTTTTAGACCCCCTCACTAATGATTAAATGGTAAACTCAAATCGTCAAGATTGAGATTCAAATTGTCGATCCCGACAATTGATGTCCAAACATTGAGATTGATGATTTATAACCGTTGCTCTTGACAGTTGTAGGTTGATCTTTATGATTGGTGTAAAGGTTGGTCTCAATGATTAAATAACAGGACTATCCAGATTCTGCTGAAAAATTAGGAGTACATAGAAATGGCTCAGTCAACTCAACTCGATCATTTTTTGACAGTCCCAAATTCTAAAACTTGTTTTTGCCAATTTGTGAGGCAAGATGGAAATGCACCATAGTCAATTTGAAAATCGACCAGTTATCATATTTAATATATTTTTTAATGGAAAAAAACTAAATACAATGCTCAATTTGAAAAAAAAAAATACGAGTAATGGGTAGTGGTCAGGGCCTCCCTCCAAAAACAGGAGAGACCACTCTCAGGGATTTATCCTCTTAGGGGGACTGAATGTGCCCTGAGGATTAGTTGACTACTTGGATTTCCAAAAGCAAAAACGTTTGTGTTATGTCCTTTCTCACTTTATCCTTCTCGAAAGTTGTAAAATTTTTCTAATCAATCTCTTTGGCATTCGATCATGCTTTTGGATGCAACATGAAAATGCAACCAGAAAACTTCCCTTTTATACCATGTAAATCAGCTTGATTCATTAATCAATGGAGAAAAACAAAGTCGAGGAGGCATGGAAGACATGTGGGTGTGTCTAAATCACCAAAAAAGAAAGGTGACTTAGTCGAACGAAGATTTGTTGTTGCGAAATTTCTATGTTAAGTTGATGAATCAATGCAATGACACCACATGTATGGAAAAAACAAGAGTAATTAGTTAGTGGTGAGATAAATTAAGGGAGAGTTTTTTTTTTAAGCAGTTAAGTGCTTGGATTATACATGTTTTGGTTATGGTACTATTTTTTCACATTCGATTGGAGAATCAAAACCCATGGGTACTCGTGTTTTTTGACGTTTCCAATTCTGAGTCCATTAATTTTGGAATTGGACTTGGAACCGACAAGAACCATAACCAACCCATTAGGGCTGCAACTCGGGCGGGTTGGGGAGCAACCCGGGCCCAACCAGAACTTGACAAATGTCAACTTACACCCATGCCCAACCCAACCCAACCTCGGGCTTAAAATGCTCAACCCAAACCCAACCCAAGTTGAGTTAATTTATTTCCCATTAACATTAGATAATTTATCAATGATAAGAGCTTATGTAAACATAAGTGATATCTAAAACACCTTAAAATTTACAATTATTTATCCTACAATTGTATTCCAAAATTTACATATATAAAATTATAATCAAATTTAAAAAAGACGAAAAAAATTATGATTCACTAAAGTTACCATCTTAATTCATTTATTGGTTGTAATTTTCAACAAAACAAACATTTACATTGTGTATCAAATATGTGGGTAAAAAATTGTAGAAGACGCGTGGTGTAAATAAGGTGAATATTGATGATTGATCACATAATAAATTTAACTCGTATCTCGAGGCATCAACTGATATATTTTGAATTAGATTTTATTTAATTAGAAAGTAATCATATCTAGAAATAGAAAGTCTCTTAATTGACTAAAGAGTATCTATTTCTAGATAAGGATAAATTTAATAGAGAATCTTGAATTGTTTGTCTTTCTTTTTAAGGTTTGACTTTTGTATCTATATATATAATGAGAGCTACATGATAAAAGGCAAGGGGAGGAAAAGGGAAGAGGAGGCTAGGTTTTGCAGATCGTGTAATGACTTTAAGAATGGTGGAATGGCTCTTCAGAGCCCAAGGATATAGTTCGGATTCAGGACAAACCCTGTGAACAAATCTTATGTTTTGTTTTATCTTTTTTTTTTTTTTTAATTTTTTTTCTCTGTGTGTGTTTTTTATCATTCGTGTGCATCAACATTGATAAAGATTGATCATTAGGGGTAAATCTTGAGGAATCGATGACATCCAAGATTTTACCTCTACAAATTAGTGTCATCAGTGGGAACAAAAAGAAAATCACAAGAAACCACATGGAACTATGGGGACTTAATAAGGATTTGAGGTCTGCCCCAGATCAACCCTTAGTAGGATCAGTATTTCTGATCTAATTTGAGGGACAAATTACGATTTATTTATTTATTATTATTATTATTATTATTATTATTATTATTATTATTTGATCGCATAATAAATATGGGTTGCGGAACCACTTACATTGCATAGATGATTTTGGGCTACGATGTAATAAAAAAATGGTGGAGATATCTTATTTTTATTAACACAAATATGTAGATTTAATGGCGTGCAATTCATCAATAATAGGGGATTTAATGGTGGTGAGGTAATATTTGTTAGAAAAATATAGAAATTGAAAATAAAGAAGAAAATTGCTCCGAGGCACGTAGTAATCTACATTGTCTTATAAACAACAGATGCCCCCACTTTGATTGAACACAAAGATGCATATGGGTTGCTGGCGAACTTGTCTTAAGGATACAATATAGATCCCTGTTTTATCATAACTGTATATTTTCTCAAAATTTGTCACACAAAATCTCTGATACACGAATGCCTTTTTTGTAGAAAGTTAGAATAATTTTTTTAACAGAATTGATCTCTATAACTAAAGAACAATTTCAAAAGTCATATGCATTCATAAATGGATTAAGAAACTCAATAGGTATGAACCCATTAGAAGCACTAAGCACCTATTCAGATCAAAGAGTTCGTTAGGCACCCTGTGGGCCCCTTCGACACCTTTTGGGTCGATTTTGGAGCCTATCCAAATTTGGACGGCCCTCCTTTATTTTTAATTTCTCTTATATATATATATATATATATATATATATATATATAATAAAAAGAATTAAAATTTTCATATAGCTAAAAGCCATTAGGAGCTCTCAAGGAGAGAGTATTTGGAATGAAGAAAAAGTTGAGAATAGGTTTTTATTTATAGGTTTAAAAGTCCCTCCAAAAAATTTAGAAAGTAATGTGGGATTTACAAATTATTTGGAAAAAAATGTCAAAAAATACTTTTACAATCTTCAATCCATGTGAAAAAAATATCAACTAATAGAAATGTTCTAAATAAAAAATACTTACTTTTACTTTAACAAAAAAGTATACCAATCATAAAGTAACTTTCAAATATCATTTTAAAACAAACTAAATTATTTTTATTTTAATCAATTCTAAATATATATTAACCAACATTTATTTTAATAATCCCCCACTTGATTAAAAAAATAATTAATTAAATAGAGGCCAACATGATGTGTATCAGAATGATCATAATAAGTATAACCATAAATACCTAACGGTTTGAACCTTTTACCTCTATATATAATTCAAAGTTTATAAGATATTTAAGTAGCTTATAATTTTGAATTTAAATTCTATGTAATAAATCGGAATTATATATATACTTATTATTATAATCTAACTCATTAGTGACAAAGGCTAGCACTTTGCAGTCATACACTTAAATCCTGATTTTCATGAGTATTTCAAATAAATGACCGATTCTCTATTTAAAACAGTTAAACTTTTATACTCATATAGGTGAATTTGTCTACGTGCTCTTGTAACTTCTTTAACACCCAAGCTTAAGATAGCCTATAAATTCATTAAGAATTTTAACTCTTCCTTTTCATATTACAAGATATGTGTACTAAATAACATAATGATAGCCAATATATAAATATTGTGTACATTTACAAAGACAGTAAAGTAGCTTTTTATCTCTTGAACTCAAAAAATCGGATCTCCAAATCTACTAAGTTGAGGTTATACTACTTTATCTTCATGGATATCGGTCTTAGGCCAATCCCCCTCGATGCTCTCAAAACTACCTCTCTACGCAGTACTTTTGTTAACTGATATGCTAGTATTTCTGAAATTGGTACGTACTCAAGCACAATCACCCCATCTATCAACATCTATCAAACAATATTATATCTAAGGCTTATATGCCTTGATTTACTCTTATATTTTCTACATAATCATGGATAAGAGCCAATGGAATAAATCTAATAATACTTCGAAGCATTCTGCTTCTTTTATCGTAGTCGATAATACTATGTATTCTGATTTCATACTTGATGTAGAAATGCAAATATGTTTCTTTGACTCCCATGATATCACTCATCTTGCTAAAGTATAAATCCAATCACTTGTAGACTTTAAATCATGAATATCAGAGTTCCATATAACATCTAAAAATCCTTCTACTAATTCAGGTTTACCACTATATTGTAAACAATAATTCTCAATACCTTTAAATATTTCAGAACCCTTCTAATAGCTTCCCTTTAGGTCCTGGATTACTTGTAAATCAACTCAATACCCCTACTATAAAAGTTATACCGAGTCTTGTATATTGTATTAAATAAATAAGACTACCAACTATTTTAAAGTATTCTAATTGAGATTTCACTCTACCAGTATTCTTAAATAATTTCTTACTTGGATCACAAGGAGTAGGAGAAAGTAAACAGTCAAACATATTATATATTTTCAATATTTTTTCAACATAATATGATTGAGATAAATTAATGGTTTTATCTTCTTTTATGATTTTTATTCAAGAATAAAGTCTGCCTCTCCAATGTCTTTCATATCAAAAGATGATTTAAGAAAGTTTTAATTTCTATAATTATATCAATATCTATACAAAAAATTAACATATCATTTACCTACAATGAGACAATCACATAACTTTGATTTATTACCTTACTATAAATACATATCTTATATTCACTTGATTTAAAATCAAATTATTTTATTTTCTTATCAAATTTATCATGCCACTATTTTGGTGATTGTTTAAGACCATATAAAGATTTATTCAATTTACAAACCAAATTACTTTTACTGGATTCTATATAATCTTCTGGTTGTTCTAAGTAAATTTCTTCGTTTAAATCACTATTTAGAAATATAATTTTTACATTCATTTAATGTATGTAATTATGAATAGATGTTAATGCTAAAAGAACTCTAATAGAGGTTAATCAAACAACGAGAAAAAATGTATCAAAATAATTTCTTCCTTTTTTTTTTGCCTAAACCCTTTGGCTACTAATCTTGCTTTAAATTTTTTTAAACTACCATATAATTTTAGTTCTTTTTTGAAAATCCACTTATGTCCTATAGTCTTACAATTTGGAGGTAAAGATACTAAATATCAAGTTCTATTACATTTAATAGATTCTATTTCATCATCCATAACTTCTTTTTAAAACATACTATCAAAGATGTTATAGCTTTTTTATAAGTCTTAGGATTTGCTTCTAAAATATAGGTATAAAAATCTAGACCTAAGAATCAAACCTAAAGTCAATTAGGAGACTAAAGTAAAACTATGGTCAAAAGTCAAACTCTATGGCAATTTGATAAGACCTTGGTCAAGGTCAAAGCTAAAAGTCAAACAATAAGGGTGATGCAATCCTAAATCAATTATTATTCAAAAATAGGTTGAGTCAATTTGAAATTATTAACAGATAAAATAAAGAATGAAAAGGAAAAATATGAAAGAATAAAATAAAAAAAATTTGTTTTTGTTTGTTGTGGTCAGACGTATTGTTAGGTTGCTTACGTACTCCAAAAACTTTGGGATCAAACCAAACGTAGTTCTTAAAAACATGTATGAAATTTCCAAAAATTTATCGAAATCAACGAGTTGACTCGATGATTTTTAAAATCTGATGAAAACGAGTTATTTCATAAAGATATATTATTTAAAAACTTTGAAACATGGATTTTTGAAATAAGAGTTTGGCTCATTAAAAAAATTTTGTGTGTCGAATTGATTTGATGAAAACTAGGATAAAAATTTGACTAACCTTAAAAAAGATGATCTGATTGTCGGGGTTACTTCAGAAAAAGTCGAGCTTGGATGCGATGACTTGGGCATGAGAACCGATGGGCAAAAGAAAAATTAGATTTGGAACTACCAAACTGCAAGCAAAAGTGAGGTTCGATAATCTGAAATTCCAATTATTCTCATTATCACATGTGAAAACGAGAAGAAGTAAAATTGATGATGATCCGAGAGCGAAGAGATTAAGCCACGAGTGCTATTGGGAGATAAAGGAAGTGAAGAGATGGGAAGAAACTTAGTGAGGATAGTCCTTTTGTTTTTATTTTTTTATTTTTTTTCTTTTGTTGTTGTTCTCGTTAAAGAGTGGTTGTACAAAATAGAGAATGGAAGAGAGGTGGAGACGGTGTGATTGTGAGGAAGAATGGTAAACGTGCAAGGCTGAAAAACTTGGGAGTTGCAAAATGTAGGTGCCAAAGAGAGAGATAGGTGATTCGGTTGAGTCAAATGGAGATTTGGTTGAGGTTTATGGTTGTAAAATGAAGAAGATGGACGAATTTTGGTGTGTGTTTGGAAAGCAAAAATCGAGAGGTTCTGGGCGTGTTTGGTTGTGAAAAGAAGAGGAATAGAGGATGACTACTAATAGAGGTTTAGTTTTGAGGAAGATTTTGATAAAGTGAAGGTTAGTTTGATTTTAATGGCTGCTATGGAGATGAAGGTATGGGGGCTCAATTTTAATGGCTTTTATGGAGATGAAGAAGAAGAGGTCAGTTGTGGGAAGTGAGCTCGGTAGAGAGGATGGCTGTGCAATGGATCTTTTTACTACAGTTTTTGTCTATTGACTTTGAAAATTGGTCCATCCTTAGGATTCTGAACTTCTATTGCACCATGTTGGTGCACAAAATGGACTATGTATGGGCCTGACCATCTAGTTTTCAATTTTTCAAAAAAAAGATATAATCTGGTGTCGCAGAGCAAAACTTTTTACCTTAGTTGAAATTCTTTTCTCAAGATAAGCTTATTATGCACCATTTTTGTTTTGTCCTTGTATTTCCTTGCACAATCGTAGGCATCATTCCTAATTCATAAGTTGGAGTTTCCTATTCTCTCCTACCTTGTCGAGGTTAAAGTCTAGGCGTTTAATAGGCCAATATACTTGATGTTCTAACTCGACTGACAAATGACAAGTTTTCCCGAAAATGAGCCTGTAGGGAGACATTCTTATGTGTGTCTTATAAGCTATGCGATATGCCCATATGGCATCTGTGAGTTGCAAGGACCAATCTTTACGAGTGGTGTTGATAGTTTTCTTTAAAATTATCTTTATCTCTCGATTAAAGATTTCTACTTATCCAGTTGTTTGAGGGTGATATGGGGCAACAACTTTATGAGTTATCCCATACTTTTGCAATATAGATTCAAAATCATAATTGCAAAATGTTTTCTCCATTACTAATGATAGTTCAAGGTGAATCGTAATGTGGGAATATGATTTTTTTGAAGAACATGACTTCCATCTTTTGGTCACTTCAACTCATTTGGAAACATAATCAACTGTGACGAGGATATAAAAATATTTGTATGACATAAAGAAAATGAGAGGGTGCATGGTGGTTTGAGGGCTTTGGTTTTGGGTTAAAATCTTGAGTGGTTATTTCTTATATTGTTCTCTTTTGATTTCTTAGTGAAAAAGATTGGATCTGTTAATGAACATAGGCATCATTATTGAACCACATAAATCTTGGTATTCTTGAGTTTGTTTATGAATTTTCTTTGTTATTTTCTTCGTAATTATATTGAATAGAAATCTCCAAATTCACAACAATAGGTATCAGAGCAATTAGTTTCATATGGAGATAACGATAATATATTTTGAAGATTATTTTTTCTTTTAATTTTTTTGTGTGTGGAGGAATGTGCCACAAAATTAGGGTTTAATACGATGGTAATGAAGAGTTCAAATATGAAGTTTGAGGTTGAAAGATTCGATGGAAGTGGTGGTTTCAATTTGTTGCAAAGAATGGTGAAGGATGTCTTGGTTTAACAAGGCCTAGCTAGGGTGTTGAAAATAAAGTCTAGTAAACCAAATAAGGTCACAGATGCATATTGGGAAGACATGAAGGCAAACATGGTTAGTATGATTCAACTTTGTTTTGCAGATAACGTTTTATTTAACGTTATGGAGGAAGAATCCACACTGAAAATTTGAGATAAGTTGGAAAACCTTTACATGGGTAAGAGCTTGACCAACAAGTTATTGCTGAAAAAGGCAATTATATGCCTTGAAGATGGTAGAGGGAGCGAATTTCCAGGAGTACATGAATGTGTTCAATTAGATCTTGGATTAATTACACAAAATTGATGTTAAATTGGATAAAGAAGACAAGGTTCTTGTGCTTCTTAACAAAGATTTTGTATGAAAAAGATATGGTGAAGTTGGAAGAGGTCAAAGGAGGACTCCTATCTAATGATATTAGAAGGAGGCCCAATCTTGAAGGTACTGGTCAATAATGGATTATTTGTGGAGGGAATCAACGATGAAGGATTTGGGATAAGAGATTTGAAGATAGTAGGAGTAGATCCAAATTGAACGGAAATGGTAACATACAGTGTTACTATTGTAAGGAATATGGTCACATCAAGAAGGACTGTCCAACTTGTGCGAAAAAGAAACAAAAAAAAATATGAATAGTTCTAGTTGTGCGATATTGCAATGGAAAGTAAAGATGGACAAGAAGATTATTGCGGAGATGTTCTAGCAATCTTAAAAGAAAAACACACTTTCTCTGATGATGAATGGATAATAGATTCAGGTTGTTCTGTTCACTTATCCTCTAGAAAAGAATTTTTGATATGTTCCAAGAAAAAAAGACAGGTGTGATTTTCTTGGGTGATGGATCAATTTGTGATGTCATGAGAGTTGGTACGGTAAAAATTAAAATGTTTGATGGAGTTATACATACTTTGTGAGGTGTGGTTTTTGTCCCAAAGATGTGAAAGAATCTAATATCACTTGGTAGGTTGGACTCCATGGGTTGTAGGTATTTAAGTGGAGGTGGAGTTATGATAATTACACGTGATTGTATGGTCCTAATACGGGGAGAAAAATGGGGAGAATTGTATCATCTGGTGGGAAATACATTGAAGAAGATTGGATCTATTCGTGGACGCAAGCTTCATTGCCAAACCACGTAAATCTTGGTATTTTTGGTTTGCTTCTTAATTTTCTTTATTATTTTCTTCGTGATCGTATTGAATAGGAATCTCCAAATTCACAATAATCAGGAGGCTAAGTTTTGTAGATCTTATAATGACGTCAAGAATAGTGGAATGACTCTTTGGAGTCTGGGGACATAGTCCATATTTGGGACAAATCCCGTGAACAAATCTTGTGTTTTTTCTTATCTTTTTAGCTTTGATTATTTTTTTGTGTTTTTTTTTATATATCATTTTTATACATTAACAATAATAAAGATTGATCATGAGGGGTAAATCTCAAGGAATCGGCGACATCCGAGTTTTACCTTTACCTCAAATGTAGAATGATAGAAACAAAAGCATATATAACAAAACAATTGTTTATTTTATGGAAATAATCCACATTAGTTTTATCGAGAAACAAAAATATACATAGAAAATGAATACGAAAGAGACTAAGATTTAAGAAATATTTTTAAATTATACTCACATTAATTTTAGAATCGTCCAAATCAAGCTACCCAATGCCTATGCTTGAACCCAACCCAATTTGAGTCTAGAATTTTGTTGTTGTTCAAACTTGAGACTGAAGCCAATGTAATTATGCCTACACTTGACCTAAGATCAGGTTCAACCCATCAGGTTCGAGTTTGGCCCACCTAAGTTGCAGCTCTACGACTTATTGACACTCCTAATAATGAGAAAAGGTAGAGTAGAAGTAGTTTGACAACAAAATCTAGATCTCACATATGTTTTGACCTTTATAGTTATATTTAATATAATGAGAGTCATTTTGGTCAAAAACCAAGAAAATTACAACTGCATGACCCCAGAATCTTGTCTACTGGTTTTCAGAATTACAAAAATATTATTTTTCACTATATAATCTTCAAAAAAATCCCCTTTAATTAATATTTTAAATTACCAATAAAGCCTTTTGATACACCTGCCACCTCTAGTTTTGTAATAATGACAAATATAAAATAACTTAAATGTCCTTATCTTTCATCTCCAAAAAAGAAAAAACCCTTTGATTTTTTCCCCAACATGTTTAATGTTAGGTAAAAAGTTTTTAACCCTCATCTTCAACTATTTAAGATTCTATTTTATTGAACTTTCAAACCTTAATAACAAGTTAGGATTTTAGAGAAGTACAAACATATCTTTTTAGGTAAAAAATAAATGATTTCTATAAGACATTGAAGACAAGATTGAATAAATTAAAAATTATTTACTTGCAAGGATAACGATTTAAAGATAAAAGATTTTTAAGATCATCTTCAACCTTCAAATCTTCAAAATACTATACAAGTTCTGAAAAAAGAGAATGATGCATTTTTTGTTGTTGTTGAGAAAATTAAAGATTTTCTATTACACATTAAAGACGATGGATTGAAGACGAGACTGAAGATGGTACCAATAATTTAACCTTCACATTAAAAACTTGAAGACAAGAACATTTAACTCATTCACATTCGTCCATATGATTCTATTACAAACCCTAGACAAGGGGACATGTCATCAGTTTGACAACACAAGGAGTATTTTAATATTAATAAAAACATAAAGGGGCATATAAATCTCCAATAGAGTTTAAATATAGAACAAGTCCAACCAAAGCAAACCAACCAAACCAAAATGCTTCGAGCACTCACTCTACGGCGAACTGCAAGAACAGTACTTCAACGCCCAATCAATCCCACCACGTCACTCCCTCCATCTCTCCCACCCCCCAAAACCCTAATCTCCACTCGCCAAAATCCTAACCCTAACTCTAATTTTCTCCGATACTTCTCTTCTTCTCCATCACCAACTTCTTCAACATCAGATGCAGAAATTCGCAAATACTTAGGTTATTTTGCTCTTCTTCTTGCCTCTGGCATCGCTACTTACTACTCTTTCCCCTTCTCTGAAGATGCCAAGCACAAGAAAGCTCAGATCTTCAGATACGCTCCATTACCCGAAGATCTCCATACTGTGTCCAATTGGAGTGGCACACATGAGGTTCAAACTAGGGTTTTTCTACAACCAGAGAATTTGGAGGAATTGGAGAAGATTGTGAAGGAAGCGAATAAGAAAGGGCAGAAGATTCGACCGGTCGGCTCGGGATTGTCACCGAACGGGATTGGGTTGATGAGAGCTGGGATGGTGAATTTGGCTTTGATGGATGAGATTCTTGAGGTGGATAAGGAGAAAAAGACGGTTAGGGTTCAAGCTGGGATTAGGGTTCAGCAACTTGTTGATGGGATTAAGGAGTATGGGCTTACATTGCAGAATTTCGCTTCAATTAGGGAACAACAAATTGGTGGGATTGTTCAGGTTAGTTTTTCGCTATTTGATTGATAAGAATTAGTGGGTGTTTTTCAATGGCAATGAGTTTGATAGATGATTGGATTGGTGATTCTTAATGCTTGGATTCGATTTTTACTAGAATGTGTTTTTTATGTCTGTAATTGCTCCATTTCATGTGAAAAGCATAGGACTTCGAAATGTAGTCAGTTACACACATGGTTTTAAATCTTGTCCCATACCGAGATGACTCATTCAGCAATGAAACAGATTTACATGGCATCTTAGACTTCACATCATCTTGCGAGATAAACGAGATGACTTGGATGATATTTTGAAAATCTTATCCCAGTCAATAAAACTCAGTTTAGTCAACCGGAATTTTGTTTATTTTGTTAAAACAATTGAATTTAAATATTCAAAATTTTATTTTATTTTATGGGTAAGCTGGACTTGAACCCACGACCTCAAAGTTTTTTTGCAATGTGTCAAATCATTTATATATAAATAAAACATGAATCTTATGAATTAAATTTTCTAATCTACCTTATTTTATTAAAAAAATTATAATTATATTCTAAACTGAGTTAAATGGTTTGTCTTGTCTGAGACAACTCGGTCTCGACCATGGTCGAGTCAAGATGTCAAACCGAGTTTTAAACCGTGGTTACACACTCCTTTATGGAACTTTTACATATGATCAATGTTGCTTATTGAACGCACATTGTTGGGTGGCAGTTCATCCAAGAAATTTTGTTGTTTGTTGAGGAAGCCATCAATGCTGTCCAATGCGGCCACATATCATTTGATGGTTTTTCTTAATCATCATCATCGTCGTTGTCTCCACCTTATCAATTACTAGGGTAAGGGTTGGCAACATGAATGTTGTTAAGCTATTATGAACCATACATTTAGTCAAGGCATGTTCCTTCAATCTAAGTGGATATTTAGTGAAGAGAAGAATTCATCAATAATGTACTATTTGAGCTGGACAACACCGGCTTTGGTGTCTATCCTTAAAGGGAGAGGGTAGTATTTTTCGTAGGAGTTGAAAATAAGTAAGTTCAGTGATGGTGCAAATGATTCCTTTGTTTAATTTCAATTGACGATTCTGTGCTAAAAAGTTCATAGGATTACATCCATCTTTTGACATTTTGTTTTTCATAAAGATTGCTTTTTTAAATAAATATTGATAGTATTTTGTGGAATTATGATTGAATTACTAGGGTTTCTAGCAGGAGTATGAGATTTGATACTTTGGAATTCATATTTGATAAGCTTTGTGAAACACAAACTATAAATAGAAATATTGTTCATTAGCAAATAAGACATAGTTCTTACAGTCTTGCATTTAGCATACAAGGATGAGCATAGATGAAAATACCAGTTAGATAACGACAACATTGTTGAAGGACCTTGTTGAAAGTTGAAACCACCACTTAATTAATATCCTATGCCCTTTCTATCATACAATTTGGATACTGTTATACGTACACCCATTATTTGACTACTTGAATTTGCATGTGCCTTCGACACGAACATCCTCTTTGGGGTTAAGGGTTAAAAGAGGAAAGGGAATTAAGTTAGAGGAGTATTATTAAAAAATGGGGAGAAGATGAAAGACAATGAAGTTGGAGGGGTACCCTTGGAAAGGGAGGGTAGAGGAGAAAATGAAATAGAGATGGATGGGTATTCTTGGAAAGGAGGAGAAGAGAAAATGAAATAAAGTGGAGGGTTGTATTCAGGATTCGTGGGGAAATCAAATCCTAACCCCCACTCATACAGGGGATAGACATTGGGAAGTGAACTGTTGTGTTTTATTATATAGAATGTTTATGTCTTCATAATCCCCCCCCATTTATTCACTGGACCCAACTTTGTTTCACTTGATTTGGTCAATTCTCTTGGGTAGTAAAGGCGAGTCTATATTTTTTCTGATCTGAATCTTAGTGTTATTTTATTCATGTTTCTTTAGGTAGGTGCTCATGGCACTGGTGCAAGCTTGCCTCCAATCGATGAACAAGTCATCAGCATGAAACTAGTTACCCCTGCCAAGGGAACAATAGAGGTTTCCAAAGAGAAAGATCCTGAACTATTTTATCTAGCTCGCTGTGGTCTTGGGGGCCTTGGAGTGGTTGCTGAGGTCACCATACAATGTGTTGATAGGCATGAACTTGTAGAGCACACATTTGTTTCCAACGTCAAAGAGATCAAGAAAAATCACAAGTAAATGTATTTCTTAACTCTTATTCTTTATCAAAGCATGGTTTCTGGGACATCATATTACAAGCTTTTTAAAGGGTTTTCTGAATGGTATTTATTGAAAGGGACCAACTAGTTGCACATCACCAATCGATGGTTGCGCACCAACCTTATTTTTTTTATAACCACTTTTTTAACCTAATGATTGCAATTTAATACCTAACCTTCTAACCTTTTGGGGTTTAAAGCTTATTTTATTCATCTTCTTGCAGCTTTGTATTATCTGCTCATGCTTTACTTTGCTCGTAGTCTTTACTCGTGCTTGATTTTTCTCGTGATTGAGTTGCTCGTGTTCTCTTTGGAGCCAAAGTATTTCTTGCAAAATGATATCGAAATGTGCAACTTTGTAAACATTGTTTATAAAAATTACTGGACCAACAATAATTTCTATGGGCATGGTTGAGGAAGAAGAAAAATATTGAATAAAAAAGAAGAGTGCAACATTTTTTAGTTATTTTTGGAGTGTAATCATCCAAATGGAGTGCAAATGGGAATTTTTAAGTGATGGAGTGCAAGTGCAACTAATCGGTCCCTTGTTGAAATCAAGTGTCAGAGAGTTGAAGATTCTTTTATTTTTCCAGAGTCTTCATAGTCCTGCTTTCATGTTTAGGAAATGGCTTGCTGACAATAAGCATGTGAAATACTTGTGGATTCCATATACGGACACAATTGTAGTTGTGACATGCAATCCTGTTTCAAAGTGGAGAGGTCCCCCAAAGTTCAAACCCAAATATGGGGAGGATGAGGCACTACAACATGTTCGTGACCTATATCTGGAGTTATTCAGGAAGTACAGGTAAAGCTGTTGTCTTTTATAATTCTGACTGCAAGTGATGCTTCAAATCTTTTTCCCTATGCCATAAAAAAAGATGAAATTTTCAGAATTGAGTTGGCGCAGAGATCGGAGTTGTAGAAGATCAAAATTGTTCTATTTCCAAAATTTGAAGTAACCTACACAAGCTTTGCTTTATTTATTTATTTCTGTTCTTTTCTTTTCTTTTTATTTTTTTATTATTTTATTTTTACTTCTCTTCCCTTTCATGGTTTCTTTCCTTTTCCTCCTTGAAAGCACCTCCCTTTGGTGTTTAAGGCTGAGTGATGTATGGTTCAAAGAAGTTTCTTGATAATTGTTTTTTTTTTGTTTGTTTTTGCTTTTGGTCCCCTTGTTTACCCTTTGGAGAAATTACTACTCCCTTTTCTTTTCATCCATTGATATATATATATATATATATATATATATATATATATATATTGAGTTGATTACTTCTAGTTTAGTTGTTTGCAGGACTGAAGAAACTTCAACTAAATCTCCAGAAAGCACTGAGCCAGATGTAAATGAGCTCTCATTTACAGAGCTGAGAGATAAACTTCTTGCACTTGATCCTCTGAACAAAGACCTTGTTATAAAAGTGAATCAAGCAGAGGCCGAATTCTGGAGGAAGTCAGAGGGATACAGAGTGGGTTGGAGTGATGAAATTTTGGGCTTTGATTGTGGTGGTCAGCAGTGGGTCTCAGAGACTTGTTTTCCTGCTGGAACTTTAGCAAAACCAAGCATGAAAGACCTAGAGTTCCTAGAAGAGTTGAAGCAGCTTATACAAAGCGTAGGGATACCAGCACCTGCTCCTATAGAGCAGCGATGGACTACTCGCAGCCGGAGCCCCATGAGTCCGGCTTCAAGCTCAGTAGAAGATGATATATTCTCATGGGTAACCTCTCATCTCTACTGTCTCTTCATTCTTGACTGATTTTGTCATATCTGGGTGTTCTGCTTTGACACACTGACACTACTCATTGAGCTGCTTAAGCAATGAATTTTGCGTCTCTTTATTATTGAACTAGAAGGTACATGTATTTGAAGGGCTTATTTGTAATTTAAAATATTAATTAAAGGGTGTTTTTGAAGATTACATGGTAAAAAAAGGATATTTTTGTAATTTTGAAAACTAATCATTGTGAATTTATGAACATGGGATTGCAATTTTCTCGGTTTTTGACCAAAATGACCCTGATTGTATTAAATTTAAATCTAAAAGTGGGGGCATTTATGGTAACTCAAATTTTGGTGTCGAACTACTTCTACTCTGCCTTCTCTCATTGTAATAGTAAAGATTTAAGTACAAACTTATGTATGAAACTTTCATCATTTTATTAAATTTAGTGGTTCTAAATACTATCCTTAATAAAATTGATGAGGAGTGCATCTTGCAAATGATATCTGCAATTCGAATTACTTTTGAATAATTTGTTTCTATGACAACATACTGTGCATCTTACATAGGTGCTAATCATTATGGAAGCTTCCTTCATCTCGTCCAATAAAATAAGAGCTGCTATTGGCACCCCAACTTTTGCTTCCTTTATCTAGAAGCTTCTTTTAGAGTGCTTCTATTACCACACCAACTTTTACTAACAGCACCCCAAGATGCGTCTATATTTTTTGGTGTTTTACATATGAATTGGGGTGCTGTTAGCAGAAGTTGGTGTGACAATATAATTTCTCTTCTTTTAACATGAGAGAAATTTTGCTCTCGCTATTTCTCTCTCTCTTTGTTAGAGAGAAACCGCGACGACAACATCAAACTCCGAGTAGATCGTGACTAGTGTGAACAAAATCCTGGTGTGAAACTATTAATTTTCAGTTTAATTGGTGTGTTATATTCGTAATTTGGAGTGATAAATTATTTCATTAATTGGGGTGTAATAAGCAAAAGTTGGGGTGCCAATTGCAACTTTCTAAAATATGTACATAGTTCAGAAACAACTACTATGTTGAACTATTTTGGTTAAGGTAACTTGAACTGCTTATTTCTCTATTTATCAGGTAGGTATAATCATGTATCTTCCTACAACAGATGCACGCCAGAGAAAGGAGATTACAGAAGAGTTCTTCAGCTACAGGTGTTTGACACAAACACGTTTATGGGATGACTATTCTGCTTATGAACACTGGGCTAAGATTGAGGTATGAATAGAGATTAATTATGCTTCTCAGGAATCCATACATCAAATTTTAAAGAGTAAAACCATATCAGTGTCTAGAATGTATCATCTATTATCCCACATTGTTTATAAATATTTTTTTGGGTCCAGGTTTAACATTCCTGAAAAGTTGTTTTGTCCCTTTATGTACTTCTCCAATTGTGGTTGGCGATTTTGCAGAATTTCTAAATCTTCTCTGTTTTTCTGGAAACTGAACCGCGTTGCTTGACCGTGGAAAGATAATCAGAACAATTGTTAGCCCGACCAATTAAATTATTATTCCCTAAAATTATCATTGCCCTAGCTATCTTTTTTGTTTATTATTTTATGATTTGTTCGGTCAACACCAATTTTTTCTTTATAAGCTTTGTAATTTGTGTGTTATTTTATCGTAAGAGATTTCTTTCTTTCTTTCTTTCTTTCTTTACTATATAGGTCCCAAAGGACAAGCAAGAGCTTGCGGCACTCCAAGCAAGATTGAGGAAGCGTTTTCCTGTCGATGAATACAACAGAGCTCGCAAGGAATTGGATCCCGACAGAATCCTTTCTAATGGCAAGCTGGAAAAGCTTTTTCCGTTATCAGAAGCCCATTGAGTGGTACCCCCTCCCGCCTCCTAAAGTGGCAAGTATAAAACAGTTTTTTCACTATTTTTTTGGGTGATTAATAATGATCCTGTTTCATACTTTGTTCTGGTCAATCTATCTCCATGTGTTGTTAAAATTGCTTTAAATTTATTTTACCTTTGTTTTTTTTGTGGAAAATATTTATTGATAGGAAAAAAAGAACCATAATAACAGGTTCCAAAAACAAATATGACACTAAAAGAGTGACCAGGAAATGGAAAAGCAAGTCTCCAACTAAATAACTCCATCGAAAAATGAAATCCTCAAAGTGATCACCCCTACACTCTTGGATGGACCAAAGACAAGAAAAAAAATAAGGATGCTTCAATTTTTGTGTAGTTCCATCGAACTCTTTAAGCCCTACACGTTGAAACTTTTCTTGTCCACTTTCTTAATGGACTAACAGATGCTAGAAGGAAGCATCGTTCAAAGGAATATCACCCTAAGAACAGATCCCTTACCAACTGGAGTTTTATTCCACCTAATTCCAAATGCCAGAAAAATTCCCTCCCATATAACCCAGGGACATGGGCAATGAAGGAGAAGTTGGTCCATTGATTTGGCTGTACATTTGCACTTGATGTGAATTTTCTGTTTGGTAATCAGTAATAGAAAGAAACCAACAAAATTCATCGGGGGACTGTGGCCCCGACCCAATTTTCCCCATATTGATGATGAATTTATTATCAAAAAGAAAATGCCATGATGATTTGCCGGGGGGGGGGGGGGGGAGGATTCATTTAGATAAGCTCAAATCTTATTTACGGCTTTCAATGATGTTGATCATGAACAAAAAAAGAAAACCATCTTGAGGGCATTTCTCTGGGGTTAAGATTGCATCGGATGCAGATTGAAGGAAATTTTGTGAATTTGGGATTCAAATGTGTATTTTAATGCCCTGTGTAAGTGTGTGAGGGAACAAAGCCCAGTTCTTTTGGATTGTGCAGTGAAACAGGGTCATAGAGGCAGATACATGTCACTGTACTGATGATACCTTTTTAATGACCACATGCATCTATTTGAGAGCAATTGAATCTTCACTCATATGCCGTTCGTTTGTTTGATACACTACCAGCTGGGTCCCATCAAACCAATGATCTCAACCAAAGTAGTTTGGTCCTGCATTTATTCTTAGCAGATGAGTTATAGAATGCTTTAGAAAATGAGTCTATTAAATTATTTGATCATTGTCAAGTCTCAAGAAATTTGTTAGCAACATAGTATTAAATTTGACTTATTTTTATGAAATGTATTGAAATATTTTCATTTTCAAAACGTTTGACTGAGAAGGAAGAAAGAAGAGACTTTGGTGTGGTGCCTATCAAAGATTCTCTGAAGATTTAGTTGGTAAAGTGGAGAGGATTAATCAGAAAAGAGAAATTTAGATCGAAGAGAAGATGAATAGTGAAAGTTGCAGAGAGAATTTCTTAAGATTTTCTTGGAGTAGAAAATTTTTCAACCCTTAGTCTTTGAGTGAGTTTTATAACTTCAATTTTAGGATATGTGTCAATACATAATTGATCCATGAGTAATGCCACTTAAGGTATGAATTGGATGAGGAATGATGATTTAGTTCTTGGGTTCTGTGCCTTTCATTCATTAATGCTGATATTCGAGTTTGATTTGCATTGTCTCACATCAATTAATGTTGAGTTGGTATGATTCACTGTTTTGGGGTGGGTGACTTAAAGAATGTTACAGTCACCTGAAATTTGATAAGTACTTTAAGATATTGCATTAAATGAGGAGATTTGGCGCATGGGAGGGTTTATATCATATTTAATTATTTGTCTTACTTAAATATACATATTAAATTTATTGTTTTACTAACCTGATAGACTATTTAGGTTATATGTCCGCCAATCAGAAATCTAACACTCACTTTTGTTTCAATCAGTTCAATTGTTAACTTTGGTAATTTCTTGGTTATGTTACCTTTAGATACTATTGAGCTAATTTGTTAAAGGTAATATCATTGTATTTGGTGTTTCCTACTCGGTTCAAGATGTTGAGTCGCACTTTGCTGAATGCCCCTTTCGATAAGTGTTGATTTCGTGTCCCCATTAGTTCTAGATCGGTATTCTGATTGATGTTGATTCTTTAAGACTAGATCGGTATTTGAACTTAAGACCCAGTTGACACTTAAGGACAAGTGTCATTATCTTAATAATGTGATAAAAATAGTCTCCACATCCAACATTTCAAAAAAGATGATAATGATCATAACCTTAATAATACCAATGGTGATGATGATGGGGACATTGAATTCATTTTATGAAGGTGACGGTGATGATGATGATGAGGACGACGATGTGGGTATTGTGGTCATTTTTTAATGGTGATTAGAATGATCATGATCATGGTAGGTATTGTTTTCATTTTTCAATGGTGGTGATTATGACTATGATCATGATCGTGATGAAAAAGAAAATGCTTATGATGGTATTTTGATCACTTTTCATTGGTTTATGAGAAGAACGAGGTCAAGTGGATCATGTTAAGAATTTTAAAACGTGATGAGGTATATCAAATATTTACAAAAGTTGGAGGTTCATGCCATTAAGGTGAAAATAAAAGAGGGACACATGTTAGGAGGTGGGAAGTAAGGGCCACGCTTAAGGAGGGTGGTGCTAGCAATGCTCTTTAGATTATAATGAGAGAAATGGCTCTACACCAAAATTTGAATGGCCCTTAAATACTCCCACTTCTACATCAGACACCTTACACCAAGCATTCAGCTAATAATGGGTCATTTACTCTTCTAATAATTGTCAAAATTTTCATTATCACTTCTCCTTCCATTTCCAAATCTTTTTCAATATCTTGAATTTAGTGAAAAACAAAAAGTACGATGATATTAACTTTATCCAAGGGGAATACAATTAAAGAAATTACTAAGACTAAAAATTGAGGGGATTGGAACAAAAGTGCTAGTTAGATTTTGGATCTATGCATGTATAGCATAAAATAGTCTATCAAATTGGTCAATAAAAGATTGGGTTTAATATGCATATTTGAATAAGATAAATAATTAAATGTGATTTGAATCTTCCCATGCGTCAAATCTCCTAATTTAATGCAATATCTGATAGTACTTATCAAATGTGAGAGGGTGACATTCTTTGACTCACCCACCTCGAAATAGTGGATTATACCAACTCAACATTAATTACTCTGAGACAATGTTAATTAAACTCGAGTATTAGCATTAATGAAAGATGAACACAAACCCAAATGTTAAATCAGCAGTCCTCATCCAGCTCATACTTCAGGTGGTAGTACTAATGGACCGATTATGTGGTGATACCTGTCCCAGAATTGATGCTATAAAACCCTCACTCAAAGATTAAGAAAGGGTTGAAAAATTTTCTACTCTAAAAAATTCTTTCTTCAATTTTTACTATTCATCTTCTTCTCTATCTAAATTTATCTTTTCTGATAAATTCTCTCCAGTTTATTAATTAAATTTTCGAAGAATCTTTGACATGCACCACATCGGGGTCTCTTCTTTCTCTCCTTCAACTGTTTTGAGCCATTAGAGCACTTGACAAAAGAGTTATAGAATGCTTTAGAAAAGGAGCCTGTTAGATTATTTTAGCCATCCGATCGACTTCAAACAAATTAACACCAAAGGGTATTATCCATAATTATTCAGTTAGATATGTTGAAAACAATTCGAAGGAATGTGATTGATTGCATGGGCAAGGATCAATTTGCACCCCATGACACAAAACTCGATTCATAAAAAGATGGATGAAGTTAAAAAACATCGACACCATGATTGAGAATGATAATATTGACATATTTAATTATTTTGTATTATTATTATTATTTTTTAAATATTAGTGTTTCATTTTAACCCTACATTTCACATTGACAGTTGGATTTCTAAACAACATATGACAAAAATTCATTCTATTTAGCAATTGTTTTGTTCTGTGAGGGACCAAGAAAAGCTGTTAATTATTTATGGGAAATAAAGGTTCTCTCTTTTATCTTCTGAAAGGAGTAGAAAATAGGTGTGATTGTCTGAAATAATGGATCATCTACATCTTATGTAGATTGTTTGATTTGGAAAATTAAAACCTGGGGTTGTAATATTAGCTCTAAAGATTGAAAAAAAAAAGTTGGTGTTCTGATGAATAAGCCCTCCATAGGGTCTAACAATAGTCGAGGTACACATTGTATTAATCTCTGGCAGATTAGTATATATATATATATGGGAGCGGTTCAGAGGCCCTAATGTATGCCAATTCTAAGTTTTTAACACCGTTAGATATCGCAAGATCCAATGGTTGGGATTTTATTTTACAACTGTTATTAACTTTTTACCATATAACATTTTAAATTAAAAGTAGGTCTCAAATTTATTTACAACCCCTCTCTAAAGTTGACCCATTTCTCTCCCTCATTATTACTCTCTCACTCTCTCTCTCTTGCGCCCAAATTAGACTGTCTTCTCCATCTCTCCATAGGACTCTTTCGATCTCTCGTCTTCCTCTCACATAAAGATCCTTGCACAAAGTTGTTTTTTGCATCTCTCTCGAAACCCTCTCCATAGAATAATTTTATTGAAATGGAAGGTGTTGGTGGCATCATCGGATTCAATCTTGAATCCACTTCTCCAATACTGAGAATTGTTGTTGAATCTTCTTTGATGGACTGCTACAATGGGGGCAGCTACATGTCTTTCTGGAGTATATTCAAATAAAATAAAAAACCTTTCCCCCTTTCTCTTGTGCTCACACCCATGATCTAAGTTGTTGGATTTCTTAGAAAGAATTCAACCACTCAACTACTTGAGAAATAAGAAAATACCTCCTTAAGTAAAATCCTAAAAACAGTTCTAAAACTTTTACTAGTTGGGTTCTCAAAAACAATGGACCTCTTTCCTTTAATTAGAATGAGGAATTTTTTTTATTAAAGTTGCCCACCAAATCTTTAACCTGTGAAAGTAAAATCCTTGAATTGTTTTTTGTAGTTCTCTTGGAGTTACTTGAACTCCAACTGAAAGTTTTAAATTTTACAAACTAAATTTCTGAGTGTAGCAATCCTTTGAGTTTAAGCATTGTAGTTCATTAGCCCCATCAACCAGATTTTTGTGTAGTGATCCTAAGGTTGCAAGTTTAATCCCATCTTTCCCACCATACTAAAAAAGTAGAAAAAAGAAATTAGCATCAAATTGGGAAACAAATGAATTGTGGACCAAGTACAAGACCAAATCTTGGTTCATTTCTATGTTTATTTCAACATGAAAGTTTTATTTTTTTATTGCTAAGAAATGCAAAATTATACTCATGTTTAATAAGCAGTTGCTTTGTTTCATTATATGTGAGGCAATTTCATGGGGAGTTGCTTTCTTATTTGCCTCTGAAATTTTATTTGGTATTATAGAGAACATTATACTGTGAAACCACCATTCAGATGGGGTTGAAACTTGATTTGGACTTTGGAGTAGACTGTAATGGCATGGTTCGAGGATGTAACCATTATTAACACTGCAACAAAGCAATTTTAAAGTTCGATCGAGAGGGTTTCAAGAGAGATGGAGATAATAAATCTGTGCAAGGATCTTCGCGTGAGATAGAAGACGAGATCAAGAGATGGAATAGATGGGTCTATGCAGGCTCTTCACGTTAGATAGAAGACGAAAGAGTTCTACGAAGATGGCTTTTGTAGAGATGAAGAAGACGAGTATGGTTTTGGTTGTAAAAGAGAGTAATAATGAGAGAGAGAGAGGAATTAAAGTGAGATAGGGCGTGGTTATAAATTCAAAGGACCTATTTTTAATTCAAAACTTTTTAAGTCAAAAGTTGGTGTCAGCTGTAAAATGAAATTCCAACGGTTGGATCTCACGGTATCTAATGGTGTTAAAAACTTGGCTCGATCCTTGACAAACTTTAGGGCCTTTGAACCTCTCTCTCTCTCTCTCTCTCTCTCTCTCTCTATATATATATAATATATATATATATATAACATCGAGGTCTCTTCCTTCTCTCCTTCAATTGTTTTGAGTCATTAGAGCACTTGACAAAAGAGTTATAGAGTGCTTTAGAAAATGAGTCTATTAGATTATTTTAGCCATCCGATCGACTTCAAACAAATTAACACCAAAGGGTATTATCCATAATTATTCAATTAGATATGTTGAAAACAATTCGAAGGAATGTGATTGATTGCATGGGCAAGGATCAATTTGCACCCCATGACACAAAACTCGATTCTTAAAAAGATGGATGAAGTTAAAAAAACATCGACACCATGATTGAGGAGAAAGATCAAATTGACACATTTAATTATTTTGTAGTATATATATTTTTAATGCTAGTGCTTCATTTTAACACTACATTTCACATCGACAATCGGATTCCTAAACAACAGATGACAAAAATTCATTATATTTAGCAGTTGTTTTGTTCTGTGAGGGGGAAAAAAAAAACAGTTAAATTATTGATGGGAAGTAAAGGTTCTCTCTTTCATCTTCTGAAAGGAGTAGAAAAATAGGTGTGATTGTACGAAATAATGGACCTCTACATCTTAGGTAGATTATTTGATTTGGAAAATTAAAACTTGGGGTAGTAATATTAGCTCTCTAGAAGATTGAAAAAAAAAGTTGATGTCCTGATGAATAAGCCCTCCACAGGGTCCAACAATAGTCGAGATACACATTGTATTAATCTCTCTCTCTCTCTCTCTCTCTATATATATATATATATAATGCATACACATAGCATGTAATACTAATTACTACAAACACTTGATCACCCTGCAATCCAAAGTTACATCATCAATGTTCATCACGATCAGATTTGAAATGATCGGATAAAACTACTCAATTCAGTGCAACCATCAAGCATTAGCTAATAAGCTAAAATAACGCATAGAGACAAGAATAAATAAAAGCTGAGGTACCAAGACGACCCATGAATGAACAACTCAAAGACAGACAAAAAATCCCAAGAAACACAAGTTGACATGCACATCATCAATCCCAAAGACCACAGAAACCCTCTATATCTAAAACCAATCTTCAAAGAATTGTTTGTTGGGAATTTTGAAAGACCATACAGGATTTTGATTGTTAGATCTTTAACAATGAATGTTGATCCCTTATCAGTATGCCTACCTTCCCATGACCTTATAATGGATTCTAATGATTAGAAAGACATCACTAATAAGAGCGTTGTAATCAACGCCAACAGTGGGCACATTTCCACCTATGTTACCCTAAATTTCTTGTAGTTATTTCATCACATATAGGAAGAGCAAAATTTTATTCCAATCTATTGTAAAAGAACTTAGAGAAATTTCATCTTTGTAAATATTAACCAAATAGGAAATTGCTCTAATTAAAATGATAATTAGGTGAACACTGAAATCCATCTCATTTAACTAGTACAATTGATAAAAAACTTAGGAAAAACAGAACATCTCAAGCTCATACTTTCTACAACTTCAAATGTAATAGTTTAAGCAATGAACAAATGAGAAACACTCAATGTTTGATTTGGTTAAAAATTCTAAATCAACCAACAATTATGATCATTTTAGTACAATTTACTGTAAAATAAAAAAAGATAGATCCAAAATAAAAAAAAAAAAGGGAGAGATAAGGATAGAGAGTTGCTTACCTCATAAGAAAAGTGGATGAAAGAGTTTTGAACTTTCTTCTTCTACAAACTAAGTAGATCAAAGAGAAATCTTAGAATTTAAGAGAGAGAGAGAGATCTTACCAATTTGGGGACAATGGCGGAACTCTAATTCGAAGTTTTTTCTATCGAGCTTTTAATTGAGATGGTCGAGAGCTAAGGTGCTTGAGTTTTCAAATGATTTGCAACACTTTGTGGGCTGCAAACTATTTGCTGAAATTTGTGAAGGGGTTAATTCGTTCTTACAAATAATTTGCAGTGCAAATAATTTGTAGAATGTAACTAAGCATTAGTAAATTAGATTCCAACAAATCATTTGCATGGTACCAAGTAGGGTCTAAATTTAACCTACAATTTCTTTTTGTATGAATTTGAGCACACATGCAAAAAAAATAAAAAATCATTTTTAGATATAAAATGCTAGATGCTGGTGAAACGATCTTGAGTAGTTATAAAATGCTAGGTTTTTGTGAAAATATATCATTCAATAGTAAACTTCGAGGACGTTTAGCAAAAAAAATTCCATAGGTTTATGACAATGGCAAAAAAGGGCCACTTTTTTTTTTGTAATACTAAAAAACATTCCATTTGTTATGGTAACTCATGTTTTTGGATAAAAATGTCCTTCACTTCATCTTCTTTATTAAATCTTTTGTAAATTACAACTCCCTCCCTCCTAACCATTTTTAGATTTTACGAAGAAGAGAACTCTCCATTCTCACTTCAAAACCTACCAAATAACTATTGGAATCCGGCTATGAGGAACGATCAACATCTTATTGATCTTGGTGAATCTCGTGTTCCATCCATGATCTATTGGACATTTTCATCAAATGTTACCCTCCTCTCCTCTTTTTCTTTCATTTCTTTTAAAATTCTTTGTATAATCTTGTATAATTTTATCCTCGTAATTATATAAATGAAAAATGAAAAATGGTGCAAAAATCTGAATGATTTCGTGAATTTTTTATGGCATACATCATAAATTTTTTTGTAATGTTGAAGCTTGACATTGGAATATAACAGAGCTATTGTCGAACCCATACGATACAATTATAATCAAACCTCTAGTTAATGTACAATCATTGAGGTTCGATGATGCAAACAATTTTTATTTACAGAAGAAACGTTCTGTTAGTCATTTATCGATGTTCAATTATAGGTACTGTTGAACTTTGACAATAGTTCTGTTATATTCCAAAATTGAGTTTTGACACTACAAAATTTTTATGATCTATACCTTAAAAAAATTGCAAAATCATTTAGATTTTAGCTACCATTTTCCATTTATATAACTACGCAGATAAAATTATGCAAGATTATACAAATGATTTAAAAAGAAATGAAAGATTGAGAGGAGATAGGGATAACATTTGATGAAAATGTCCAATAAATCATGGATGAAACACAAGATTCACCAAGATCAACAAGGTGTTGGTCGTTTCTCATAGTCTGATCCTTTTTTATGATTCCAATAGTTATTTGGTGGGTTTTGGAATGGAATGGAGAGTTCTCTCCTAAGTAAAATCTTAAAATGATTAGGAGGGAGAAAATTATAATTTACAAAAGGTTTAATAAAGAAGATGAAGTGAAGGGCATTTTTGTCCAAAAACATAAATTACTGTAGCAAACGGAATGTTCATGAGTTTTTAAAAAAAGTGGCCCTTTTTTTTCTATTCTCACCTATGGAATTTATTTGCTAAATGTCCAAACTTCAATCTAAATATCCTTATTAATAAAATTATTCTAAAGGTATTGATATAATAATAGTAAGGGAAATTTAGCCAATAGATCCACAGGTTTGTCAACTTAAGAAAAACATGACTGTTTTCAACTTAATAAAACAATCCGCACCATTTACTAGTTTTGACAAAAATACCCCTGACTCACCTAGAACCACGATGATGTTTTTATTTATTTTTCCTTCTCTCTCTCTCTCTCTCTCTCTCCTGCATTCCTCTCTCACGTCTTTCTCGTCGAAGAAACAAGATTGAGGGATACAAAAGTTGGGGTTTTAGACTTTGGAAGGCTATAAGAAGTATAAACATCCAACCATTATTGAGGAAGCTATGCTCTCTATTAGAAGACTAAGAGATAAATCTGTCTCAATTATTTAGTTTAGTTCAAAACCAAACACACTCTCCACCTAATTGATTAATTTTTTTTTTTCCTGACTAACAATCAATTGCCCACCATTCCCATCCTTGACATAAAGGTTTCAAAGAAACAAACTGAATCGACTAACACTAATAAATTCATTTCCACCCGACTTGGTCAAAAGTAATTTATTCTAATTCACAAATTTAAATAATTGGAAGGATCATAGTTCAAAGAACACACTATATTATGGGGCTTATTGGGGGGAGGGGGCAAATGGAGAGAGAGGTGAAGGAGTGAGATAAATGGGAGATGTAATTAGCTGAAAATATAAGGTTGTTTCAAAGTTCTGTGGGGGCAACCGCCCCCACCAGCTCCTTACTAGCTCGGCCCCTGTGAGGGATCTCATTCAACAAACATTTCAAACTCAACATCGTCCATGGGTTATTTTTAAAGAACAAACATAATTATCATCATCATGTTGAACCCAAAACTATCCGTTTGGTTTGGTTCTCGGTTTGAAATGAACCAAATTGCACCCCTACGCGAAATACCAGGTTTGAAAATCATACTCATAGAGATATCTCCATATGTTTTCAAATCCCCTTGACCTCAGATAGTCTAAGAAATTGATGTAAAATGACATTAAATGCCCTAATCTTCAACCTCTTCAAACTTAAGATTCTATCTACTTCCACCTTCAAAACTCAAAGGCAAAATATGATTTTTGGGAGACTAGAAAATGCTGGAATTTTGGGTAGAAAAATTGAGGATTTCCTAGCTACAAATGATTAAAGTAAAATTAAAAATACTAACTTGAAGCTAAGGTTGAGTGGATTAAAACCGTTTTATCGTAGAGCTTGAAGAGCTGGAAGACAACAAAATTGTAGAAGAAAAATAAAAGGTTTTTCTACTCGAAGTTGAAGATGTGGTCATTTAGGTAATTTTTCATTAGTATATAAGAGAAAACTATAGTCAAAGATGCATCATCACTCGGAAATCAGTTCACCAAAACATGGGGCATATGTGTAAATCACCAATAATTTTAACCACAAGCCAGATGAAAATGAAATGGGGGATTATCTTAAAAGGGAAGACATCTTGAAACGGCCGGCTTACTTTAAAAAAAAAAAAAAAAAAAAACATGAATCAACTCCTTTTCCCTTCTAGTTGTGCTGGAGTGACCTCAAGATTGTACCTCATATCTCACTTTTCTACGTCACTTCAGTATTATTTTTTACCTTCAACATTTGAGACTTAATGCAAGAATAATGCTCAAGTGATCTCACGTTGTTGTAATCTCATATCGCACTTTTTGATGTGAAAGTGCATGGAACCATATATGCTTTTCATCGAGATACAAGTAAAAAAATCATCTATGATTCTTATGCACTTCATGTCAAAAAGTGTGATATGAGGTTCCAGCTTGAAATCATTCCAGCACGACTTTTAAGATAATCCTATGTTCTCAAACTAAGGACATTGATTTTGGTCTTTTCTTATAGGGCAATAAAAATTCTTGAGTTTTCTTTTCAAAATCCTTAATTTTTCTTACCAAAGCTTCAACCTCTTAAATAAGATGATCTTGATGATTATTATGATTTTGAAGATATGATGAGACAAAAATGATGATGATGACTACGACGATGATAATGGTGACGTTGATTATAGGTTTGTCAATGGATCGATTTGGATTAGATCGGAGTCGATTTGGTACCAATCCAATAATGACGAGAACAAATTTAAAGCTTATCTGATAAGCATCAGATCAAACTCTTAATGGTCTAAGATTTTATCACATCTCAATGTTAGAATGCAATTCAGATCGATTCTGGAATTAGGCCACGACCAATTTGATATGCAAAATATATATATGTACATTCTAACATTTTAATTTAGGACTTGGTTGATCTAAATCCGATTTTGTAAGATATCGATCAAAACCTTATTAAAATCCAATCCATTGATCCAAAATCAAAATTATTAGATCCAAACTGATTGAATCAAATCCAATCATCACTGGTAAATAAGAGAGTAAGTCAGTAATTTGAAAATACAGGGAACTATCTCAAATATTCAATTATTAAGGAGTATTAGTTCACACTTGCACTTGAATAATGCTGAATGACTTAAATTTGTACTTCATATCTCACTTTCTTAATGTAGAAGTGTGCAGGAAGTAGGAATCATAAATACTTTCATCGAAAGTGAGATATGAGGTACAATCTTGAAGTTACTCCAACACAACTCTTATTTACTTTCTTATAAGGGTGTTAATGGGTACCCATTTACCCGGAACCGAAATTGAAAATCTCGATTCCAATTCGTTTTTTATTGGAATCAATTAGAATTGGATCTAATATGAAACCGAACTGTTATGAACTGGAACCATTAGGTTCTATCCGATGGGTATTCTTGAGTACTCGAAATCAATTTATTTTGTTATTTATTTTTATATTATACATGATTCAAGATAATCCTATATTTTAAAATTAGCATATACGATATAAAGTTCTTCAAATTTCACATAAACTAAATAATTGAGTTTAAGACTTTCTTTTTAAATTTAATACTTGTAAAAGAAATATATTTTAATATTTTAAAATAAAAGTTATTAAATTATCATTTTAGTGGAATAAATTATTATTAAGTTGATACTTTACAAATAATATGTTATGTTTTAAAAGGAATTTTTTATTATAATGATTTTGAAATAATTTTTCTCATTCGATTCTTGAGAATCAGAATTGATGGGTAATTGTAATTTTTAATGGTTCCGATTTGGGTTTTACTTATTTTAAAATTGGAACTGGAACCGTCAGGAATCGAAATCGATAAGATATAAAGATTATGATTCTAAATATCATAGGAAACGAATCGGAACTAACCCATTGACATCCTACTTTCATAAGAGTCCAGTTGTAGTGACCTCAATGTTGACCTCACTTCACACTTTTATAACGTGGAGATGTTTTTCAGTCGCATCTCGATGAAAATCATCTATGATTAGTGCAAACGTCAGAAAAGGGTGAGGTGAGGTAATCTTGAGCTCATTACTTAGATAGAGCATTATTTATTTATTGGTTGAGTATAACTATAAGATGCCACGTGTTACGTAGAGAAAGAGGATTCGTTCCTCCAAACTTGTGAGGAGAGAGAGAGAGAAGTTGACCTGGTCAATTTCATCTCATGGAATGAGAAAGGACGGCGACTCTGACAAGAGATATTCCGTTTTGATAATCTTCCAAACAATAAACGCCATTTCAACTCCTTTCAACTATAAACAAATACTAACACCATGACTGATTCTTCAAAGTCAATCAAACATTTTCTCAAGAACAAGAAAAAACAGAAGAACTCGTCTGATCTAGTATCGGATTTACTTCCAATTTATTTTTTTCTTCTTCTCTTTGATAGTTAAATCTTTTTTGACCTGATAGTTTTTACCACAAAAAAAGATAAAATGCATCGGGAGAGGGATTCTTCAAGTTTATCTGATCTCATATCGGGTCTACTAGCTTTATCGAACGAAGTATCTTCTATGGCCAAGGAATCCGAAACAGAAAGAGAGTTTTTCACTGAATTTGCAGTTTTTGTAGAGAAATTCAAACCTATACTTGTTGATTTGAGAGATAACGAGGTGATGGACTCTTCTCAGATTCAAAAGGTGGTCAAATCGCTAGAAACAGAGCTCAAACGCGCTAGAGCTTTGATTCGGATCTCAAGTTCGATAATTTCAGTTAAACAGATTGAGGAGATAACTCATGATCTTGGTAGATGTTTAGGGTTTCTGTTGTTGGCCAATCTTGATTTTTCTGTTGAAGTTAACGAAAAGATTGGGATTTTGCACAAAGAAATGATGGATGCGAGATTCGATCATCTCGATGTCGAACAGGAATTAGAGTCCGAGAAAGATTTGGAAATGCAGGAGGAGGAGGATAGAATCAATCTGAATGTCGATGACGTTGCGTTGCAGCTTAAATGTGGGAACGATGAAGAACTCAAATATGCGGTTTTAGGTTTAAGGATTCTAATTAGGGACAAAATGGTTGGGAATGAATGGATTGATGGTGAAGGAGTTATTCCAATTCTATTGAATCGTTTGGGTTCGACTAAGCAGAAGAATAGGTTGAACATAATCTTAATATTGAGAAGCTTGGCATCTGAAAATAATGGAAACACTGTAAGTGAATTTCAAACTTCTTAATTTTCCATTTTAGTTTGTTAAACCTGCCTAGACTGCTAGAAATCTACTAAATAATTTTGATCAAAAGTAACAAATTTTTTTATATTTATTTATTACAAATGATTTTTTTGTTTCAAATGTTTTGAAGGGAAATGAAATTTCAAAAAAAATAAAAATTGTAGAAATGTTTTCTGATTGGATTGAGAGAAATAGAGAGAAGACAAGAGAAAAGAACCACTTTTCTCTCCATTTCTCTTGTTTGGGAAGTTAAGCGAGGAGAGAAGAGAAGGTTAATAGAGAGAAAGCAGAAGAGAAAAATGCTCAATCTCCCCCATATCGGAGAGATTGTAGAGAAATTGAGATAATGAGAACAAACTACTTTCTATTCTCTTAAAGTGGTTCTCTTCTTTTCTCTCCATTTCTCTCAATCCAAAATTTAGTCCCACATTGGGTACAGAGATTTTTATAACATAGACTAGGATGGATGGATTACTATGTTATTGACAAGTATGTAGTTTACAGGAGAAGATGGCGGAACCTCGGTCTTTGTCGGTGTTGGTGCGATCTTTGACAAGGGACGTTGAGGAGAGAAGAGAAGCTGTGGGTTTGTTGTTGACTCTCTCGGATATACCTGCTGTTCGCCGTCGGATTGGCAGAATACAAGGTTGTATAGTTATGTTGGTGTCACTTCTCAATGGAGACGACCCTCTTGCTTCACATGATGCTGGACAGTTGTTGAGTGCTTTGTCGAGTAACACTCAAGATGTGCTTCATATGGTGGAGGCTGGTTACTTCAAGCCGCTAGTGCAACACCTTAAGGAGGGTAATTACAAATCTTTTTTTTTTTTTCTATCACATCTTACAATTTCCCTTTTTATTTCCATGGTCCTTGATGGTGGTGTAGTTACTGTAGAACTATTATTGAATCTTTTGGATTCACAAGGTTGCAAAAGATTATTGATTGTTGTTGGTGCACCTTATCACTGCAATGTATAATTGCTTGTAAACTTAATTTTCTAAACATTACATTTTCCCAGGATTTTATAGATTAAAGACTAAAAAACATAAAAAATCTGTCTATATTGGTTACTTAGGGCTGGTCTTTTCTTGTTCTTCTCATTTTTCTTTCTTAATCAACTTGAATGTTTGGGTCAAAGACTTGTATAGACTTGTATGTGATGTTAATGCCAGTAGCATTTGTGGAAACTTTGAATTTTTCACTTTTTTCTGCTTCACTATCTGACCACCATCACAACTGAGTTGATAGTTGTAACAACACAATGTCCTTTATTTTATATTTTTGATGGGCAACGTAGTGTGCTTTATCTATACATACAGGACAAAATGTAGAATATCATAATTATTATATCACTAATATTGACTGTACATGATCATTGTACATCTTATGCAAAATGTTTTGTTGGCAAAATGGATGTTGTTTCTTTATTCAATTCTATATAGAGTGTCATCTGTCATGGAACCACCCTAACATGAGCTTGAGATGGTGAATCAAGATTGAAAGACCAGAGTACAAACCCACAGCTTGAGATGGTGAATCACAAACATGTCCTCCTTTTCTAAACTTCCGTATCACTATAGTCCCACTAAGAATTCCTCAATGATCGACTCCTTGGCATAAAGCCTAATCAGTTCTCTAATATCGCGTTTGTTGGTTTTAGTCCTTAATTCGTTACTCTCTTACATAGTTTCATAATGTTATTCATAAGTCTTAGTTGCAAAGCTCTCTGTCTCTCCTTTTATCTTATACATTCCAATGGAGAGTCTAACAAGCTTTTGCTTTATATTCTCAAACTCTTTGTTGCCTGAAATCAAGGGCCTAATGGTGTGATGACAATGAAAAAGACAAGAAAATACAATTCTGCAATGACATGTAAAGGACCTGACTATACAAATAGCATAAGGTCTATTGTTGTTCATTGTTCTGCTCCATAAGGTCTCTTCTGCGACGACAATGACTATACAAATAGCATTCGATATATTGTTGTTCATTGTTTTATGCGTAAGATTTAATGTTACTTTGATTTATGGAGCAAACTGCAACATTCTTTGATGGGCAACTTGAAGTTGCAAAGCATTCGATATATTCTTTTGTTCATTGTTTTATGCGAAAGATTTAGATAAGGTAATGTGTTATTTCCACTACTGGTGTGTGTGGCTGAACGCACTAGAATTCATCTCTACTAAATGGGGCCAACCTGTATGGGTTTCCTTGTGTGTGTAATGCGGGATGCAAATCAAGCCAACAATCATGGGTTCTAATGGAAAGTTTGGATTTATTTAGGCTGCAGCTTGTTTGGGTCTAGAATTGTTTTTCCCTTTTATTTTATGGTTGTCCTGCATCAATGTGTGTGTATTTTTTGTTTTTTTTCCTTTCTAATAGTGATTCAATTACTCAATTACTTGAAAAATACCAGAGGAAGCCTGAAATGGCATGTTCTGAGGTAGGAAAAGATCTCAAAAGGTTTGTGTTGACCGAAGATATTGCTCCAGGTTGAATTGAATGATGAAATAATATTCATGTCATTCACACTCCTTTTTTGTTTTGATAAATATAAGTCATTCACACTCCTTTTGGCACTCTCTGTTGAATAACTTTTTTCTTGAGAGTCAAAATTTATGTAACAAGGAAAGGACACTTCTTGGGTTCATTGTCATGTTGAACCTAATGACATGGATAACCTTGTCGACATGCCACTACATCTTACTTACACATAAGGTATTGTCGCCCTTTATTTAAAAAAAAAAGTTGATTTCTAAATGAGATGTGTGTCGTTCTCCATATAGTACTATTAATTTGTGAAACAAAATTTTTAATTATTTATTGTTTTCCCTTGCAAACTAGTTTATGCATTAGCCTATTGGATAGCTTTATGGTGTGTGAGAATGTTTTCTCACTTTTTGAAAATTTCTTTCCTATTTTTTATTTTAAAAATGTGTTGTGTGAGCTAAATATTTTATAAAAAAATGTGTATGGACATGTCTATACTTTGGTCTGGTCTCCTTGAAGGCACCATGCTAAAACTTTCATAACCATGTCAGACACTGACATATACTGTTTCAGTAACATAAATCATGATGGAATTACAAGTTCTATTTCTTCCAAATCACTTGACAATTTAAAGCTTTTGGTTTCCTTCAAATATAAGCTCTATATTCCATCACTTTGCAGGTTCTGACATGTGTAAGATACTCATGGCAACGGCACTTTCAAGGATGGAACTCACAGATCAAAACAGAGCCGCCCTTGGAGAAGAAGGATCAATTGAACCCCTCGTCAAAATGTTTAATTTAGGGAAGCTTGAAGCCAAGCTATCCTCATTGGGTGCATTGCAGAATCTATCCAACTTGACAGAAAATGTCCAACGTTTGGTCAGTTCAGGCATTGTACCAGCTTTGCTTCGTCTCCTTTTCTCTGTTACATCTGTACTCATGACTCTTCGGGAGCCAGCGTCGGCCATCCTTGCAAGCATCGCTAAATCCGAATCTATTCTTGTCAACCAAGATGTAGCACAGAAGATGCTCTCTCTACTGAGTCTTTCCAGCCCAGTAGTTCAGTGTCACCTCTTACATGCGTTAAGCAGTATCACAAGCCACTCTAGTGCATCCAAGGTTAGAGTTAAATTGAAGGAAAATGGTTCAGTCCAGCTTCTCCTACCCTTTTTAACCGAGAACAAGACTGAGATCAGGACAGCTGCCTTGGATTTACTCTACAATCTTTCCAAAGATTTATCAGGAGACTTGACCGAACAGTTGGGAGAAACCTATCTCAATATTATAGTAAATATTATTTCAACATCAATATGTGAGAATGAAAAAGCTGCTGCCGTGGGCTTACTAAGTAATCTCCCTATTAGCGACAAGAAGGCAACAGATATACTCAAGAGGGCACATCTTTTACCCATTTTGGTTTCCTTACTTGGTTTAAACACCCCAACATTGACACCCACAATGAAATGGTTGGTCGAAAGTGTTGCAGGTGTACTAGTTCGGTTTACGGTCTCTTGGGATAAGAAACTTCAACATTTAGCAGCAGAACAAGGGGTGATCCCTTGGCTTGTGAAGTTACTCTCAATTGGGTCACCAGTCGCCAAATCTAGGGCAGCAACTTCATTAACGCAACTATCGCAGAATTCGCTCACACTAAGCAAGTCTAGAACCTCGAGATGGTTGTGTGTTCCACCTACAAGTGCATTTTGTGAAGTTCATGATGGCCATTGTTTTGTAAAAACCTCTTTTTGTTTAGTCAAGGCAGGCGCTATTTCCCCACTCGTCCAAATTTTGGAAGGTAAAGAGAGAGATGCGGACGACGCCGTTCTCGGTGCTCTTGCGACTCTGATGCAGGATTCAATTTGGGAAAATGGGAGCAATGCGATAGCTAAAGCGTCGGGCGTGCAAGCCCTAATAAGAGTTATTGAAATAGGAAATGTAAAGGCTCAAGAGAAAGCACTTTGGATGTTGGAGAGGATTTTCAGACTTGAGGCTCATAGGGTACGGTATGGGGAACCTGCACAGGTGCTTCTCATTGACCTCGCACAGAGCGGAGCTATGGTATTGAAACCAACAATTGCTAAGATATTGGCACATCTTGAGCTATTGCAGGTACAGTCGAGCTACTTCTGAGATGTTTCAATCAAGCAATATTGTGTTCATGGTTTTGGTGTGTTAGTTTATTTTGATCATTTGTTTATCGACCTGGTGCAAAAAAGATCACATGGGGATGATTTGTACAGATCTCGATGATCAACATTTTTTTGTTTTTTTTTGTTTTAATTATCTGAATATTTAATTTAGGTCTTTATCAGTGTTTCAAAATCTGAGCTGTGTTTAAGCTCCAAAAAAATGTCTTTACGGTTGTCAAGGTTCCACATATACCCAAAATCGAGACCCAAATAAAATCTCGGTATCAGTTACTTGGAACCAGAACTGACCCTACCAATACCCGATACCCGTATGGGTACTCACTTGTATAGATTATATTTTTTTTGAATGAGAAAAAACAAGAGAGTATCTAATAAAATAGATAATTATTTATAAATGTAACAATTTAACTTGTAATTTCTCAATTGAAAGTTAAGATCAACAATAAATTGTTCAAGCAAATCAACCGCTTGAGAATAAAGTCTTAGAAAATTCTAGTATGAACTACTCATTTTTTGTTGAAATTTTATAAAATATGGAAAATAAATAAAGGTCCTTGGATAGAAAAGGGAAAAACTAAAGACTACATTTTCTTTATATTTTAATTTTAGTTCAATTACATTTACTTCAAGATATCTCTTTTTAGGAATTAATTAGATTACTAATTTTATTATAATGTTAAAATTTTTAAGTTGGTTACCTGATTCTTATCGAATCCTTAAGATAGTTTTCTCAGAACCAGACCCAAAAATGATTGGGTCCATATTGATAGACCCAAAACCGACTAATTAGTTTTGGGCACACCATCTAATCGGGTACCCATTAACATCCTTAATACTAATGCCCACTTTGGTACGACCTCAAATGGTTATAAAACTATTTCTTTTTTTTTTTTGTGGCATAGGGTGTCCATTCACATGTCATTGCAAACTTTTGTCCGGTATCCCCCCGTAATGCCAAGTTTAGGGCTATCAATGGATCGGATCGAGGTTGATTTGGTACCAATCCAATAAGGATTGGATCAGATCCAGGATTTGATCCGATAATTATCTGATCAGATTCTTATTGGATCAGGATTTTACTAGATCTTGACAATAAGATCCCAATCCAATCCATTAAGAATTGGATCGTATATCTCACAAATATATAGTATAATTATATATTAACATATTATTGAATCAGGACATGGTTGATGTAGATCTGATGTAATAAGATATCGGATCGAATCCTTATCAAAATCTAAAACATCAATCTAGACCCGAAGTTATCGGATTGGATTTCTGGTCTGATCCGATCCATTGACATATTGTGTGCGTATGTGTTAAGAAAAAATATCTAATCGATATTTAGAGTCCATTCACCAATCTTCATTGGCAATTCATTTATGACTTTATGAAGAAGGAAATGTGACCTCTAACTTTAGATTTTTACCATTTCTTACTTTATGAAAAAGGAAATGGGTGGATTCCAAACTGGTGTTGAAATTAAGTTGGTAGAATTTCAGAGTCAAGAGTTTTACCATTTATGACTTTATGAGGTTGATTTTGTCTTGAGGAAAAAATTATGTGTCGTGTGCGATGGTTTCAAAATTGTTCATGATGTTGGAGGATGATCCTCGTGATCGAGGGTTGGAACTTTGTATAATTTTACCATTTATGACTTTATGAGGTTGATTTTGTCTTGAAGAATAAATTATGTGTCGTGTGCAATGGTTTCAACATTGATCATGTTGTCAGAGGATGATCCTCGTGATCGAGGGTTGGAACTTTGTATAATTTTACCATTTTCTCAAGTTGGTTGACTAGAAAAGTAGAGTAAGGTATACGATTAGATGGAAATATTTGTTTACAATCGATAGTGTACGATAATGACACCAATAAAATGAGAGAGATGCTATTGGCACCCCAACTTTTACTTGTTACATGCTTATTAAAATAACATAGTCTTCCAGAGAAGACCAAGGTCAAGGGAAGGTTATTCGATTCAAACTAGCCAAGCCTTCAAATTTTTAGATAAAAACCCCAAAAAGCAGAAAATGAATAAGAAGAGGGAAACCCCCCATGTCGATGCACATCTGACGATGACATCAATTAGGTACCTCTCCCTTTCTCTGTTTTTCTCCCCAGATCTCTCTTATAAATCTGTAGATCAAGAAAAATTAGAAGAAAATTATCGAAACCTTGTTTGTTTCTATTTGGAAGTTGTTTTGTCTTGGCCAACTAAAATTTCAAAATATTTCGTACTAATCATTATGAAACGAGACAAAATTTTAAACCATGCATGGGTAATAACTTGAACCAAACTAACCCTAAGGGGTGAGTTGGCTCAAAGGTAATTTTAGACCTATAAGCGGTTAATGCCCGTAGATTGTGAGTTCAATACCTAGTATGAGCATTAATTTCTCAGGGTATTAGTCCTTGGACAAGACAATGGTCTATGGACTCGGCAAAGCCCAGATATGAACCTGATTCTCTATCTAGGGATACCCAATTATCAAAAAAAAAAAAAAAAAAAATCTTGAACCAAACTTTTGTAATGCTTGTTTTAATCTTTAATTAGGGTGTGCTAAATAATTTAAAAAAATGGGGCGTGATAAGTAAAAATTGGGGTGCCCATCAACTCTTTAGAAAAGGAGATTTAGGCCAAGTATTTATAAGCATATACAAAACAAAAAGGCTGCAACAAAGAAAACAAAGATGGCGTAGAATTTACGTGGTTCAACATTATTGTTTAGTCCACAGAATCCGAAGATGAGATGCAAATTAAATCTATACTTCTTGGAAAAGATTACAATATCCATAACGGCCACACATAAAACATGCAAAAGTCCTTCTTCTATTACGAAATTGAGGTTAAAAATTCTCATTTCGTGCAATGGTTAGTAGTAAGTTCTTCAACATATTTCAAATTCAAAATCTTTATTTCTTACGAAAAAAATGTATGAAATAAAGGCGGGGATTTTCAGATTTTGCTGAAGGGGGTAACACTAATTTATTATTTATGGATAGGAGTAATACTAGGGGTGCAACTTGGTTTGGTTTGATTCGGTTTGAGGTCAAATTGGAACTGAATCAACATAGGTCGGTTCCACGAAATAAGAAGCATAACCGAACCAAATTCCATTGGAACCAAACCGAATTAAAGTCGGTTTGGTTCAGTTCGATTTACGGATTGTCAATATTCTATAAATTGTAAGTGATATTTTTTAATAAAAAAAATAAACATAAAATTTCATACTATATATCTCAAATCTATCCATAAAAAGTCATTAGTTTATCCATAAAAAATCAGTAATTTATGTCCAAACACCTAAAATAATTCATAATAATAATAATTATTATATATATAGGGTTCAGTTCTATGCAAGCTTGATTCGAGAACCGAACTAAATTGATTGGTTCTCCATTTTCGCAATTCGGAACCGAACCACAACTTGTTCCAAATCGAACCAAATCACCCCAAAGCTATTAGTTTGATTCGATTCTCAGTTTGAACCAGACCAAGTTGCACCACTAAGTAATACTATTTATTTTTTTAAAATATATTTTGATACTTACCTCTTAGTCAAAAGTTGTTCTCTATCAATTCCTAGGCTGGAATAAGGTTTTCATGAGCACAAACTAGGGTTTCCATTCATTTTGAAATAGTCAACATTGATATGAAAAGGAAGATAAGCACCAAGTAAAATTTCTATTTGTTTGAATGAAGAACAAACCAAACGATTGATGAATGGACTAGGCCTTTAGTTTTGATAGTTGAGAGAGATCACAGTGTTCTAAAAAATAGGGTTTTTGTTTATTTAGAATAAAAAATAGGGGTATGATTGTAAAAATATAATTATAAAAGTTATTCATCACAGGTATATTTAAAAAGGGTAGTTGAGGTATTTTGTTAGGAACCTACTTCCTAACATACCCACTCAAGCGAGAGGAAAAGAGATCTCGAGTGCTCAACACATCAAGGATTGTGTAAAAATACGATTAAAATAATATTCTCCATTAATTCATAAGGGGATTACATCTTTTTATAAATAAAGAACCTTAGTCATAATAATTTACTCTTACTAAAATACCTATCCAAATCAAATACTTATTAAATAAATAATTAATCCTACCGATAAAACCCTAATAGAAATAAAAACTAAACCTAACAAAACTAGAATCCTAACAATGCCTCTTCTAAAAATTGATCATATCCTCATGATGGTAAAATAACTTTTATTAGAATATTTTCATCATCCACTTCATCTCGTCCTTCTAATACATATTTGCATCTTCTTACATTAATGGTCAGGAGTGTAACATTCATTGCAATTATAACACAACCCTTTGTCTTGTCGAAGTTTCATCTCATCACTTGAAATTCGTTGTTCATCCTCACAAAAAATCAGCCCATTCCGAAACTTTTAATCCCATCATAAGTGATTTACAAAAAACGATTGTCATAGATGTTGTCCTTTGAACTGTCCCTATATATATATAGGGTCACGTTCAAGGGCCAACTTTTTGGCAAAACATTTTTCAAAACATGAGTTAGAAGTTTTGGAATGGGTTGATTTTTGGTGAGGATGATCTCTACGATGAGGAGATCATCCTCACCAAAAATCAGCCCATTCCAAAACTTCTAACTCATGTTTTGAAAAATGTTTTGCCAAAAAGTTGGCCCTTGAACGCCACCCATATATATATATTAGAAAGTAAACATTGTCATATTGTTTATGAAATATTTGATTTGTTGGTTCAATAATAGACACCATAATTTTAAGATTTGATACAAATTATTTTACGATGAAAATTCCTTTATTCCACAACAAAATTGACATAAGGATTTAGATAATTGAAAGGTGCAATAGATCAATTAGTAAGATTCTCAAAATGATCAGACAACACATACACTAAGAGAATTTTAAAATTCAAGAAATGTGAATGACTTATTGATAGAAAGATAATCATAATCGTCAAATATCCCAAAAGATTAAAAAATTACATGTATTTAAAAACATCCCTACGGACTACTTTATAAAGACTAGTTGATACAAAGATACCCTACTTACAATAGAAAATAAACCTACTACTTAGGAAATAAGAAATGACATTTAACATAAAAATTTCATAGGTTTATGCTAATGGAAAAGGAAAGAAAGGGCCACTTTTTTAATATTCAAAATAGGACCATTTACTATAGGAACTCATGCTTTGGGTAAAAATGCCCTCATCCAAAATTTCTTTATTAAAACCTTGAAGAATATTCTTCTAAATTGTAACTTCCTCCCTTCCAATCTTTTATACCATTGAAATAAAGAAAGATCTCCCCATTTTCTGTACCAAAACCCATCAAATATCCATTGGAGATCACTAATGAGGCTCTAGCTTTCAGGAACGATAGTGAACCTTGTAGATCTATCCACTCTCATGATCTATTGGAAAATTTCTCCAAAATTCATCACTCTTTTCTCTCTTTCTTTCATTTATTTTTAGTTATATTAATGAAAAATTCAATGATTTCGTGGAATTTTGTAAGGTATATAATTAACAAAATTTACTCAGTGTTGAACCACGACACTGGAATGAATGTATTATAGCGTTGAGGCTCAACGATACCTATCATTGAACCTTGACAAGGTATCAAGTGACTAGGTTTAATGATAGGTAATGTTGAGCCTTGATGCTATAATATATTCATTCCAACGTTGATGTTTAATTAAATTTTTTGAACACCTTGAAAATTTTGCGAATTCATTGAGTTTATCTACAAATTTCTATTTATTTAACTATGAAGGATAAATATATCAAGGTTAATAATAATATATTAATAATTTTAAAATAAATGAAAGAAAGAAGGAGATAGTAGTAACATTTGGTGGAAAACTCCAATAAATTGTGAATCAAACACAAGAGTGGACATATCTGAAAGACTGACTATTGTTCCTAAAAATTATAACCTCGTTGGTGAGCTCTAATGCTATTTGATAGATTTTGGTAAAGAGCATGACGACATCTCTTTCCATTTTGATGGTATAAAAGTTTGGGAGGGCGGAAGTTATAATTTAAATGAATATTTTTCAAGGGATCACTAAAGAAATTGTAAGTTGTGGGCATTTTTGTCAAAAAAACATGAGTTATTGTAAAAAAGGGTACCTATTTTTAGTATTAAAAATAAAGTGACATTTTTTTGTCATTGCCATAAAACTATGGAATTTTTATGCTAAAAGTCCATCAAGGAATTAAAACTATCAATGAAATTAAATCTAATTGTCAAGGAAATGATAGATTCAATATGTAGATGGAAAAAACTTTGAAGCGCTCATCCACTTACCCTCTCCTTTAGATAACTCGTGGTATCTCCAAGGAGGTATCCCTAATATTATAAAAAACATAGGGGTTTGATATAAACACAAGAATCTAAAGTGTCATGTTACGAGGAGGATTCCACCAAAATTTTGAAGAGGCCTCACCGATTGAAAGTCAGACTCGTATTGTTTATGAACAAGATGAGATGCCGACATCAAGAATTACTTTCTTGTTTTTTCTATTCACTACTTCACATATCGTTAAAAAAACTTACAATTTGTCCAAGACCGAGATGACTCAGCCAGTTTATATCAATAATGACTGAGATTTAAAATTGGCTAAGGGTGCTAATGGGTAAGTCCAAAGGGAATGTCGTGCGACTAGAACTCTATGGACCAATGTTTCAAAAATCGAACATTGTTTTTCACGCCCTGAAATCCCAATACGAATCTTGAAGATTCATTAGTCAAAATCTTGAAGTATGAGATAAAGACACACACAACCTGTTAAAATAATCACAGATAATAATACTTATGAAATGAAAATATATGCAAAGGAATCGAATATTTGATAAACTAAAAAAATCAGAGCAAAACAAAAACTAATCACTATCAATTAACTACATCAAATCTATAATTCATAAACAAATCACACGATAAAAATCTCACAAATACGTCTTCTCAAAATACATCAAGTCCCATAATATGAATTAAAACACAACCACTAAACTAAGGTAATTTTCAAGTTGACGGAGACTGTAAATACTCAGCATACTCTTCAAAGGGGACCTCCTCAAGTGACTTCTCACATATGGGCTCCTCAACAAGTGAATAATCTGAAATGTAGGATAGGATGAGTAATAGGAGAATGTTACTTAGTAGGATGAATGTCGTTCTAATAGCGAGTCCTCATGCACGAGTAATCAACTAAACAATTAAATAATGTATGTTTTCATAATATAACATACGATAAATGTCTAAGCATAATCAATAAATAGTTGATATAAAGTTCAATTAATCATTTCTATCATTTAAAATAATTCATACTACCTTTAAATTGTAAATCATCTATTAACATCACAAAAGAAAGGAAAAGTTCATAATACAAACACAACGGTGTAGTCGATAAGAGAACAGATGATAAGTGTCTTAAAACACTCAATTATACGCATATTTTCCGGATATTTATTTTGATTTTTATCCCTATTTCTTTGTATTAAGGTAATAATCATGATAAGTCTCGAAACACCATGTTGCATGTTAATTAGGCTTAATTATACATAAATAGATTCATTTACTAGATAAATCTAATTATGTGTGTTTTTTATACAGAAAATCAATATTTTAGAATCAAAATCTCAAGGCAAAAGCATTTGGACCCACTTTGAAATGTCCTAATCCTTAACTCATGTTCTCTTCTTTTGTCTTTTTGTGCAAAGAAAAGTGGAGGCTACTTTTAGACTCTTCTACACACATTTTTCTCTATAAATAAAGCCTCAATCTCTAGAGAAAGGGTCCCATCTTGGTTCTCTTATCAAAGACTCCTTTAATGTAATGCTCTTAGCCTCTTCTCTTATTTTTTGTATTTTTATTTTCTAGTTATTTTCTTTTGACTAAAATTTTTGTAAGAAGTAGTAGAAGAAGAAGAAGTTGTAAGTTTCTCCATGAAATAAAGAAAAGTTCTTTCATCTCTTATCTTCCCTCTCTTGCAATGACATTAGGCTAAGCTCCCTTCCATTGGAGAGTGGAAAAGCCTAGAGCAAGTTCGTGTGTTGTTTCTAATTTCATGGCTTTCTTTTATTTAAAATGCTTATGAGTTCTCTTTAAGATTTCTTGTACATTTTATTCTTAATATAGATACTTTATGCTTAGATTAGATCAAGATAAAGTATGCTTAAACTAGATAATTGGTAGTAGGAAATTTTCAAAGAATTCTACTTTGTTTATGTTCCCTCATTTGATTTCATTTGCAAAACTTTCCGATCTAAGGAGCTAACACCAAGTCCTTACGATTGAATTATAAAAATGTTAGAGATTAGGAATTGCTTATCAACATATTCTAGGTAGATTCACCTCCAATGGTGCTTTAATTTCATAAGTTTACTTGCTTTTAATTTCATTTACTTTAGTTCATTTTCTAGCAATTTTACATATTCTTATAAGTTCAGAAATACAAAGAAAAATAGTTTTAATTCCTTTTAGTTAATTTGAATTTTATCCTCTTAGCTTAACTCTACTCCTCCTTTCTCTTGGGTTCGATCTCCTACTTGCCTTACAAGTAAGGTAAAAGTAAGATTATTATTAACTCCGGTGAGAAGAACAACGATAGTCTCATCAGTAGAGGAATATATCGATATAACCGCCTCGACTATGGTAATTCGATATTCCAGACTTCAAATTCAATGTGAAATCCCATCGTTATAATCTGATTTTTGTGGTCGATCTAGTATATCACGATTTGGGTGACCATTTATCCGATTCAAATTGATCATTAACCAAAAACCCAATACTGAGTTCAACTAATAATGAGGTTGACCATTTGATGACTATAGACTAAAAATGATTACTAACTAGCCCATGAAACCCCTCGCGTCAAAGCATATCAAGAGGTAATGCATGTGAACTCCTACTACCTCTATACTATATAGAGACTACCTTTACACACTAAGTTCCCCTAGAAAGAAGGAGGAGAAATTCTCGAATTTCATAATCTACAATATGATTTAAGGTATCTTATATTACCGAATAGCATATGGCACCTAGTGCTATCCTAGATTGACCCGTCATTTCCGGATATACAGCAAAGCGTCACTCTTTATAATTTTTCTATGACCCTTTTATGATAAACAAAAAAAAGTTTTGTTTTGTATATAATATATTATTCTTTCTATCGAAAATATAAACAAGATTTAGTAGTGCTCTCCAATAACATCTATTTGTCACTCCATCCATCCATCTATCTATTTATCATGTTTTATGTGGTATGGCCATTGCATAAGAGTAGAAGCACTGTCCCATCAATCAGTCGAGAACATACATTCTCTTTATCAATCTATCAATCATCAATCAATCTCTATCATCCTAAGTATCTATCAAAGTACTTTCACTTTTAAAGTCATTCGAGATCTATAAATCATCAACCAATTCTATTTGATGGTTTTGGTTGAGTAGAAAGACTTAGAAAATACAATAAATTCATAAGATGTAAAAGCTGAGAAGGTTGTAAAAATTTGACAAAATTTTGGAAAAGGTGATTTTTCAAAGTTGTTTAAATTGAAAATAGTTTTTTGTAAATTAAAGCACTCGATAATATGGAAAACGCCATGTAATTTTTATAACTTCATTCAAAGGAACGATAAAGATATTGAATTTTGAAAATCAGGCAAAAATGTCGTAAGTTACATTTTATTCTTGAAACCAAAAATCAAAATTTGATATGATGAGATTTGGATTTTAAAACTATTCTCAAAGTTTCCAAATGGTGGGTAAAATATTAATTTCATTAAAGAACTCAAAGTAAATGAAAATATTTACTTAAATGTTTTTATTAAAAATAAGATTGGAAAACAGTTGGAAAACTAGTTGCTCAAATAGTGCTAACAGTATCAAAATGCTATTTCTAGTAGTGCCACCGAAGAATGGTTGTCGGTGCCACCAACGATATGTGAGACGGTGCCACCACTAGACACGAACCAAAAGTTGATTTTCTTTAAAATGTATTTGATTTAAACTCCAATTCGATATCAATTTTCACAATATACAATCTAGACTATAGATTTACAAAAAATCCCAACAAATTGATATCAAATCATGAATTTAAAAAATACATCATATGAAATGAATAATAATTACGATTCGGTTCTTAAAAAATGTAAGAAATTAATGAAATAATCAATAATTGGAAAAACAACAACAATATCAAAAATCAAATGAATTTTCTATGAAAATTTCGTATAACTAGAGGGTAGAAGGAAAGACATCCTACTTCGGATTGATTTCGACGGTTGATCGGAGTTGATGATTGCCTTCGGTCGATCAAGAAAAATTTTCTTCGATGAAATATGAAATTCCTTATGTCCACACGTAGCCCTTGACGAGGTGAACATCTTTCCTTCTTGCGAAAACACTCGGATAGGCTTAACTAGTCCTAACTAGTTGTAGATCTAAGTTGCAAGATCAAGAAAAATGGGGTTTAATTTTGTTTGGAGAAGAAGAAGAAAAATCAGATTTTTCTCTAGGGTTTGATATTTATACTTAAGTGGGGATGTAAGTGTCATTTGAGGAATTATTTTTCCTAAATGTCAATCTGGACATTCTTATACAATATTTTGGGTGATTTTTTACTACGAGACTAACGGTATGATTGGATTTTTCAAATGATGTCTCTAAGTTAATTTTTTACCATTGGATAAAAATTGACTCGAAACTCGAGGATTCGATAATTTTTTCGTTCGACTATTGATTAAAACATGTTTACAAGCTAAAATATATTTTTTGATCATTTTGAATCTATTGGTAAAGTTAGTTTGTTTCAAATGTTTGAAATTAATAATCCATACTTTTAAAATTAATGTAAAAAACTATATATCTTTCTTCAAGATAGGGATTAAAATTTTCAGGTCATTACATTGTTTTTCAAATGGGTTGTGTGACTAGAACTCTATGGAAAAATGTTTTAAAAATCAAACATTTTTCAAATTGGTCGAACATGGCTTAGGCCCTGGTTTAATTTAATCCAACCAATGTATGATTATTTAATTAATTAAAAAAATTTAAACAATATGAATACATTTTCTTTAAACACTATAATGAGAGAAGGCTGAGTAGAAGTGATTCCAAAAATCAAAATTTGGATCTCACAAATGCCTCCACCTTTACATTTAAACTTAATAGAATCAAAGATCATTTTGGTCAAAAACTAAGAAAATTGCAATCCTATAACCTTATAATCATGCAGATTAATTTTTAAAATTATCAAAATACCCTTTTACTATATAATCTTCAATAATAATTTAAATTACAAATTGGCCTTTATAATACATATGCATTTGCACATGTCACCATCTAGTTTTTCATAAACTTCCTTTATTTACGTTCATAAACCTCTTTTTTCCAATTTCTACTTCTCTTTAAATTTTCAAAGTCAGCAACAAAGAGACAAATCAACTTAATGTCTGACCACTTTCCCTCCACCATTCTAATCCAACTCAATCTTCTACCTACCCATAGTTTCAGTCCTTTATAAACGTTCTATAACTAGTCTCTTTAGTATTAACTCTCTCAATTCGTTAAGCATCTCAACTTGCTCAAACAAAGTAAAGTGAGAAGGATGGAAGCCATGGCCAAACCAAGCCTAAAAATTTCTTCTTACTTCATCATCTTCTCCATTATTTCCTTCTTTTATTGCCCTTCTCTTTCATGCCCAGAAGATCAAAAGCAGGCCCTCCTCCAATTCAAAACTTTCATCATCAATAAACCCATCAGTAATTCTTCCATGTACACACCACCTTTTCTCCTAGAATCATGGAATTCTAGTTCAAATTGTTGTCAATGGGACTTGGTCATGTGCAATTCTATCTTGTCTTCACGACCCATCATCGGTCTCAATCTCTACTCAGTAATACCTCCTGACTTTGTCGTGAACTCAACCGTCTTAGTGCCACTCTTTCGTATAAGAAGCTTGATGATTCTTGACATCTCTTTCAATTACATTGAAGGCGAAATTCCATCAAATGGAATTGCTAACTGGACCCAATTGATTCATCTTGACTTGAGAGAAAATCACTTCAATGGGTCCATTCCCTCTCAATTGTTTGGTCTAAGAAATATACAATTCCTTGATTTGAGTAGGAATTTGTTTGATGGGATTCTCAGTCGTGATATTGGTGTTCTTCGGCACTTGAAAGTATTGAACTTGGACGAGAATTTTCTCAAAGGAAGGATTCCCATGGAGATCGGAAACCTCACCAAACTGCAGATGTTATCGCTTCGCCAAAATAAATTCTCTGGTGGGATTCCAACATCGATTTTGCTTTTAAAAGAATTGGAAGTCTTGGACTTACGAAATAATTCTGTTTCATCCAAGATCCCAATCGATATCGGAAGATTGTCTAACATTACAACTTTGGACTTAAGCATGAACAAGTTGAATGGTGGAATCCCTCGATCGATACAAAAGTTGCGCAAGTTGGAAAAGCTTCAGCTCAATGATAACTTCCTCTCGGGTGAGATCCCATTGTGGTTTCTTGATTTCGAGGGGCTGAAGATTTTGAATCTTGGAGGAAACAACCTGACATGGAACAATATGGTGAATCTATCTCCCAAGTGTATGTTATCTCAGTTATATTTGAGATCTTGTCATATTTCCGGACCCATTCCTCACTGGCTTTCCACTCAAAAGAATCTTGATTTCTTGGATCTAAGCAAGAATGAAATTGAAGGAATCTTCCCTCAATGGCTTGCTGAATTGAATCTTGGAAGCATCGTTTTATCAGATAACAAACTTTCTGGTTCTCTTCCACCTCGTCTTTTTCAATCTCCATATCTATCTGTTCTCGCTTTGTCGAGGAACAATTTCTCAGGAGAATTACCAAAAACCATTGGAGATACAGATTCAATTATGATACTTATGTTGGCTAGCAACAAATTTTCAGGCCCAATTCCAGAATCGATCTCTAAGATTTATCGTCTATTATTGTTGGACTTGTCAAGAAACCAATTTTCGGGAAACAAGTTCCCGAGCTTCAATCCAAAAACGTCGTTACTGGCTTACATCGATGTATCCCACAATAGATTGTCTGGTGATGTTCCCGTAAACTTTGGGGTAGCAGCAAGGATACTTGCATTAGGCCAAAATGAGTTCTCGGGTCCCTTGCCTCAGAATCTTACTAAGATGAGAGAACTCGAGCACCTTGATCTCCACAACAACTACATCACAGGTGAATTTCCAGAGTTTCTCTCCCGAATCTCCACTCTTCAAGTTCTCAATCTAAGGAACAATTCCCTCGAGGGTCCTATCCCCAGTGTTCTATCGAATATTAGTACACTTCGCATCCTCGATCTCTCTACAAACAACCTCACTGGGAAAATCCCTCCAGGACTTGGAAAGCTCATTGGAATGATTGAAACCCCAGAGATATTGTCAGCAACACCCGGTGTGTTTTCCTTCCTGATCGAGTTCAATGATTTGTTTGTGAATTGGAAGAAGTCGATGCAAGGTCTACCAAATCAAAACCTTGACATTTACTCTTTCTTAGACTTGTCAAGAAACAAATTGTCGGGCGAGATTCCCTCTTCATTGGGAGGTCTTAAAGGTTTGAAGTTACTCAACATTTCTTATAATGAACTGTCGGGTGAGATTCCTTCAAGTTTTGGTGGATTAGAGAATCTAGAGAGCTTGGACTTGTCTCATAACCATCTTTCAGGAGAATTGCCAGGAACGTTGGTAGATCTCAAAGAACTTGGTACATTAGATGTGAGCAACAATGAACTTGTGGGTCAGATTCCGGTGGGTGGTCAGATGGATGTCATGAATGATCCGAATTATTTTGCAAACAATAGTGGGTTATGCGGTATGCAAATTCGGGTGCCATGTTCAGTAACTTCGCCACCACCGAAATTTTCACCCGGATCAGAAGATTTTGAGGAGAAATGGTTTTCATGGAGAGGAGCAGGGATCGGTTATCCAATTGGGTTCCTCTCGGCAGTGGTGGCCATTTACATTTCTGGGTATTTTAGCTTGGCAACTAGGAGGCATCGACGTAGCCCTCGAAGAAATTAACATGTTAGCAATAATCTTATATTTTGATCATGCTGGTTTTTCATTTCTAGTGAGCATTTATAGTTAAAAACTTAAATTTAATGGGATTGTAAGATTTTTCGATAAGATGTTTGTTTTGTCTCTACTATATATGCAATGAGTTCCTCGAGTAATTCAAAAGTTGCCAAAGTTGCGAACTTGTGTCCGTCTAGTGTTGTTTTCCACTAGTGCCTGATTTGTTTTTTCTTAAATTTCTAAAACTCTCCTCTATACATCCATTCTTAGTGATTTTCTAGTAATTAATAATAAATTATTATAAAATATAATAAAGGAAAGTTGATTGATATAATTTGGCCATGGCCAACAATGGGCCATTTGCAATCCCACTTCAATTAGAAAGAATATACAAGTTAAAAAGGTCCAAATGAATGAAAGGATACCTTTGAATTAATAGATCTAGAAGTTGGCATGGGCAAATGCCCATGTACTTGAAGGGTGTATTTGTAATTTAAAATATATTTAAAGGGTGATTTGAATAATACATATAGTAAAAAATATGAATATTTTTGTAATTTTAAAAACTAACAAACATAGTTTTAGGGACATGCGATTGCAATTTTTTTGGGACCAAAATGATTATATTAAATTTGAATGTTAAGGTGATGGCATTTTTGGAATCCAAATTTTGGGTTCGAACCATTTCAAATCCAGCTTCTCTCATTATACTAGTAAAGATATGTGGCTTTGGATAGATTTAAATGGAGGAACAACAATAGTCATACTGTTAACTTCTTGGGTGGTGAATTTATCTTGATTTCTTGTTTCCATCAATTGACTTATTAAGATAATCAAGGAGAATTAAAAGGAATTTTTATTTTACATATCCACCCCCTTTAGGTCTAGACACGGTGTAAAGTCCGGAATATCACTAAGTTGGTGAAATCCATATGGATTTTGATCAAAATCTAGGCTCACAAAAAATTCCAACAAGCAATTTTTTCTATTTTTAACTGGCTCATTAATTTAATTTCCCTATTTCCTAAAACTAGACTATAGTTGATTTTCTCTTACTCTCTTTATAATCTCTTCTACTTTCAAAATTCTAAAAAATGAATTTCTTATTTTACCATTGGCTATTAATGGTAATCATATTTGGATGGGAGGGATAAGGTGCCTAATATCTTCGTTGCACTTCAATCAAACGTCCTTAGATACCTTAGTTCTCTAGGTAGACTCTTCCCCTTATCCTTTGGATATATGAGTCATTATAAGTTAAGAAAAATAAAATTTCAAAACCTCTTTTGTGTTATCCATTTAGACCCAGCTCATTGAATGGTGGCAACTCCTTACCCAAGTAGATGATGTCAAAACTCTGAAAAGTTTTGAATCCTCATGTATCTACATTTGGTAAAAACAATTTTTTATTACTTTGAATAATAAATAATATTATTTTTTCCCATTATTTCTAGAGAAGATATCCTTATTATCATAATGAGTAAAGGCAAAGTAGAAATATAAGTGATTCGACACCAAAATTGAGATTCCAAAAATACACCCATTTTTACATTTAAAGTTCATATAATCAAATGTCATTTTGGTCAAAAATCAAGAAAATTGCAATTCTCAATCCCTAAATCATCTTAGTTGGATTTCAAAATACAAAAATATTGTTTTGGTTATGTAATCTTCAAAATTACCCTTCAATCAATATTTTAAATTACAAATAAATTCTTCAGATACATACATGTGTGTCTGCACATGCCACCTTCTTATTAAATATAATGTCATAACTGGGTTGATTTTCTAACACAACTTGGTGCATAGCCATAATATTCTGGTAAATTAAATGGGTCCACATGTGTGCCATGCGTATTGATCACATATGAGGTAGAAAAACATAGTCAATGGGAGAATGACAATTAAGTCATTTCACTTTCATTTATTTCTATAAATAAGACACGAGTGAACAAAGAAGGGGCTCAATTCAGAGCCCGACGACGTAGTCCAAATTTTGGATGAATCCAGTGGACAAATTGTGTGCATTGTACTCTCTCTCTCTCTTTGTACATACAAAATGCTATGACCATGTCGCCGAAGGCGGCATGACACATTCAAGTATCACCCAAGGCACCATACACCATGATCATAAGAGCATTGAATGGCTAAGAAATATTGTCGACGTAATACCACAATCGAATAATCATAAAATAGGGTTTAGGCGATAGTGGGACTACCCTAAGCGCCACTTGGCACGCGACATGCGCCAAGACCTTATCCTCTGCCTACATAACAAAAATTGGGCATCAACAGCTAAAAAGTTCAGTTTCAATATTAAGACCGAGACAACTTGAAACTCAACCGAGTCAAGTCAACTAAGACATCTCAATGTCTTTTAACTTTGAAGTGATGGATGGAAAGATTAAAGTCAAAGAGGCTGCAGTTCTTCCTACTAATAATTCATAAACATTCCAAACTGGGAAATGGAAACGCTGACATCATTACTTATATAGTGGTGGTATTCTAGTTTTTCATAAGTGCGGGTCCTCATCCCCAAAGCAGGCGTGTGAAACACTTTTACAAATCCTTGAGTAATTGAACCATCACCCCCAAAATAAGTTGGGGTTGGTGGAGAATGAATTGGAACCATTCTCTTAGTTGTTAATTACAGGAATCCTCATAGAATTTATATAGAAAAGAATAGTAGCAAATCCTAACTAAAGACGGAGTCAAATGAGGGTGAAATTTCTGAAATAATGTCGCTCTAGCAAATCCCTAATAATGATAGAGTGGCACAGGCCTGAGTGGTGTTCTGTTCTATATGGCATGTTTTGGTGGGAGATTAATCACATTGGACTGCATGAGATGAACAAAATAGCTTGGTTAGGAGTCCGATGTGTTTGAAACTCTTACCAAAACATACCACATATAGGCACCGTTCCTATTCTATAGGAACGGGATACCTTCATCTTGAGTCATAATGATATGCCGATGAACATTTATGTTTCCTATCCCATTGTAAGTAAGAATCAATGAAAGACAATAGTTAGTGGAAGAATCAATTAGTGATGCCGTATGAAAGGAAGGTTAGAAACGTAGGTAAATGAGAGAAAGGTTTTGGTCCTACCTCGGCCCTCCAATGGCATTCAATCTATATCAAGACGGTGAACTTTGTAACTAATTTTGTTCATTGAGAGAGGTTTCAGTTTTTCTTTGGACAATTCAGTTTTCATGTTTAATATATTGGTGACTTAGACATGACCCTTATGTTTTGATCAATATTAGAGATTACTCCGTATGTTTTCAAATTTATGACATATGCCCCTCATGATGACTTAAATCCCCTCGTCTTCAAGCTGTAGTAAAAAATCCTTAAGTTTTCTTCCCCGATCCAGTCATTGTAATTTCTTGGGTAAAATTATTTTATTTTTATCTTCAACCTTAAAATTGTATCTATTTCAACATTCAAGCCGGAAGACAAGATAGGATTTTTGGGAAGTTAAAAAAACAACTTTTTTCTACAAAAGGTTAGAATAAAAATGGACTGAAGATAAAAAATCAATATATTAAAAATAATTCACCATAGAGGTTGCAGAGCTTGAAGATTGTAGACACCCGAATTATCTAAATCCATCAAATAAGTGAAGTCAATGCATGATTAATGGACATTTTAGGGCTCAGTCCCATTTAAAATTCCATACGTAGATTTGGGTCGCATATGGTAGAGGCATAGTCCAACTTCCACATAGTGGGTTGGATTAGACAGGCCATTATAAATACACTTTGGTAGTGTTTGTTTGCGCTATTTTTTAACGCTTATTGCTGAAAAAAAAATTCAGCACTTTTGTCAAAATAACGTGTTTGTTTACTCCATATTTTCAGTGCTTATTGTTGAAAATAAGTGAAAAAAATTCAGCACTATTTTAATGCTGAAAAAAAGTTCTAAAGCTATAAACACTTTGCTTTTTTTGGCACGAACAAGTTTACCCTTTATTTTTTTAAGCATGGACAAGTATGCCCTTATACTTAAAAGGATATTACCTCTTATATCCCATGGACAAGTATGCCCTTATACTTAAAAGGATATTACCTCTTATATCCCATAGATAAGTATATAAGCACCCCGGAAATTAATAAACCTACACCATGGCCAAATTGTTTTGTCTTATATGGGTTTAAAGTCTTGGAATGAGTTGATTTTTGGTGAGGATGATCTCTACGATGAGGAGATCATCATCATAAAAAATCAGCCCATCCTAAAACTTCTAAACCCATCAAAACAAGTTCAAGAATTGTAAATTGTCCATTTTTTTTTTTGAAAACTAGTTTTGACGTGGTTAGAAGTTTTGGAATGGGCTGAGTTTTGGTGAGTATGATCTCTAGATCATATGGATCATCCTCACCAAAAATTGGTTCATTCCACAAACTTTAACCCATATAAGATAAAAAAAAATTGGCAATGATGTGGGTTGCCCTTATTAATTCATGGGGTGCTTTTATAATTACACATCCTTCATTTCTATCGAAAATTATTCACCCAAAATTAAGTTCTTTCAATGTTGATTTCAAATTTTGGGGACTTGTATGACATTATTGTTTTTAATTTGAAATTTGTGAGCTTTTAGAAATAAAAATTATTATTTATAAATTGAAAATTTGAGTATTACTTATTATTTAAAAATGAATTGTATTTTAATTTTATAAAAAATAATATATTTTAATGTATTTAATAAGAAATAGGCAGTTGAAACATGCAAATAATGTCTAATATGATTATAAGGGTAAAAAAGATAATTTACCAATTTAAACAATGTGTAACAAACATGATTCTGCGTTTAAACAAATCATTTTTTCAGCACTTAAATTCAACGCTTAATGCTATTCAACACTTTTTTTTTTTTTTTTTTTTTTTTTTTCAGTTTAACAAACAGCACCTTTGTCATAAAAGAGGGCTAATTTTGTAACTCAACCTGATAGGTAACTCAAAAACTCACTTATGTGGCAAGTGCAAGAATCATAGATTTTTTCCCTTAGTCTCGAGATACACAACTGCACAAGTTTTATGTTAATGTGCAGCTATGTATACCAAGGGGAAATATTTACGGTTCTAGCAGGGTCCACGTCAGTTGAGTTTTAAAGTTACCCTATCAGGTTGAGTTACACAATCATTACAATAATAAAAATGTTCCCTCATAGGCGCATGATTGTCCGAATCCAAGTTTATCATGATCTCACACATACCATTTTAGACTCCTTTACCTCTTCAAATAAATATCTTTTGGGTGTATTGACCACCTCAACCCCTTGATAAATTTATTCCCTAAAACACCACATAGGTTGGTAAATTATACCTCTTTGCCTCCACCCCAATTCTAAAATTGAAATATATCCCAAGAATCTTAGTGTAGTTAATTAGATTTAAAACGTATAAACTCATAAAAATCTCTATAAAAAGATCTTAAAGTTAAACTATCACTTTAACCTCATAATAATCTTATTTTCCAAGACACGTAAGGTGGTAAATTACTACTAAGACATCCTGATTATGTGTAAGGTTAATCTATTCTTACAATAAACTATTTAATTATCCAATAGACTTTAAAATCTTTTAAAGAATTCCCTAGAAATCTTAAATGTAAATTATTACCTTAATCCTTGATAGTCTTGATATGCCAAGACATATTATGTGACAGGGTGTTGGATGGCGAATGTAGTCCAAGGTAGATTAGTCTCACCAAAGGTGAGGATACTCCCTTGGCGAAAAAAAAAAATTGGAATTATAAGAATAAAATAATACAAAAGAAAAATAAAAAGGAAGCCTTAGTTGGATTTACCTCTACCTGGGCATGTTCTCTCTTCAAAGTCATTGGGTTCACATTTTCATATATAAATTCTTTGGTTAAACTTGTTCTTGTCACTAGAGTTTCGAGAAAATCATGGTGGATTTTCCAACTAAATCTACCTAATATAGATTTAATTTGCAATACAATGTCTTCCAATTCCCATGCAATAAATCCTCCATTTAAATCAGAGACCACCAAGGTTGAATTTGATTTGATGCTAAGCAAAGGTGGAATATCATTCATAAGACGCAGACCCTTCAATAGAGCCAAGAATTCTGCGGTATTGTTTGAGGCGGCACCAATGGAGATGCTACAAGCCAGAACCAATTCCGAATTCGAGTTCCTGATCAACAATGAATTCTTCAACCAAGAAGAATTCATTGTTGATCTTAATTTTCAATTGAAGTATTATAAGTTAAATTTTCACATTTATAATAGTTATTTTTCTCATTAAAAAATATTATCTATCCTACTGGGTACCTGATAGGTATCAAGTATTTATAGGGTTGGCTTTGGATCCACAGACTTCATATTAGGAATTGAAATTGAGACTTTATTTAGGATCTGATTATGGGTATATGTAGAATCGACCTAGAACCAACCCATTGACACCTCTAGTCTTATCCCAACCGCTAGATTTTATGTTTACACGGCTTCGTGTGTATGTGTGTATGTGCAGGTGGATGGTGGAGGGGGAATGTGCGCATGTGTGATTTACCTTTTTAAATTTGGATAAAGGTATATTCGGATCCATATGACAAATATCCATATCCAACCCTAAAAAATTCAAATAAATAATTACAAATATTTTTAATCAAATTCCTTATCTAATTAACAAATTTACCCAACCGAACCGAATAATTAAAAGCGAATATTATCTAACCCTATCCAGGAAGTCGAGGCCGAATACATTGCTGTTGGAAGATGTTGTGCACAATTTCTATGAATGAAGCAAATACTTTTGGACTACAACTTATCTCTAGTGCCATCAATATCTTAAAGAATCCCGTCCAATACTCTTGGACAAAACATATCGATTTTCGACATTATTTCATATGTGAATTTATTGAAGATCACGCTATTTGTCTTGAATATTTTCCGACTGAGAGTTAGTTGTTGACATTCTCACATTTGGATTCAATGTGTTTTGAACATTTTAGAAAATCCATTAGGGTGTGCTCCATGTGAGCCCCCAATTCGAGATATTTTGTCGAGTGCTAAATTACACTCCCAGAAATTCTCAATTTTTGACTTCTCGCCCAATATGAGCACACTCGAGTCCCTAGACTCTATCATTATGCTTTTTAATCATATCCGAGGTTCTAACCTCTATTGCGTAAAAATTTCTTTTACGTCATTTTTTCTTGACGTCTTTGAGCAATTTCGCCAATGCTTGAACCCATCTCGAACTTGGGATTATTGGTAGATTCGGGTTTATGGACTTCTCCTAAGTTCATTAGCGAGCTCCTATCGATTTCCTTGCTCATTTCCAACTCGTTTCATTTCTTTCAAATTTCCAAAAATTTCACATTTTGACAAAATTTTGTTTATTTTTTGTGACTTATTGAAAGAGTTTTGGGGCATATCAATAGTGTTTTTTCTAGGTTGAAAACATGAGGAATTCAAAAAAGAAATATTCGAAGCAATTTTGGAATTAATGGTGGTGCCGCCAGCAACGTTAAAACACCATAAAATCCACTTTTTCCCACTAGTTTTTCATTTTTCATAATTTAGCTTTTCAACCACTTCCTCCATTGTTCTCTCCCTCATTTTTCTCTTGCTCTCTCTTTCCTCTAGGTGTGATTTCTCCATTTCCTCCAGCATTTTCCCCATCGCTCATCTCTTCATCACCATGTTTTTCCTTTCCTTTCCTTTTTTTTTATCCATCTAATTGCTCATCGTTGTGATGACTAAACGGGAGTAACCTCCCCCCTTACGATGCTCCTCGCATTCGAAGAAGTCTAAAAATTTAGCTTCCTCTTCCTGTACCGCTCTACCACCTCCTCATTTGCCTTTACCGTCTCATATGATTGTTGTGGAGTCAGAGTCGAAATCAAACTTGGATGATAAGCACCCCGTGGATCGTGCAAGCTACATTTCTCGATGCACTTCATTCAAGAAGCGTTCCATCATTTGTGAGGTCAACGTCCAAGAATCCATCACTTACAAGTATGATGTGTTTAGTGTGGTTCATCACGCGAGTTGGGAAGAAATACTTTGATTTGGTCTCCAATTTGATATCAATTTTCACAATGTACAATCTAAACTATAGATTTACAAAAAATCTCAACAAATTGATATGATCAAATCATGAATTTGAAAAATACATCATATGAAATGATTACTAATTACGATTTGATTCTTAAAAAAATGCAAGAAATTAATGAAATAATCAATAATTGGAAAAACAACAACAATATCAAAGATCAAATGAATTTTCTATGAAAATTTCATATAACTAGAGGGTAGAAGGAAACGCATACTACTTCAGATTATTTTCGACAGTTGATCGGAGTTGATGATTACGTTTGGTTGATCACGAAAATTTTCCTTCGATGAAATACGGAATTCCTTGGGTCCACATGTTACCGTCAACGAGGTGAACGTCTTTTTTTCTTGCGAAAAAACTTGAATCGTCCTAAATAGTTATAGATCTAAGTTGTAAGATCAAGAAAAATAGGGTTTAGTTTTGTTTGGAGAAGAAGAAGAAAAATCAAATTTTTCTCTAGGGTTTGATATTTATACTCAAGTGGGGATGTAAGTGTCATTTCAGGAATTATTTTTTCCGAATACCGATTTGGACATTCTTATACAATATTTTTGGTGATTTTTCAATACGAAACTAACGGTGTGATCGGATTTTTCAAATGATGTCTCTAAGTTAATTTTTTACCTATTGGGTAAAAATTGACACGAAATTCAAGGATTCGATAATTTTTTCGCTCGACTCTTAATTAAAACGTGTTTACAGGCTAAAATGTGTTTTATGATATTTTTAAATCTATTGGTAAAGTTAGTTTATTTCAAATGTTTGAAATTAATAATCCATACTTTTAAAATCAACATCAAAAACTATAAATCTTTCCTCAAGATATGGATTAAAATTTTTAGGTCATTATATTGTTTTCAAATGAGTTTTGTAACTAGAACTCTATGGACAAATGTTTTAAAAATCAAACATTTTTCAAATTGGTTGAACGTGGCTCAGACCGTAGTTTAATTTAATCCAACCAATGTATGATTATTTAATTAATTAAAAAACTTAAACAATAGGTATACATCTTCTTTAACACTATAATGAGAGAAGGCTGAGTAGAAGTGGTTCCAAAAATAAAAATTTGAATCTCACAAATGCCCCCACCTTTACATTTAAATTTAATAGAATCAAAAGATCATTTTGGTCAAAAATCATGAAAATTGCAATCCTATAACCTTATAAACATGCTGATTAATTTTTAAAATTAGCAAAATACCCTTTTACTATATAATCTTCGATAATAATTTAAACTACAAATTTACCTTTATAATACATGTGCATTTGCACATGTCACCATCTAGTTTTTCATAAACCTCCTTTATTTACATTCATAAACCTCTTTTTTCCAATTTCTACGTTTCTTTAAATTTTCGAAGTCAACAACAAAGAGACAAATCAACTTAATTTCTGACCACTTTTCCTCCACCATTCGAATCCAACTCAATCTTCTACCTACCCATAGTTTCACAGTCCTTAATAAACTTTCTATAGTTAGTCTCTTTAGTATTAACTCTCTCAATTCGTTAAGCATCTCTCAACTTGCTCAAACAAAGTAAGAAGGATGGAAGCCACGGCCAAACCAAGCCTATTCGTTAAGCATCTCTCAACTTGCTCAAACAAAGTAAGAAGGATAGAAGCCACGGCCAAACCAAGCCTAAAATTTTCTTCTTACTTCTTCATCTTCTCCATTATTTCCTTCTTTTATTGCCCTTCTCTTTCATGACCAGAAGATCAGAAGCAGGCCCTCCTCCAGTTCAAAACTTTCTTCAACAATAAACCGATCAGTAATTCTTGCATGTACACACCACCTTTTCTCCTAGAATCATGGAATTCTAGTTCAAATTGTTGTCAATGGGACTTGGTCACGTGCAATTCTATCTTGTCTTCATGACCCATCATTGGTCTCAATCTCTACTCAGTAATACGTCTTGACTTTGTCGTGAACTCTGTTAAACAATCCAAAAAAACACATAAAGAAAAAGAAAAAGGCTACTATTTCATTGGTTCTACGTAATGCAATTGAATACAAAAAGATAATTCAACCTAAATACAAAGAGACTATATATAGGTTAAGTCAAAGGAAATTGAAAAGACTATTTTACCCTTAATAAACAATAAATCAAAAATATCCCTATATTTCTTAACATCTCCTATCAAACTCACGATGCGGTAGTTACAAGCATCGAGAGTTTGCCAACTAGAAAATGAAAACGGGAAATGGAATGCGACTTGGTAAAGAAATCTGCAAGCTGCAAAGAAGAAGAAACAAAGGGCAAAGTAATGGTGCCATGCTTGAGATGATGACGACTGAGGTGACAATCGATCTCAATGTGCTTAGTTCGTTAATGAAAAACTGAGTTGTGAGTAATCTGAATAGAACTCTGGTTGTCACAATACATAGGAGTGGGATGGGAAAGAGAAACTCCCATATCTGCAAGTAACCAACGTAATCAAACAATCTCTTTGATAGTAGATGCCATTGCACGGTATTCTGCTTCGGTTGAAGATTGAGAAACAATAGATTGTTTCTTGCTTTTCCACGAAATAAGAGAATCACCAAAAAAGATATAGAAACCAGTAACAGACTTGCGATCTGTGGGATTACTGCCATGATCAGCATCAGAGTATGCACGTAGCTCAAAGGAAGAGGTGGATGAAAGTAAAAGACTCTGAAAGATTGTACCCCGAAGATACCGCAAAATACGAAGAACAGCTGCCCAATGAACTGTAGTAGGAGAAGCAACAAACTGACTAACAACATGAACAACATATGCAATATCTGGATGAGTAATAGTGAGATATACCAAGCTCCCAACAATAGTACGGTATAAAGTAGGATCTGACAAAGGTAAACCATCAGAAAAGAAATACTTTGTGTTAATCTCAATGGGAGTATCAACAGTCTTATTATCCGTAAGTCTAGCCCGCTCAAGAATATCTGCAACATATTTCGACTGAGAAAGAAGATAATCTGTGGGTGAGCAAGCTACCTCAATACCCAAGAAATATCGTAGAGAACCCAAATCTTTTATTTCAAACTGTCTAGCTAACTCTGTCTTCAAAACTGAAATACCATCAATATCATCACCAGTAATAATCATGTCATCAACATATAAAGACAGAATGATACGACCTGCATCAGTGCACTTAACAAAAAAAGCAGAATCATGACTACTAGAAGTAAATCCAAGGGAAGAGATCACAACAGAAAATTTTTCAAACCAAGCACGAGGTGCTTGTTTGAGACCCTATAGTGCTTTCTTAAGCTTGCAAACAAACCCAAAATCATATGAAACACCAGGAGGGGCGCCATATAAACTTCTTCTTAAAGATCTCTATTCAAGAAGGCATTTTTAACATCAAGTTGAGAAATATGCCACTGACGAACCGAAGCTATTGTAATAAGAGTACGAATAGTAGTCATTTTTGCAACATGAGCAAATGTCTCCTCATAATCCATACCATACTGTTGAGAGTACCCTTTTGCTACCAACCTAGCTTTGTATCGCGCAATAGATCCATTATAATTAATCTTGATTTTATATACCTAACGACAACCAACAACACTCTTACCAAAAGGTAGAGGAACCAAATCCCAAGTACCTGTCTTATACAAAGTAGAAAGTTCCTCATCTATAGCTTGTTGGCAAAGAGGATCAATAATTGCCTTTTTATAGGAAGAGGTCTTAGAGAGACAATGAATAGAAGCTAAAAAGGAAGTAAAAGATGAAGAATAACAAGAATAAGCAAAATTTGGTAACTTTGTAGACTTATGAGTGCGTATGGATTGACGTAGGATCTACAATCTCAGACGGAGCTTGAGAGACCATAGGAGAAGAGGAAGCTTCAGGTGTACCGGAGAGCAAAGTGTAAGTACCAACAGAATGATCAATATAAATTGGTTGTAAAGATAACGGGGTAAGAACATGAGAAGGGGTATTTGAAGTACTAGGAATCTGAAATGACAAACTATCAGAATCCTCAGAAAAAAGATCTATACGAATAAGATCAGATTTAGTCAAACTATGAGTAGTGGATGGAATAGAAAAGTAAGGTATATGCTCGAGAAAAACAACATGATGAGATACATAAAGTTTCTGAGTTATTTGATCAAAACAACGATACCCCTTTTTACCTTCACCAAAACCAAGAAAAACACAAATAATAGATCGAGAGGACAATTTGCTGTGTTCTACATGAGGACGAATAACGAAACAAATACAACCAAAAACTCTAAAGAAAGAATAATCAGGTGCATACCCATACAACTTTTCGAAAGGAGAGAAATCTAAAATATGAGAAGATGAAATTGTATTAATCAAACTTACAGCAGTAAGAATAGCTACACCACAAAACATACTAGGAACAGAAGCAGACAATAAGAAAGAACGAGCAGTTTCAACAATGTGCCTATGTTATCTTTCAACAACACCATTTTGCTCAGGAGTATCTGTACATGAAGTTTGATCGATAGTTCCATCTAAGGCAAGGAACTCACAAAATTTATTAGAAGTATATTCCCCACCCAAATCACACTTAAAACATTTGATAATAGTAGAATGTTGAGTTTTGACAAGAGAACGAAAGGCTGTGTATATCTCAAAGAATTCAGAACGATGTTTCATTAAATAAATCCAACAAAACTGAGTATGATAATAAATAAAAGAAACATAATATCGATACCCTCCTTTTGTGGCAACAGGAGAAGGTCCCCATACATCAAAATAAATCAAATCAAATGGATAAGAAGAAATAGAAATACTTCGATTAAGAGGTAAAGCTAAAAATTTTGCCAGTTTACATCCACTACAATCAGAAATATCAGACGTTTGCAAATTTCCTAAAGCTCTTGTAGAAACCAAAAATCTTAAACGAGAAGACGAAACAGGACATAGGTGAGAATGCCATAAATAAAAACTAGAAAGAACTTAAACGAAAAGAAGACAAATCAATACTAATAGCAGCAGCAACTGGCACAACAAGAAAATGAAACATGACCTAGGTGAGAATGCCATAAATAAAAACTAGAAGAAGAAGAACTTAAACAAAAAGAAGACAAATCAACACTAGTAGCAGCAGCAACTAACACTTTTAACTCATCCAAAATATATAGTCCTCCCTTCCTACAGCCTGTCCCAGTCAGCTTCTGAGACTGCAGATCCTGCACACAACAAGATTTAATGTGAGTTTAGGAATATGATAAACATTAGGGAGAAACAAGTGAGGTGTGACAACAGAACCAACACCTGCTAAAGGCATAGGAGTGCCATCAACAGTCATGACAGGAATAGGAGTCGAAGGAGACACATAAGCAAAATATGAAAAATCTGGAGACATGTGATGTGAAGCACCAGAATCCTAGATCCATACAGAATGTGACATACCTTAAGAATTATGAGGCAACTGACCTACTGAAGAAGAAACAGACATAACTTGTGGTTGTAAGGAGAGAAACTTCTGAAATTGCTCAACCAGAGTACTAGGATCAGTAAAGGGATCTGATGAAACTACTGCTGCAGTATTAGACTGTGGTGGTTTATAACCTTGAGATGGTCTATGAGCATTAGATTGTGACTGGTTGCCAGGCTTCCAAGCTTGAAATTGCTGCTACGATTGATTTTACTGTCTCAACTTAGGACACTGAGCCTTCCAATATCCTTCATCGAAGGCAACTTGTGTGTAAGGCTTATTTTGATTATTAGAGAGGGACTTAGAAGGTACTGCTAACACAGAAGGACTAGAAGTAGAAAGAATTTCCTATTCAGAATAAGACTTAAGACGTATTTCTTCAGCCAATAACTCACTAACAATTGAGTCAACTGAAGGAAGTGGAGAATGATGCAAAATTGAACCTCTAAGTCCTTCAAAATCGCTGCGAAGGACCGTTAAAAACTGTACCAACCGTTGCTGCTCTCTACGAGCAATATAGGCACCACATGCCTTTAATTCTGTTGATTCTATAAGAGCCAATTGATCCCAAAGATCTGTCATAGCAGAATAAAATTCCTGAATACTCATGTTTTTTTGTTGAAGAGCTTGTATGTCATTCTCTAATTGATAATGCTTTGCAAAATTGGACTGAGTGAATAACCTTTGCAGATGGTCCCAAACCTCCTTTGTTGTCTCATACTTCGCCAATTGTATACTTATGGAATGCTCAACAGAATTGATAATCCAAGTAATAATTTTTGCATTGTTTGCTTCCTAGGTATCTATCAAAGCAGCGTAACCCTCATCGGTATCCCTAGGTTTCACAGAAGTTCTATTAACATATCCCTACATCTTTTTATCCTTAAGAAAATTTCTCATCACGTAACTCCAATACGAATAATTCTTTCCATCCAACCTCACACTCATAGACTGAAGCGAATCGTTTCTTTCAATAGCCATACTAAAAAAAAAAGATTACCAGATCGTAAAAGAAAGGAAAACCAAATACCAGATTGCAGAAACTGAACGAAAATCTTCTCGAAATCGTCTCTTTTCAGATTGTAGAAACTGAATGAAAACCCTAACGAAAACCCTCTTGAAATCGTCTCTTTTCAGATTGCAAAAAACTAAACGAAAACCCTCTCAAAATTAAACCTCGTTCCTGAACGCTCTGATACCATGTTAAACAATCCAAAAAAACACACAAAGAAAAAGAAAAAGGCTACTATTTCATTGATTTTACATAATGCAATTGAATTCAAAAAGATGATTTAACCTAAATATAAAGAGACTATATATAGGTTAAGTCAAAGGAAATTGCAAAGACTATTCTACCCTTAATAAACAATAAATAACCCTATATTTCTTACCAACTCAACTGTCATAGTGCCACTCTTTCGTATAAGAAGCTTGATGATTCTTGACATCTCTTTCAATTACATTAAAGGCAAAATTCCATCAAATGGGATTGCCAACTGGACCCAATTGATCCATCTTAACTTGAGAGAAAATCGATTCATTGGGTCCATTCCTTCTCAATTGTTTGGTCTAAGAAATATACAATTCCTTGATTTGAGTAGGAATTTGTTTGATGGGATTCTCAGTCCTGGTATGGGTGTTTTTCAGCACTTGAAAGTATTGAACTTGGATGAGAATTTTCTCAAAGGAAGGATTCCCATGGAGATCGGAAACCTCACCAAACTGCAGATGTTATCGCTTCGCCAAAATAAATTCTCTGGTGGGATTCCAATGTCGATTTTGCTATTAAAGGAGTTGGAAGTCTTGGACTTACGAAATAATTTTGTTTCATCCAAGATCCCAATCGAGATTGGAAGATTGTCTAACATTACAACTTTGGACTTAAGCATGAACAAGTTGAATGGTGGAATCCCTCGATCGATACAAAGGTTGCGCAAGTTGGAAATGTTTTAGCTCAATGATAACTTCCTCTCGGGTGAGATCCCATTGTGGTTTCTTGATTTCGAAGGGCTGAAGATTTTGAATCTTGGAGGAAACAACCTAACATGGAACAATATGGTGAATGTATCTCCCAAGTTTATGTTATCTTAGTTATATTTGAGATCTTGTCATGTTTCCGGACCCATTCTTCACTGGCTTTCCACTCAAAAGAATCTTGATTTCTTGGATCTAAGCAAGAATGAACTTGAAGGAATCTTCCCTCAATGGCTTGCTGAATTGAATCTTGGAAGCATCGTTTTATCAGATAACAAACTTTCTGGTTCTCTTCCACCTCGTCTTTTTCAATCTCCATATCTATCTGTTCTCGCTTTGTCGAGGAACAATTTCTCAGGAGAATTACCAAAAACCATTGGAGATACAGATTCAATTATGATACTTATGTTGGCTAGCAACAAATTTTCAGGCCCAATTCCAGAATCGATCTCTAAGATTTATCGTCTATTATTGTTGGACTTGTCAAGAAACCAATTTTCGGGAAACAAGTTCCCGAGCTTCAATCCAAAAACGTCGTTACTGGCTTACATCGATGTATCCCACAATAGATTGTCTGGTGATGTTCCCGTAAACTTTGGGGTAGCAGCAAGGATACTTGCATTAGGCCAAAATGAGTTCTCGGGTCCCTTGCCTCAGAATCTTACTAAGATGAGAGAACTCGAGCACCTTGATCTCCACAACAACTACATCACAGGTGAATTTCCAGAGTTTCTCTCCCGAATCTCCACTCTTCAAGTTCTCAATCTAAGGAACAATTCCCTCGAGGGTCCTATCCCCAGTGTTCTATCGAATATTAGTACACTTCGCATCCTCGATCTCTCTACAAACAACCTCACTGGGAAAATCCCTCCAGGACTTGGAAAGCTCATTGGAATGATTGAAACCCCAGAGATATTGTCAGCAACACCCGGTGTGTTTTCCTTCCTGATCGAGTTCAATGATTTGTTTGTGAATTGGAAGAAGTCGATGCAAGGTCTACCAAATCAAAACCTTGACATTTACTCTTTCTTAGACTTGTCAAGAAACAAATTGTCGGGCGAGATTCCCTCTTCATTGGGAGGTCTTAAAGGTTTGAAGTTACTCAACATTTCTTATAATGAACTGTCGGGTGAGATTCCTTCAAGTTTTGGTGGATTAGAGAATCTAGAGAGCTTGGACTTGTCTCATAACCATCTTTCAGGAGAATTGCCAGGAACGTTGGTAGATCTCAAAGAACTTGGTACATTAGATGTGAGCAACAATGAACTTGTGGGTCAGATTCCGGTGGGTGGTCAGATGGATGTCATGAATGATCCGAATTATTTTGCAAACAATAGTGGGTTATGCGGTATGCAAATTCGGGTGTCATGTTCAGTAACTTCGCCACCGCCGAAATTTTCACTTGGATCAGAAGATTTTGAGGAGAAATGGTTTTCGTGGAGAGAGCAGGGATCGGTTATCCAATTGGGTTCCTCTCGGCAGTGGTGGCCATTTACATTTCTGGGTATTTTAGCTTGGCAACAAGGAGGCATCGACGTAGCCCTCGAAGAAATTAACATGTTAGCAATAATCTTATATTTTGATCATGCTGGTTTTTCTTTTTTAGTGAGGATTTATAGTTAAAACTTAAATTTAATGGGATTGTAAGATATTTCGATAGGATGTTTGTTTTGTCTCTATTATATACGCAACGAGTTCCTTGAGTAATTCAAAAGTTGCGAAAGTTGCGACCTTAGTGCCAAATTTGTTTTTTCTTAAATTTCTAAAACCCTCCTCTATGTATCCATTCTTAATGATTTTCTAGTAATTAATAATAAATTTTTATAAAATATAATGAAGGAAAGTTGATTGAGATTATTTAACCATGGGCAACAATGGGCCATTTGCAATCCCAATTCAATTAGAAAGAACATACAAGTTAAAAGGTTTCAAATGAATGGAAGGATACCTTTAAATTAATAGATCTAGAAGTTGGCATGTGCAAATGCTCATGTACTTGAAGGGCGTATTTGTAATTTAAAATATATTTAAAGGGTGGTTTTAATATTACATATAGTAAAAAAATGAATATTTTTGTAATTTTTAAAACTAACAAACATAGTTTTAGGGACATGCAATTGCAATTTTTTTTAGACCAAAATGATTATATTAAATTTAAATGTTAAGGTGGTGGCATTTTGGGAATCCAAATTTTGGGTTTGAACCACTTCAAATCCAACTCCTCTCATTATAATAGTAAAGATATGTGGCTTTGGATAGATAGAGGAACAACAATAGTCATACTGTTAACTTCTTGGGTGGTGAATTTATCTTGATTTTTTGTTCCTATTAATTGACTTAGATAATCAAGGAGTATTGAAAGGAATTTTTATTTTACATATCCACCCCTTCTAGGTCTAGACACGGTGTAAAGTCCAGAATATCACCAAGATGGTGAAATCCATGTGGATTTTGACCAAAATCTGGACTTACAAAAAATTCTAACAAGCAACTTTCTATTTTTAGCTTGCTCATTAGTTTAATTTCCCTATTTCCTAAAATCAGACTATAGTTGATTTTCTCTAACTCTCTTTATAATCCCTTCTACTTTCAAAATATCCTTATTATCATAATGAGTAAAGGCAAAGTAGAAATAGAAGTGATTCGACACCAAAATTGAGATTCCAAAAATACACCCATTTTTACATTTAAATTTCATATAATCAAATGTCATTTTTGTCAAAAATGAAGAAAATTGCAATCCTCAATCCCTAAATCATCTTAGTTAGATTTCAAAATTACAAAAATATCATTTTTGTTATGTAATCTTCAAAATCACCCTTCAATCAATATTTTAAAAATACAAATAAATTCTTCAGATACATACATGTGCGTCTGCACATGCCACCTTCTTATTAAATATAATGTCATAAATGGGTCCACATGTGTGCCACGCGGACTGATCACATATTAGAAAAACACAATCAATGGGAGAATGGCAATTAAGTCATTTCACTTTCATTTATTTCTATAAATAAGACTGAGTGGAACAAAGAAGGGGCTCAATTCAAAGCCCGAGGACGTAATCCAAATTTTGGACGAAGCCAATGAATAAATTGTGCATTGTACTTTCTCTCTCTCTTTGTACATACAAAATGGTATGACCACATCGCCGAAGGCGGCATGACACATTCAAGTATCAGCCAAGGCACCATACGCCATGCTCATAAGAGCATTGAACGTCTAAGAAATATTGTAGACGTAATACTAGCATCAAATGATCATAAAATAGGGTTTAGGTGGTAGAGGGACTACCCTAAGTGCCACTTGCCACGCGACATGCGCAAAGACCTTACCATTGGGCTTCAACAACTAAAAAGTTCAGCTTCAATATCAAGACCGAGTCAACTTGTAAGGCAACCGAGTCAAGTCAACTAAGACATCTCTTAAGTTAATGTCTTTTAACTTTGAAGTGATGGATGGAAGGATTAAAGTCAAAAAGGCTGCAGTTCTTCCTACTAAATAATTCATAAACATTCCAAAGTGGGAAATGGAAACGCTGACATCATTACTGATATAGTGGTGGTTTTCTAGTTTTTCATAAATGCGGGTCCTCATCCCCAAAGCAGGCGTGTGAAACACTTTTACAAATCCTTGAGTAATTGAACCAACACCCCCAAAATAAGTTGGGGTTGATGGAGAATGAATTGGAACCATTCTCTTAGTTGTTAATTACAAGAATCCTCATAGAATTTATATAGAAAAGAATAGAAGCAAATCCTAACTAAAGAGGGAGTCAAATGAGGGTGATATTTCTGAAATAATGTCGCTCTAGCAAATCCCTAATAATGATAGAGTGGCACGGGCCAGAGTGGTTTTCCATTCTATGTGGCACATTTTTGTGGGAGATTAAACACATCGGACTGCATGGGATGAACAAAATAGTTTGGTTAGGAGTCCAATGTGTTCAAAACTCCTACCAAAACATGCCACATATAGGCACCGTTCCTATTCTATAAGAACGGGATACCTTCATCTTGAGTCTTAATGATATGCCTATGAACATTTATGTTTCCAATCCCATTATAAGTAAGAATCAATGAAAGACAATGGTTAGTGGAAGAATCAATTAGTGATGCCGTATGAATGGAAGGTTAGAAAGTTAGGTAAATGAGAGAAAGGTCTTGGTCCTACCTCGGCCCTCCAATGGCATTCAATCTATATCAAGAAGGTGAACTTTGTTACTAATTTTGTTCATTGAGAGAGGTTTCAGTTTTTCTTTGGACAATTCAGTTTTCATGTTTAATATATGGGTGACTTAGACATGTCCCTTATGTTTTGATCTATATTAGAGATAACTCTGTATGTTATCAAATTTATGACATATGCCCCTCATGACGACTTAAATCCCCTTGTCTTCAAGCTGTAGTAAAAAATCCTTAAGTTTTCTTCCCCGAACCAGTCATTGTAATTTCTTGGGTAAAATTATTTTATTTTCATCTTCAACCTTAAAATTGTATCTATTTCAACATTCAAACCGGAAGACAAGATAGGATTTTTGGAAAGTAGGAAAAACAACCTTTTTCTACAAAAGGTTAAGAGACTTAAGGTTAGAATAAAAATGGACTGAAGATAAAATCAATATATTAAAAATAATTCACCATAGAGGTTGAAGAGCTTGAAGATTGTAGACACCCGAATTATCTAAATCCATCAAATAAGTGAAGTCAATGCAGGATCAATGGACATTTTAGGGCTCTGTCCCTTCTAAAATTCCGTACGTAGATTTGGGTCCCATATGGTAGAGACATAGTCCAACTTCCACGTAGTGGATTGGATTGGACAGGCCATTATAAAGACACTTTGTCATAAAAAAGGGCTGATTTTGTAACTCAACCTGATAGGTAACTCAAAAACTCAGTTATGTGGCAGGTGCAAAAATCATTGATTTTTCCCTTAGTCTCGGGATACACTGCTGCACAAGTTTTATGTCGATGTGCAGCTGTGTATACCAAGGGAAAATATTTACAATTCTTGCAGGGTACACGTCAATTGAATTTTAAAGCTACCCTATCAGGTTGAGTTACAAAATCATTACACTAATAAAAATGTTCCCTTTCAGGCGCATGTCTGAACAAATCCAAGTTTATCATGATCTCACACATACCATTTTAGACTCCTTTACCTCTTCAAATAAATATCTTTGGGGTGTATTGACCACCTTAACCCCTTTATAACTTTATTCCCTAAAACACCACTTAGGTTGGTAAATTACCTCTTTGCCCCCACCCCAATTCTAAAATTGAAATATATCACAAGAATCTTAGTGAAGTTAATTAGATTTAAAACGTATAAACTCATAAAAATCTCTATAAAAAGATCTTAAAGTTAAATTATCACTTTAACCTCAGAATAATCTTATTTTCCAAGACACGTAAGGTGGTAAATTCCTACTAAGACATCCTGATTATGAATAAGGTTAATCTATTCTTACAATAAACTATTTAATTATCCAGTAAACTTTAGAATCTGTTAAAGAATTCCCTAGAAATCTTAAATGTAAATTATTACCTTAATCCTTGATAGTCTTGATATGCCAAGACATATTATGTGACAGGGTGTTGGATGGTGCATGCAGTCCAAGGTAGATTGGTCTCACCAAAGGCAGGGATACTCCGTTGGTGAAAAAAAATGGAATTATAAGAATAAAATAATACAAAAGAAAAATAAAAAGGAAGCCTTAGACTAATAATGAAAAAGAAAGAAAATAGAGTAGCTGACTCTCTATCCACAATAGACTAATAAGTAAAGCTTCCAACAATACAAATGAATTGTAAGCAGTAATTAAGAATTACTTTTACTTCTACTAACTGAAGATAAGACAAATAAGAAATGTCATTGAGGTTATTTAATATATGTTTATTTCCACTCCTTCCTACTATTAAGTTTCTTCTTCAATAATGTATCAACCATTTAATCCAGATTATCACATATTCAACCATTCATTCCATAGAGATCTTATAATATGTAGCAATGAATTGAAACAATTCACATCAAAATACATTTTTGATTTAAGTAACTATTAATGGATAAGAAAGAACTTATCAATTGAACCAAAAACTCTTCTTGATATACACAGCAACCCATACAAGAATTCTCACCATCGAATCTCACCTTTTTTAATAACTCATTGATGAGCGGGCAGTAGTTACTGCTCTCAAATTCTCATCCTCATCAACGTTTACAAAGATCTTATTGTTGCCATCATAGTTATTGTCTTCCACTATCTCCTTTTCATCATCGTAAACATCTAGTATCATTGTCATGAAAAAAACCTCAACAACCAAGGATAGAATCATGCGACCTACATTACAATCCATCTTAGTCATTGAACGTGTGAAAGAAGAGATTTATATTATCATTTCTTTTTTGATTTCTATGAAGATGGTCAATCCAGAAAGCATATCAGATGTGATCCACAAAGATATGAAATTAGATGTTAGGAGAATAGAATTCACTGAGTACATTTGTATGATAAGGGAACTTTTACCTCTTGAAGTATATTAAGAGTTCCATCCTCTGGGTTAGAAACGACAGAGTTCCTAATATCCTTCAAGAGGTAGAAATTTTCTCAATCATACAAACATACTTACTGAATTTTATGCTTCTAACAACTTGCTTCACATCACCGTGAATTATATCTGATATGCTTTGTAGAATGAACATCTTTATAGAATCAAAGAGAAAATGGTATTCTACATCTCTTCTTTCACATCCAGTGGCTGAGAAAAATTCTAATGTGGATCGTATGACTCTACCCATAGTTTTTGAGGTTTGATTAATGGAATTGATACAATATGATGATGATGATGATGAGGAGGTGGTGGATGAGGATGACATCGGTGATGGCGAGGATGAAAATGATAAGATCATTATGGACATTGACAATGATAAGGATTTGAGAAAAGTAACCCCTTCTTGATCATCAATTGGGTCATCTTAAAAGATGAGATTTGATGGTGAGAATTCTAGGATGGGTTTCAAGATATGTTTAGAAAAGTTTTTAATGCAATTGATGAGTTATTTCAAACATTGTTTGTTTTTTGATTTAAATAGTTTGCATCTACTTTAAGATTTTTATATTTCCAATATCTTCCACCCTCATTTGTCTCTCATGCTCACAAACTTGGAGACCCCATCTCAATTTGAGAATTCCTGTCTGGATAAAAAATGGTTAGAAATTAGAACCAAGTCAGAATTCAAATGAATTTCAAGTTGACTCGACACAGAGCTAATTATTTGAATCAACTCACTGACTCATCTTGATCTTAATTCAATTAAGTCATAAATTAACTGAGTTCGATTAAAATCTCGATAGACTTCTATTTTATAATAAATATTTGTTCTATTGAAAAAAAATTCAATTTTAGTCTATCTTAGACTGAAGAACCATGTAAAGACTAGATGAAGGTCCTCATTTTGGTAATGAAGACTTAAATGTTGGACAAAAGGCAGCTCAGCCCTCAAGATTTCATGGTTCAGATTAAGTTTGAAAAAACTTTAAAAAAAATATATTTTTTCTTGCAAAGTCTTGTCTTTCAAAATAGACGACCAAAGAATTCCTAAATTGAAAACATAAATCCAATAGTAAGAGTTCTTTTCTTTTACTCAAACTTGACCAAATGAACATTCGATTTGAGTACAGTTATAAAACATATACCACACACGTACACACACTTAGACAAAAAGAAAGAATGAGATAGAGAGAGTGAGAGAGAGAGAGAGAGAACCTGAGGGGTTATGCCAACATGAAATCTACTATCTCATAACTGATGAACAATCAAAATTATGAATATATCTCGACCCTAAAATAATACCAAAGAAATAATATAGATAAGGATTTTACATATTTGAAGAAGAAGAAAAAAATTCTTTTGCAATTCATTTTGTGGTAAAATGGTCTATTTTATATAGAAAAATTGATCTTAAAATATTACCAAATCTAAAGATATGTGAAAGATTTGGTAGTTAATGTTAAAAGATTTTATAAGTTATCAAATCTTTTTTGTAGTTATTCTTCTTTTAGTATACTCTACAAAAGAAATTATACCATGTAACCATTAGTAACATAACTTAAGAAGTTTAATAATTGAATTGTTAGAAATAAAGATCAACAAACAATTACAGACATTATGGCTCGATGCACATGTTGTGCGAACTAATGAAAATGAAGAAACAAATAATTAATAAATATTTACTCTATTTTCAACTAATCTAGGATATTGTTAATGTCTAATGAGAAAATCAAATGATACAATAGTAAATGAATATGCGATAGAATTATGTTATTGCGAAGTTTGAGAATCTAATGATGCATGATCAAGAGAAGTGAACTTCCAAAAGATATTGTTAAATCTAGCAGATGTGTGAAAGATTTGGTATTTAATGCGAAAATATTTTATTAATTATCAAAATTTTCTTGTAGTCATTCTTTTTTTGATATGTAGTATAGAAAAAATTATAGCACGTAACCAATAGCAACATAACTTAAGAAGTCCAATAATTCACTTGTCAGAAATCAAGATCATCAAATAGTTATGGAGCCGCCACATGTTACGTGAACTAATGAAAATGAAGCGACGAAAAATTAATAAATATTTACGCCATTTTAAACTAATTAATCTAGGAAATTATTAATTTCTGATGAGAAAATCAAACCTCATGATTGTAGATGAATATGTGGTATAATCATGACATGTCAATTATTACGAAGCTTGAGGATCTAATGATGCAAGATATAGAGAAGCGACCTTAAAAGAATATTGCTAAATCTAGCTGATATGTTAAAAATTTGATAGTTAATGCCAAAAGATTATATAAGTTGTCAAATGATTCTTGTAAATATCCTTTTCTAGTATACATTAGAGAAGAAATTATAGTACGTAACCAATAGTAACATAAATTAAGTAGTACAGTAATTCCATTATAAGAAATTAAGATCATCGAACAATTACGGGCATTGGCGGCTTGATGTTACAGTTGTGTGAGCTAATTAAAATGAAGTGATGAATAATTTATAAATATTTTCTCAATTTTAAAATGATTTAAAAAATTATTAATATTTAATGAGAAAATCAAATCTCACAGCCGTAGATGAATATGCGATAGATGCATGACATACTAATTATTGTGAAACTTGAGGATCTAATGATGCAAAATCAAGAGAAACGGATCTTTTTAAAAATATTGTTAAATTTAGCTGACGTGTGAAAGATTTGATAATTAATGCCAAAAGATTTTATAAGTTGTGAAGTCTCTTTTATAGTCATTCATTTTTAGTACATATTACAGAAGAAATTATAATGTGTAACCAATAGCAACATAACTTAAGAAGCTCAACAATTCAATTGTGAGAAATACAAATCATCTAACAATTATGGACATGACAACTCGATATCACATGGTGCGTAAACTAATGTAAATGAAATGACGAATAATTAATAAATATTTAATCTATTTTAAGCTTAGTTAGAAAATTATTATTATCTAATGAGAGAATCAAACCACACGATCATAAACGAATATGAGATAGAATAATAACGTGTCAATTGCTACGTAGTTTGAAGATTTAATGATGAAAGATCAAGAGAAGCGACCTTCCAAAATAGATCAAGTGAAAAGTCTTAAAGTGTACAATAAAAGCTTTATGTTGGAGCATGCATGTTGTGGGGATGAGCTCAGAAAAAAGAAAGATTTTAGCCTCCTATGTTGATGCTCATTATTATTGATTTGTTGAGTATAACTTTATTTCATAAACTAAGTTTAAATGCCATTTTTGACATTTGATATAGATCAAATCAAATGACTAAAATTTGGTGATTCACTGATTTATTAAAAAATGGTGCAGTTACAAAAGTGAATATCACGGCTCTTGTACGTCTAATGTCTGCTAGTTCATGTATGAGATTCTAGTTGGCTCAAAATCCAGAGATATTTCGAGACAGAAGAGAATTTAAAATCTTTTCTTGGATATATGAGATCAATACCCTAATCAAGCCCAATCCTTCGGGTTTCGAGGAAAATTGATGTTGCATAAATCACTATTCCATAACTTAAAATAACCTATTGGAACAAAAATACGATTCATTGGATTAAGTTCGACATTGATGAAATAGATAGTAGTGATCTTGCACCTAGTGGAACTGTTAGAAATTTAAATAGGAAAATGGTGATTTATTTCAAAATGATTGTTTTGGAAAAATATCAAGAAATAAAGCCGAATGTAGATAACTCATCAAAGGGTTGAAATTGTTTCGTACCAAATGTACTCTTGTGACAATTAAACCAAAAGTCATAACGTCTTAGCAAAGGTTTTAATGGTGAGAGATTTCTGTACATGACTCTGGATCATTGAATGGAGTTAGTTTGACACATTAAAGTCTATGAGGTGACCGACCAACATCAAGACAAATTGAAAGTAGGATATTTTGGATTATGGAAGTCATCCTTTTTTTTCTAAATTTTTGAATATATGTGATTGAAGAGTATGTTAGAAATTTGGTCTAAAATAAATTGATAAATTGAGTAAGAACCATAGAACCTAGGTTTAAGAAAGCAATATCTTGAATGTCAATTTTCATATCTTGAATGTCAATTTATATTCTATCCAATCAATTTCTCCAATATGTAAACAAAAGATAGTAGAAAGCTTATCGGTTATGAAGATAGAGGCATGTGCTTTGCTCATTTTCCTTTAATTCAGATTCACTCATGAGGAAGAAATTATTAAGAAATCATAATCACTTCCCAAGATCCAATGATCTATCTATCACTAATAGGCACTGCTAGGTGATGGATTTGCAAACTCTTTGATGATTTGCAATCCAATAAATAAATAATATTTATATGCCTAATAGAAGAAAATGTTACCAATAAGAAAAATCCGCAAAATACATCTCCAATCGATTTTTATAGATAAGAATAGAAAGATGAGATCAATTTTTCTATATTTTTTAAGAGAAGGTAACCTTTCCTTTATGCAATGGTTTTATGTAACATTTTAGGCATGATGTTCAAGAATGATTAATAACGTTGGTTTTTAAAAATGCTATGCATGTTCTATATTTACATTTATTTATTTAAACTCTATAAATATAATAACACTTAAATGCAAAACGTCATAATGTTTTAAAAAATGAACGAGGGAATAAAAAATATGAGGCAACAAAAAGCTCACCTAATTTTTCGAGGTTCATGTTCTCTTTTAACAAAAACAATGGATGAAGGTTCACCATTCGATTATTTATATTCTATCTCTTTCTCTTTCTTTCTTACTATTTAGATATCCTAGATACTCTTTATTTTTATTCTCTTTTTTTATCATTTTCAATAAGAAATTTGGGTGTTTTTGCTATAGGGTTTCTTTAAGATCGAACAACTAAAAGAAACCACCTTAGCATAGAGTAGAACAGAGCTCTAAATTTGGATGAACTTAGAGAGTGCCATTTTCCTAGGTAGATGAACCAAACTCTAGTTCCTCAAAATTCCTACATTCTTTCTCAAAAGTTGTCAAGCCTTGTGTAGAACCCCATTTTTGCAGTCGCCTAATTAATCAACTCGTCAACTCGATTGTAACGGTTCCCAATGATGGATGCTTATTCCAATGTATTATTTTGTTACCATATATGTTTTAGAAATCCGGATGATGTATCTCAAACTAACAAAACTGTAGAAACCACACTACACTATGAAAATATAACCCCAAAAACATAGAAATCATCATTTTTCAGACATAAAAGAAGCTTCACGATAAAAATCACTAAAAAATTATCAAATTACAAAAATACCCCTAACCTTAAAACATCCCTAGAGCCTACGTTACGCTTAGGAAAATCCATTCAAACACATAAAATAACAAATCGAAACCAAATAAATCATTTCGTCAATTTTCATAAATTCGACAAAATTACAAAAATAGCCCTCATAAAGGTCACGACCATTCCACATAAAAAATTTCATAAATGACACAAACCAATATTTACATTGAATTTATTACGAAAAATCAATTCTAAAACATCCCAGAACATCAAAAATCGACTTGAAACTCAAAAAGTCCTCTCCGAGGGCAAAACGATAATTTTACAATTTTTATAATTAAAATTTTAAAATTAATAAATAAAAAATTAAATAATTAAAGTGAAACATTAACAAAATTAATTAAAAATTTAAACAAAAAAAATCGATCAATTAGGCTCTCAGGCAAAATTGTTTTGGTTGCCAAGATATTTATTCATGGACCCCTCCATTTGGGGGTCCAAAGAATTAAAGATATAATAGAGGGGGGTTCTCCAAAAAATTAAAGTCAATCAAGTAAGACTAAAATTAAAATTAAAGTTAATCAAGTAAGACTAAAGTCAAAATAAAAGTAAATCAAGTAAGACTAAAGTCAAAAAATAAAAGTCAATCAAGTAAGACTAAAATCAAAATAAAAGTCAATCAAGTAAGACTCAAGTCAAAATCTTAAAGTCAATCAAGTGAGACTAAAAGTCAAAACCCTAATAGAATTTTAATTAAAATATAACTCTACCTAAAATAATTCTAATTAAAATATAACTTTATCTAAAACAATTATAATTAAACTCTAAAACTATATAAAAGAAACCTAATTAAACTCTAAAACTATCTAATAGAATTCTAATTAAACTCTAAAACTATCTAATGTAATTCTAATTAAAATATAACTCTACCTAAAACAATTCTAATTAAACATTAACTCTATCAAAACAAGCACTTAAAAAAATCTATAAATAGGGGTCCTTACAACCTATTTTCGTATCAAAAAATAAACTCTAGAAAAAATAGGTCAAAAAGCTCCCCTAGCCTCCCATAAACGTTAATTTTGAAGTCCCAACTCCTTACCTAACATCCATACCCCAACTTTAACTCAAAAAATACCTAGAAATCCTTCCAAAACATCCCACAAATCTATAAAAAATTAGAAAAATTCAAAAGGAGATACTTTATTTTGGAGATCCGAAACGAATCTGGTGACAAAACGAAATGAGGAGTGTTATACGAAGAACTATTCTACCAGATCTGAGGGAACAAGACCTGATAAGAATGCAAAATGTCATATTTTTCTCTTTTAATATTTAGTCCTTTATATATATTTAGTGTCTAAATATACTGATTATTCTTTTATTTTGATTTAGAATGTAAATGGAGGTGTTAAGTGCAAAACGTTAGGCGATTTTGGATAGTTTTGACATCACTTCGTAATTTGGGCATAACTCTCTCATCTAAACTCTGATTGAGATGATTTAAAATGCTGTGGAACGTTGAGAAAAATATATACAACTTTTGTGTTTTGATTGTTGAGAAATACTAGCTGTATCAAGGTCAAAATTGGACTTGAAGTTACTGCATGTACACTATTGACGCGAATTTGACATGGACTTTCGTGTTTTGAGTTTTGAGAGATAGTGGCTGTATCATGGTCAAAATCAGACTTGAAGTTGCTGCACGTACACTATTGACCCAAATTTGACATGAATTTGACACGGATTTGACGCGATTTATTTTCGAAAGTCTCCAAATTTGGTGCACGAAAATTCCAATTGAAAACACCACTTTTCTAATTATATTAGGACTTTATTTTATTTTTAATAATTTTTTCTTAATTAGTCAGATTTTAATATTGTTATTTTAGGATAAGATTTATAATATTTTTAGGAGAAGAGGATATCTCTTTGATCTCTCTTTCTCTCTATTATTTTATTTTAATCTTTTCTTTAGGAAAGAAGTGACTAAAACTTGGGGAACTAGCGGCCATAAGAAGAAGAGTTGCTGAATTTTTGTGAACTAGTTGTCAAAAAGAAGATAAATTTCTATCATAAGGAAGAGTTGCTGAAATTAACAAGTTGCGAAAATCACCACCTACACATCACAATCTTATTTGGTTGTATTAAAAAGTGTAACCCTTATGACTAGTCTTTTTATTTGTTTCAACCATGATTTTTATTAGATTAAAGATTGTTTTATTGGATTTTTATATTGAAATTTGTTAATTCAATGAGTTAATAACTTTTAGATTTGTTAATTGATGTTTTCGGATTGGTGAGATATAGACACATGAATTGGTGATCTTAATTATGTATGTCGAATTTTTAGTTCGGTTATGTTGAAAACTTTGATATTAATTGTCATTGAAACCATAGTTGTATCTCTAATCACCTAATTGATTTGGGTATGATTTAAAAGTGGTAAAAACTATGAACAATAGTTGTGATCTGAAAATTGCATGTTCTTTAGCCATGGACTTTTCCATAGGTTTGAGGAGTAGGTTATTGAATCATAATTCCTTTTAGTCTTAATGATTTGTTTAAGAAGTTGTAAGGATACACTGAGTATTAACTTGATTCCTTAATCAAAATAACTAGGTGATGGACTCTTCCAAAATCCTAGGGTTTATCTAAGAAGGAATTTATAAAATGCATGATCTCTTTAGGCTTGCACTTTGATTCAATTCGGATATGTAATTAAGGCATGAAATTCGTTGTCTATGTTGAAGCAATTTGATTAGTCATTTAATGAATTTGGTTTTTTGAATTGTGAGAGAAGATGATCAATTGTAAATATTTATTTCTTTAATTTTTATTTTTATTATTATTATTTTTTTAAATCCGAATCGCCACAATTGAAACTCCCTTAAAATTGTGTAATATGTTTGTTTCCAAATTGTTAATTAAACTAACTAAAATTTATTATGACTCTTTAGAATAGGAGTACCCGGAATCCCCGGCCAATAACGATACCTTACAAATCACTTTACTACAATCTTCTACAGGATTTATTGATTACTAAAAATATGGTCTATCAAATGGCCGTTACCGGGGATTGCAAAATCCCTATGTTTTGGTGTCATTTAACTTGTTAATATTCTATTTTACTTGTTAAGCTTGCATGTAATATATCTTATGTTACACTTATTAAAATTTTAGCATGAATCTTTCTTATCACTACGGCGATCACGTTGTGATGTTTTTAGGAAGGGAAATTTATTATTATTCTTTCAACTCTAACTTATATATTGTTGTCTTTACTTTTGGGTTCAGGTCCATGAATGTCCGCAGTTAGAAGAAAGACTCAAGAATTTGCAAAACTCTTGGCCTTGCTAAAAGAAGTTGCACATCAACCCCTACCTCACCAAGAGGAGAGGGAAGATTCAGAAGAGTCAGATAACTCTTCCTATCCCTTGTCAGACGAGGAAGAAAACATACCTGATTTAAAAGAAGAAAGTGAAGAAGAAGAATTTCCAATGGCTGAAACCATTAGAAAAATGTCTTCTTCAACTGATGGGGGAACCGCGCCAACTTGTATTACTTATCCAGAACCAGCAATCGACAAAGTAGCTGAGTTTGAACTGAAGAGTGAGTTTTTACACCATTTGCCCAAATTCCATGGGCTTACTAATGAAGATCCTCATAAGCATCTCAAGGAGTTTCAATTTGTATTTTCAAGTATGTGCCCATAGAATGCGGATCTCAACATTTTGAAGCTGAAGTCATTTCCTTTCTCACTTGAAGATAGGGCAAAGACTTAGTTGTTTGATCTACCTTCAGGCTATATCAACACATGGGAGAAGTTGATGACTGAGTTTCTGACTAAGTACTTCCCCGCCTCAAGGATTACTATCTTGAGAAAGCAAATAACTAGAATTGAGCAAAGGAAGGATGAGGCATTTTATGCCTACTATGAGAGATTCAAGAGCTTAGTTGCATCATGTCCTTCACATGGGATGAAGGAAGGAAATCTACTTACTTACTTTTATGAGGGACTCCTCCCTTTTGAATGTCAATTGTTAGATGCTACTGTTGGAGGTTCTTTTGTGGATAAGACACCTGAAATTACTAAGGAGTTGCTCGCTTATCGTGCTCTTAATTATCAACAATATGAGGGAGTGTTAAACTCCACTCGTGGGGTGAATGAGGTATCTTCTAACTCAACTCTTGAGGAAAAACTTAATAAAATGTCTACTCTTCTGTCTCAGGTATTGAACGTGAATGGAGCACAAGTACAACAAGTTGCTCAAATCTGTGGTATGTGCTGCACTCAAGGGCATCCAACTGACCAATGTCCCCAACTGATCAATAATGGTGGATAGGAGTCTCTTAACGCTATTGGGTTCCAAGGTAATAAAGGCGGACAAAGGTACATCCCTTTCTCTAACACATATAACCCTGGACTTAAAGATCACCCCAATTTACGTTGAGCCAACAATGATAATATTCAGAACCCTCAAGGACAAGGGCAAGTGTTTCCACGACCTCCAGGTTTTCTGATGAGACCTCAGGTACCTCAAAACTTTGTCTCACCTCAGGTACCTCAAAACCTTGTATCTAATCCTCATGTGCCTACAAATTCTACTACTCCTAATTATGATGAGATTTTTAAGTCCCTTGCTCAAGGGCAACATAATTTAACTACTACTACTTAAGCTCTTATTACAGGTCAGTAGGCTCACACTAAAGACATTGTAGAGTTGAAAAAATAGTTGGGACAAGTGGTACACTTCATGGGAAAGATAACCGAGAGCAAAAAATTGCCTAGCAACATTGTTCCTAACCCAAATATCGAACAAGCTAAAGCTATTACCACAAGGAGTGGTAAGACCCTTGTGGATGTTCCCAAAATCCTAAAGAAGGCCCAAGTGACCTACAATGAGGAAAATGACAAAGAGAAAGATCCTGCCACATCAAAGATAGAGGTGATTGGTTCTTCATCATATGAGACTGCTTTAAAACCTGGAGGTAATGAGCAAAACCCTAAAAATTCTTTCGATTCTAATCCTTTTGCTCGTGTGCCTTTTCCTAGTAGGTTTGCCAAAACCAAGAAGGATGAATCTAATCAAGCCATCTTGGAAATTTTTAAGAAGGTACAAGTCAACATGCCTTTGATTGAGTGTTTGAAGCAAGTGCCAAAATATGCCAAATTTCTGAAAGAGCTTTGCACTACAAGGAGGCAAACTCGTGAGAAAGAGGTAATAAAGATGAATAAGACAGTCTCTGCTGTCATTCAAAGGAAATTGCCACCAAAGCTTAAGGATCCAAGGAGTTTTTCTATTCCTTGTGTGATTGGTACCAATAAATTTGATAATGTCATGTTAGACTTAAGAGCTTCAATTAATGTGATGCCTTATAGTCTTTATGCTTCTTTAGATCTGGGTAAACTTAAAAGTGATAATGTTGTTATTCAATTGGTTGATCGATCTAACAAGTATTCTAAAGGATATGTTGATGATGTTTTTGTGCAGGTAAATCAACTCATTTTTCCTGCTGACTTCTATGTCCTTGATATGGAAGAGACGCCCCTAAATTCCACTCCATTACTTTTAGGGCACCCATTCATGAGGACTGTAAGAACAAAGATCGATGTTTATGGAGGAACATTGACCATGGAATTTGATAATGAAATTATACGCTTCAACATCTTTGAAGCTATGAGGTATCCATCGACTGACATTAAACCCTGTTTTTCTATTGATATTATTGATTCATTTGCGCAGAGGTTTATGGAAGCAATGGAAGAGGATGAGTTGAAAGTAACACTTTCTCAAGGAGTTGGTTATACTAAGAATAGAGATTCCATTTCTAAAGTTGAGTTGGAGAAGGTTGAAGAGCCCATTGTGATCAGAACCGTGGCCTCCCTTGAGTCCCAACCCATTTTACTAAGGTCTATTCCTCTTTTGTCCCTTCCTATTTCTACTAACAAGATGTTACCTTCAGTGATACAGGCCCCTATACTTGAGCTTAAGGTTTTGCCAGATCACTTGAAGTATGTGTTTTGGGGGGATAAAGAGACGTTGCCTGTTATTATATCCTCGAAGTTGGAAGAAGAACAAGAGAAGAAGCTTGTGGACATTCTTAAGAAGTACGAGACCGCCATTGGTTGGACTTTGCCAGATATCAAGGGAATCAGCCTAACCATGTGCGTCCATAGAATCTTATTGAAAGATGGTGCCAAACCCACCAGAGAAGCCCAGAAATGCCTACATCCATCCATGATGAAGGTAGTGCAAGATGAGATAATAAAATTACTTGATTGTGGTGTTATTTATCCTATTTCATATAGCAAGTGGGTGTCTCTGTTCAAGTTGTGCTAAAGAAGTCTGGAGTTACTGTAGTAAAGAATGAGGAGAATGAGCTGGTACTTCAACGAGTTGTGACTGGTTATCGAGTTTGCATAGATTATAGGAAGCTCAATGCGTCAACAAGGAAGGACCATTTCCCTCTACCCTTCATCAATCAGATGCTTGAGAGGTTAGTTGGTTACCCTTTTTATTGCTTTTTGGATGGATATAGTGGGTACAACCAGATCTTTATAGCCCAAGAGGATCAAGAGAAGACCACCTTCACTTGCCCTTTTGGCACTTATGCCTATAAACGTATGCCATTTGGATTGTGCAATGCACTAGGTACGTTTTAACGTTGTATGCTTTCCATTTTTTCTGAATACATTGAGAATATCATTGAGGTGTTTATGGATGATTTTAGTATCTTTGGTAGAGATTTTGATGCATGCTTAGGAAATTTGGAACTTATTTTAAAACGTTGTGTTGAAACTAACTTGGTTCTGAATTGGGTTCTGAATTGGGAAAAGTGTCACTTCATGGTGACTTAAGGGATTGTTTTAGGACATATTATATCTACTAGGGGGATTGAGGTTGATAAATCTAAGGTAGATCTTGTGCGTTACTTACCCTCTCCCACTTGTGTGAGAGAGGTTCAGTCATTTCTTGGTCATGCAGGATTTTACAGGAGATTTATCAAGGATTTTTCCAAAGCATCAAGGCCCTTGTGCCGGTTGCTCCAAAAGAACACTCCCTTTGAGTTTGATGAGGAGTGCAAGAAGGTTTTTGATAAGTTGAAGGAGTTATTGATTATTGCTCCAATTATGTTTTCACCTAATTGGTCCTTACCTTTTGAATTGATGTGTGACGCCTCAGATTACGCTATTGGGGTTGTGTTGGGACAAAGAATAGACAAGAAGCCATATGCTATCTACTATGCCTCTAGGACGCTCAATAATGGACAACTGAACTATTCCACAACTGAAAAAGAGCTTCTTGCTGTGATTTTCGCTTTAGATAAATTTCGTTCTTATTTACTTCAAACTAAAGTACCCATAGGTATATCAAAGATAATCCAAGTACATCAATTGCACTTCTTGGTCAAAATCGGTGCCTAAGCGAGATCCTGCCCCGCTGTACCCTACTGTACGAGGGGGATAGACTACATCTATTTTAGATGATAGGTATTTTAGTGGGCCCTTACTCAGTGTCGTGAGCCACCTCTCAACTGGGGATCAAACTGGCTATTTTTGACTTTAGAGAAGTGACTTGGAGTTTTAGATTATCACCTATACGGTATATTAAACCAAGTCACCACGTACCGTCTGATGGAGTTCACTCGAGAGGTATATAGGTGTACTTGGGCAAGGGTGGCCAAATAAAAATGTATTGCACATAGTAAGCTTAGAGTCTAGAAACCTCCTCTATAGGTCACGACCCGAACTTATCATGAGTGTTCCCAAGTTGTTTATTGAATGAGACCTTGTGAATGATGAATGTATGTGAATGATGTGGATGATGAGATCAAAATGTATGGTTGTCCTCAAGGATTAAAGTTTTTTTTTACTTGAATAAAATGGGTGCACCGACCCAATAACGAATCCATTTGTTGCAGTAATTCATAAGGACCCGGTCCATCTCGATCCAACAATCATAATGGGTCAGGCCATTTAGATCAAAATGGAAATCAAATTCTTTTCTAAATTCGGGTTCTGACCCATTTTCTAAGAAAAAAATGGTTTACAAAAGGAAAGTATTTTTTAGAAGAAGTGTTTTCCAAAAGAAGTATTCTCTAGAAAAAATGTTTTGCAGAAAATGTTTTCTATAAGAACAAAAGAAAAATGTTTTTCAGAAAATGTTTTTCAAAAAGAAAATAAGGGACAAATAATTTACAAAATGATTTATTCTTTCATAGAAAATGACTTACAAAAAATCTATTTTTGCATTGACCTTAGAAAATTATTAAAATATATTTTTCTAGAAAAATGAAAAAATGATTTGCAAAAAAAAAAAATAGTTTAAATCAAATTTGTTGAAAGTTGTTATTCAATGAAAATATTATTTGTCAATGATTTTCAATAATTCAAAAGAATCATTTTTATTTTTAAAAATAATCATTGCAATGAGTTGTTTAATGGATTGGTGCACAAAATTCAATAAAATCTCAGGGCTCATTTAAAATGTTATCAAGGGGGTAACACTGAAATTGATAATCCACATTTGATAGGGTTACAAGGTTATCATTGTACCTAAGCTCAATCAGTCCATCATCTAGTTAGGGTTGTAAATCCGGTCAGTTAGAGCAAACGTCAATATCAAGTCAATAGTCAAAAATGGCTTCAAAATTTTTCAACATTGCCCAGTTGTTCCTTAAAGATCATAGTGCCTCAGTCCTACCGGTTGAAAGCAATATTTCGAGTCTGCAGTCCGTAATCAAGCCCGTTGTGGGTACTTGTCTTGAGTTTTCATGAGTCATGTGGGTTAGTCTGAATCTACTTTTTTTTATTAATCCATCAATGTCATGTTTTCTTTAGATCGAGTCTACTCCTTCCTTGTTGAGCCGAGTTAGTTTATTGAGTCTATATAGGTATTTGTCGTTCCATATGAATTTGATTGGATAAAGGAAATTTTTGAATACCTCGAACGCATTAACAGATTAACTTCAAGGATAGATTTCTCTCTTGAACAAGAAGATAAGGGTTGGGCTCGACTTTTAATTGAGAAAGCAAAGGTCATTGACCTCGGAATAGAAAATAATTCCTTAAGAGATTCAAATAGAAACCATCTAATCCCTTGAGAAATGTGAAGGGCAATGAATTTACTCAGAAATTTCAAAAGACTTGTTCGCGTGGTCTGATGAGGATAGGGTAGGTGCAAGCTTGGGTGTTGTTCAACACAGAAAAGATACTCGCTCGATGAGATGAAAATATCGATAAAGCATATCAATGTTGTCCTCACTGCATCTATTATAAGTCAATACAGGGTACCATTGGAATTGATATTTGATAACGGGTCACATTTTAAAGTCGAGATTATTACTCTATGTTCAAAGTTTAAGATTCGATATCATCTTTCTACCGTCCTCAGATTAATGGAAAGGTTGAAGCAGCCAATAAGAATCTCAAAACAATCATCGTGAAAATGTGCCAATCGTACCGGAATTGGTCAGAGAAGCTATCATTCACACTTTAGGTGTATCATACTTCAATACAATTTTTCATAGGCCTGTCAACGGATATGTATCCGATTGGATACTACTATATCTGAATTCGAATCCGAACAAAAACAATACTATCCGAATTCGAATTCGAATCCGATCGGATATCCCTAACAAACATTCGAATTCGAATCTGAAAAATATATCGGATACACCGATAATATCCGATTCGAAAAAAAATCCTGCAAAATACCATCGTCTTCGATCTGTCAGAGTTCGCACAGTCGAAAACCCCGAAAAATTACTCCTACTGGTTCAGAGAGAGAGAGAGAGAAAGAGAGAGAGAGAGAGAGTGTGTGTGTGTGTGTGAGTGAATATGTACCTGTGGAGTTCGCACAATCGAAACTCCAAACCCTCAGATTTCCTCCTAAAAAATCACGACTGGTTCGAATCAGATCGGAAAGAGAGCGAGAGAGAGATAGAGAGAAAGAGAGGTACCTGATGCTCGCCGGCAGGAGAAGAGAGTGTTGCGAAGTTCGATTGAAATTCATCATTCCGAATCCATCACTGGTTTGTCTTGTATTCTCTGGTTAGAGAAGATAAAGTTTAAAAGATAACATTTCGTTGTATAACACGAATACGCATCACCATATATACATATGTAAAAATTTTGTTGTAAAACATAAATACATGATATATATATTATATCGGAGCGGATATTATCGAATCGGATATCGCGATATCCGAATTCGTATCCGAAACGCATTTGAATTTTCAAATGACATCTGAATCCAAATCTGAAATCTGAAAATTTCGGATAATATCCGATTTTTTGAATTCGAATTCGGATTTCGACTATTCATTGACACCCCTAGTTTTTCATATGGAAGTAGTCTTACCAGTTGAAATAGAAGTCCCATATCTCAAGGTCTTGATGGAAAATCAATTGCTAGAAACAGATTAGGTTCATCATTGGGTATGAAGAGCTAAACTTGATTGCAGAAAAATAACTTAGAGTTTTGTACCACGTGCAAACTTATTGAAGAAGAGTCACCCGCGCGAAAGTCAAAGTTCACCACTTACAAGTTAAGGATTTAATCATCAAACTTCAAAGAAAATTGACCACCCCTCCTTGACCATAGGAGGAAGTCTGAACTTAATTGGAGAGATTCATCTATTAGCAAGGAAACACTACTTTGAAAACCATCAGATTTCAAAGAATCGAGTACTTATTTTTGACCCTAGAGGGAAGTTCAAACCAAATTGGGGTGGTCCATTCATCACCAAGGAAATATTACCAGGAAAAGCTGTCAGACTTCAAGATCATGATTGAATCTAATTACTAGAACCAACCAACCTTGACCAAATCAAATGGTATTACATTTAAGGAGGTCATTTTTGGCCGAATCAATTCTCCTATTACCCAGTTCAATATATCCTTTCTCAACCTCTTTGCAGCCTTTTCAAAAAAAAAAATTATGCCTTTTTATTTCTCAGCCCGATCACCTAACCTAAGGGAGGGAAGAATTCGAACTACGTCTTGGTCTAATCCCAAAATTCTAGGGTACGTAAGCAACTTGAGAAGTTACTTCAGGCCCGACCACATCAAAATAAAAAAATAGATTCCCCGAAAAAGAAAAAATCTAAAAAGAAAAAAAAATTCAAAAGAAAAAAAAATATCTCCCAAAATAGGGAAGAAAATTCAAGGAAAAATAAAACCATTTAAAAGGAAATGATACACAAGGGGCATTTGGGTTTTTGAGCCTCAAATTTCCTTTCTTTTTATGCTTAGTCCTAAGCCTACCCATAAAAGTCTTCCTAAGTACCGTGCGAAAAAGTTAAGGAAGGTAGTAAAGCATGATCAGACAGTAATTCCAAAACTTCAGAAGGGAAGGAAAATAAAAAAATAAGATAAAAAGCCTGCTAAGTTGAAAACCTAAAAAAGGCGACATAGGCAAAAGTTAAGGAAAGCTCGCAAGGTTGAAAATCCGATAGGACGGTCTTGGCAACAATCAGAGTAAAGGAAAAAGAAAAGAAAACTCGCTAGATTGAAACCCTGAAAATGCGATCTAGGCAAAAGCTAGAGCATATTCGCTAGTTTGAAAATCCGAAAGGGCAATCTATGCAAAAGTTAGAGCAACAAAGAAAAATAGAAGAAAATCTCCATAAAGTTGAAAAGTTAAAAGGCGGTTCGAGCCGAAACATTTGAAATCCGAATAATCAAGTTCAATACCCAACTTAAACCAAACAAAGACTCAGAAGTCACGAGCATCGTCTATGATTGATTTGAAATTTTTTTACGTCTCCAAGTGAACCAAGAGGAAAAATGATGGATTCTACAATGAATTTCAAAAGGAAATATTTTGTTTTCTTGAGCCTGGTGGCACCGACCCTTCCCGCCTACAGCCTGAACCTCACACGCGGTTTTTGAGTTTTTTGATCCCTTCTTTGGATCTTTGTTCTATTCTTCAAATCCCTCAATCCACCCACGAATTCAACATTTAAAACATAGATTAAACACATCAAATCCTTATTTCTAACATGAATTTCAATTCAAACAAAGATTTCTACGATTCAAAACAAACAATAAGTTTTGTTAAAATAACCTAAATGCATATTTTGGAAATCTAAAGTTACTAATAAGAATTGGAAGTCCCTTACTTGGTTGTGGACGCCTAGGATACAAGCTAGCACTACAAATCAAGGTTGGATGGCTAGAGAGTTGAGGTTGGGCTGACTTGGATGCGAAACGAGCGAGGGTTTGCAAGGTATCCGACAATGACATTCTCCTTCTCCTTTATAATGAAGTATAGACCTAGCTCTTAACTCGATGAAGCCCTCGGATGGAATGTGTTGAGGTTTACTCGAGCTACCCGACTGATTTTGATGGAGGATGGAGAAAACGAACGAGAATGAACAACCAAAGGTGGTGAAGTTGTAGCCCTCGTCGTGACCGACAACTTTGCCTTCTTCGTCGAGGTTCAACTTGGCTTCGTTCGAGCACAAACTTGATGGCAATGGGTCGAAACCCTAGGGTGGAGAAGTGGCTGTCGTTTGGTCCTTTGGAGGAGAAGAGAAATGAAATAAAAGAAACTCCACTTTCCTTTAAATAATAGACTTGAGGGTAAATTTGTAATTTCCCTTCATGGATTATAATTTTTGCGATAACTCGATTATTCGGACTCGAAAAATGACAAACGAGTACGCCACTTCGAATAATTTTTCACTACGGACCTAATGGTGTCATCAAATATTTTTGATTATCGCTCTAACGAAATTCCACTATTTTGGGTCCCACTTAACTCGAAATTCGAGGATTTGTTAACTTTTTCCCTCGAACTCGAATTCGAACTTGCTTACAGGCTAATGTATATATTACGATCGTTCTGAAACTAATGGCAAAGTCAGTTTTCCTTGAAATTAATCATAGTAATATTTGAGTATTTTACTCTAAGTCTCTCATTCGATATTTTCCTCCAAATCTCACCATTTACTTTCCTCGAGATATGAGTTGAAAATCCGGGGTGTTACATAACATGAATCCTGAGGATTCATCAGTCAAAGTTTTGAGGTGTGAGATAAATATACACACAACCTAGCAGAACAATCATAGACAATAATACTACAAAATGAAACATATGTAGTGGAATATAGACCGTATAATTTCAAATCAAAGTAGTAGAAGCTAAACAGTTAAATATAATTTATAACAATCCTTAACATCAAAACCATCTTCGAAACATAACTTCTCAGAATTTACATCATGTCTCACAATTTGAAATTTTCACACACTTGCTAAACTACTAAAATAATCCTCAAGCTAACGAAGGTTACAGATCCATGACATAATCCTCTACAGGAACCTCCTCGAATGATTCCTCGTAGGCAGACTCTCCAAAAGTTGTAGCATCTGAAGGGGAAATATGGGGTGAATAGTAGGAAAATGTTACTTTGTAGGATAAATGTCATACGATAAATATCTAAGCATACTCAGTAAACAGTTGTAATTGATTTCAATATATCATTTAAAGTAACATATATAATTTTCAAATAGAAAACATCTATCAACATTACAAAATAAAGAAAAGATACATAATAAGAACCTAACAATGTAGTCAATCAGAAAGTAGAGGAACATGTCGATACAACTGCCTTGGCATGGTAATTTGATATTCCAAATTTCAAATTGGATATGGAATCCCATCGTAAAATTCTAATTTTTAGTCGATTGACATACCACAATTTTGGAACCTTTTATCCGGTTCAGACTAGTCATTGACCAATTTGGCATCCTCGAAACACTAACACAAAGTCCCATATCAAATCTCGAGGTACTAGGTGGTAACTTAAAATTTTAACATGGTTTCTTATATTTATGTTAGCATTCCATGGCACTAAATACTTACTTCACTTGATAAATAATATACATTATATCTTGTATATATTTATACAAAATATAATACTAGCGGAAGCTTATATACATTTAATAATGTACGATATATCAGAGTGTAGAAAGATAAATAAAATACAAGATTATACAAAAAATCCTCACTCTAACAAAAGTCCAAACACTTTGCCAAAATCTATAATCTTCCTGGATGAACTGACACCACTATGGGGTATATCCCTAATACTTACCAAGTAACGGACTCTGGTCGTTTATCTGACCCACCAGATAATTCTCATTCGTATCCTACACCTGCCTCGCCAAGTTTCGAATTTAAAATTAAAAAAATGAAGAAAGAAAGAGTGAGTAACAATGGTTACACAGTAAGAAAGTAAATAATTCCTGTCAATAATCTCTCCTAACATGAATGAATAAACAAACTAAATCATTTTAACATATGCAAAGTTTTACAAAATAAACTACGATTAGCTTGTACATATAACTAAGAATGAGCAACTAAATATTTTAATACTCACATTACATCAATCAACAGTGCTCACTATAATATTTTCTTTTTATACAAATCTAATTGATCAAATGAAAATATTAAACATGCATTTCATTTTATATTCCAAAATAAAACAACAGATACATAATATGCAATGGTGGAGTAGTAGAATTAGAGAGTTGGGATTCATGATTGGATCGCACCCAATCAGGATATGATGTTCCATAATAAAGTATTAATTCCTGATTTTGTGGCTGATCGTAAGTAATGGGTTTCTTTTCGATGTGTCAGAACGTTCGAATACTATAGATTGTTAGTACTCATTGACAAATCATATTCGTTTATACCTATCAAGTGTGCATGTGATTCATTATACATTTTCATTTGTGTAAGACCACTTTTACAGTATAAGTTCACTAAAAAAGATAGAAAGGAATAAATCCAGATTCTAGTTGTGACTCCACTGTCATACACGTCCCATACCACGTATGAGTTTAGTTGTTCCTATCTTATTTCCTAAGATAGTCAATCATTCTAAATGATATAATAGCTATCCCTTCAGGCATTCACAAATTCTTTAACATTTCACAAAATAGCTACATATACATATCATTTCTTTTCTTTGAAAACAAATTAGAAATTTTCTTTCAAAACAAATAAGAAATTAGCAGTGTAGAATTGAGAATGGATATCCAGTTTCCTACCATGCAACTATGACCATGTAGCTTAAAATAAATAACAGTACAAAAAAGTAAATTAGCACCTCGCGCTAACAAAAAGTAAATAAACATATACGTCACCTCGTGACAATAGAAAGTAAATTAATCTTGGATTTCTATTCATCAACCCACACATAGTATCACAATGTAAAATGCAGACATCACCTCTTAGGTGTAACTGATATTTTACTGTTTCATACCCTTTTTTTATTTTCTGATTTTTGTAGTTTTCAGTCTTTCTTACACAATATTTATTTTTCGATATTCATCAACTCAATATGAGTTCATTGAATGTTAAAGTAATTTTTAAACTTTAAAATTCATTTTTTATCAATTAAATTAAAAAATTAAAAAATTTGGATCAAAATGGGATTCGAACAGTGCACAAGACCAAACTGGTAGAAATAACCCAGTGAAACGTCATTCCCTCGTATAATTTGTTATGAAACACAATTAAACATATCAAATATGAAGGTTTTGATGTGAATTTGAAATAACGAAAAGAATTATATGTTTTTGAAAGACATAACAAATTTTCTTCAAAATTCTAAATGCAATTTTCACAATCTACGGTTACTAATAGAAATTGAGAGTCCCTACCAATATCTATGCGGTAGAATTGAAGTACGTGCACAAAAATCGAGATGATCGACATGAAAATCGAGGAAGATTGAACGTCGAGGCGGTTGATTTTTGAATCAGGCTAGGTGAATTTGAAGATCTCGATGTCGTCATCTTTTTTCTCTTTTGTTGGAGGACGATTTGGGTTCGAAGTAGATGAAATATAAAGTCGAAGTTTTGAAACTCTCGTGTATCCTTTGGCTATTTTTTTTATGAAAAGTAAACAGCGCCTCGCGCTAATAGAAAGTAAATAAACATGCAACCAGTAACATTATCTCTAGATGTCCGTTCACCAACCTGCACACAATACAACAATGTAAAATGCAAACATCACCCCTCGAGTGTGACTCTGACATTTTATCGTTTCATATTCTTTTTTTCTTTTTTCGATTTCTACAATTTTCAATCTCTCAAACAAAAAATCCACTTTCTGGTATTCATTAACTCAATATGAGTTCATTGAATATTAAATCATTTTTCAACTATGAAATTCATTTTTATCAATAACATTGAAAAAATACAAAACTTATATCAAAATGGGGTCCAAGCGGTGCATAGGACCCAACTGACAGAAATAACCGGGTGAAATATTGTGGCGCCCCGCGCTGACGCTAACACAAATCCCCATGTCAGATCTCGAGGTACTAAGTGGCACCTCGAAATTTCGGCATGGTCTCCTTTGTTTATGTTAGCATTCCAAGGCGATTCAACCTGCACCTGATAAACGACATACAATCCTGCATATAACAAACAAAATATAATACTAGCGGAAGCCTATATACGTCTAATAATGTCCGATAGATCAGAGTGCGGAAGAAGAAAAATTATATACAGGATTATACAAAATTCCTCACTCTAACATAATTCCTAACACTCAAGACAGAATCCATAAGACTACCTGGAGAAACTGACACCACTAGGGGGTATAGCCCTAATACTTACCAGGTGACGGACTCTGGTTGTCTATCTGACCAACCAGATGATCCTCGCTCTTGTTCTACACTTGTTTCGCCAAGCTTCAGATCTGAAACTAAAAAAAAAATGGAGAATGAAAGGGTGAGTAACAATGGTTACCCAGTAAGGAAGCAACAATTTCTGCCAATAACCTCTCCTAACATGAACGAATAAACATACTGAATCATTTTAAAATAAATAAAATTTTACAGAAGAAACCTACAATTAACTGGTATATATAGCCAGGGATGAGCAACTAAACATTTTAAAACTCACATTACATCGATCAGCAGTACTCACTATAACATTCTCTTTTTATACAAATCTAATTGATCAAATGGAAATAATAAACATGCATTTCATTTTATATATCAAAATAAACAACAGATACATAATACACAATGGTGGAGTATTGGAATTAGAGTGTTGGGATTCACGACTAGATCGCTCCCAGTCGGGACATGATGTTACAATTCCTTTCTGGCTTTTAGTTCCTGATTTTGTGGCCGGTCGCTGCCCTTACCACGTTTGGTTGACCATTTATCCGGCTCAGGCTGGCCGTTTGACGTGACCGTAAGCAATGGGTCTCTTTTCGATGTGTCAGAACGTTCGACTACTATAGATTGTTAGTGATCACTGACCAATCATCTTCGTCTATGCCTATCAGGCGTACATGTGATTCCCAAATATACAAACCATTCGTATACGACCACCTTTACATTACAAGTTCACTGGTAAAGATAGAGAGGAATAAACCCGGATTCCAGTTGTGACTCCATTCTCATACGCGTCCCATACCACGTATGAGTTTGGTGGTCCCTACCGTACATCCCAGGATAGTACACCACTCCGGATGATATGACGCACTATCCCTTCAGGCATTCACAAACTCTTTAACAGCTCACAAAATAGTTACATATGTATATTATTTTCATTTGAAAATAAAAGAGAAATTAACAAATACAAGGTTGAGAATAGATATCCAGTTTCCTACCATGCAAGTGTGGCCACCTGGCCTAACATAAATAACATAACGGAAACGTAAACAGCGCCTCGCGCTAACAGAAAGGAAATAAACATGCAACCAATAATATTATCCCTGGATATCTGTTCACCAACCTACACACAACACAACAACGTAAAATGCAGACATCACCCCTCGGGTGTGACTCTGACATTTTACCGTTTCATACCCTTTTTCCCTTTTTTTTCCAATTTTTACAGTTTTCAATCTCTTCAATAAAATATCCATTTTCTGATATTCATCAACTCAAAATGAGTTCATTGAATATTAAATCACATTTTCCAACTATAGAATTTATTTCTATCAATAATATTGAAAAAGAATACAATTTTTATATCAAAACGGGGTCCAAACAGTGCACAAGACCCAATTTATGGAAATAACCCGTTATAATACTCTACCCACGTATAATTTGTTAAAAATACAATTAAACATATCAAACATGCAATTTCTGGCGTGAATTTGAAATAAACAAAGAATTCTATATTTCGGAAATACATCCAAATTTTTCCAATAAAATCCTAAATACAATTTTCACAATCTATGATTACTAATAGAAATTGAGAGTTCCTTACAATCACTAGGCGACGGAATTGAAGCACGTGCGCGAAAATCGATGCGAACGGTACGGAAATTGAGATGGACCGAACTTCGAAGCGGCTGATTTTCGAAACCGGCCCGGTGGTTTTGAAGATCTCGATGTGCTCGTCTCTTCTCCCTTCTACGGCGAAAGACAATTTGACCCCGAAATCGATGAAAATCAAGGTCGAAGTTACGAAAATCTCCGTATAAAAATACGGCTGATTTTTGATTATACGGGGTGAAAAAGACGAGAAAACGGAAGGAATTTAAGTGGGTTATGTAGAGAATGAGACGACGGACGTTTCTCCCTTCTGCGTCGATCGTCGACGGCGAGCCGTTTGTGAAAGATCTGAGGTGGAAGAATCGGAGGAAAAACAATTTTTTTTTTATTTTTTTATTTTTTCGTTTATTATGCTGTAAGGACGAGTTGGGGAAGATGAGTTATATAAAAAATTAAATTTTTTTTTTTTTTTTTTTTTTATAAAAGTTAGGACGAAATCGGTATTTCGCCTATTGTTTTGATCGATAATAACTTGATCATCCGGAATCCAAAACTGACAAATGAATACTCCATTTCATCTAATTTTTCGTTCCGGATCTAATGGTATAGTCAATTTCTACAAATTATATCTCTATCAAAATTTTACATTTTTGGCCTGAGGTGACTCATAAACTTGATGTCGTTTTCGTTTTTGACGATAATTCAACTTTCTGGTCTCCAAATTTGACAAATAAATAGTCCATGTTGAATAATTTTTCGTTATGAACCCAATGGTATAATCGAATTTTAAAAATTATTTTTCTAACAAAAAGTCACTATTTTAGCCTGGTCCGACCCGGTAATCGAGGATTTTGCAACTTTTATATTCGGACTCGCATTTGAGCATGCTTACAGGCTAAACTATGTTTTTCGATCATTTTGAATCTAATGGTGAGGTCAGATTCCATTAAAAATGATCAGAATAAGGTCCTACAGTTTTACCCTAAGTCCTACTTTCAAGATTTTCTTAAAATTCCACTATTTTTTTCCTCGAGATACGAATTAAAAATTCGGGGTGTTACAAATATCCTACCCACGTATAATTTGTTATAAAATACAATTAAACATATCAAATATAAAAGTTCTGACGTGAATTTGAAATAACGAAAAAGAATTCTATATTTTGAAAAAATATAACAAATTTTAGATAAAATCCTAAATGCAATTTTCATAAATCTATGGTTATCAATCGAGATTGAGAGTCCTTACAATCTCTGTGCAAGATGATCGAAGTGCATGCACAGAAATCGAGACGATTAGCACGAAAATTGAAACAAATCAAATTTTGAGGTGATTGATTTTTTAATCTGACCCCATGGTTTCGAAGATCTCGATGTCGTCTTTCTTTCTTCCTTCTGTAACAGAGGATGGTTTGACCCCAAAACAGATGAAATTCGAGGTCGAGTTATGAAAATCTCGTATATATATACAACTGATTTTTGATGATACGAGGCGAAAGAGAAGAGAAAATGAGAAGAAGTTGGGTGGGTTTTGTAGATGTCGAGACTACGAACCTTTTTTCCTTCTACGACAAAAGTCAATGATAGTCCGGTCGCGACGGATCTGAGTTTAAATTTTGGCAAAAAATAATTAAAAAAAAAATCCATTGATTGGTTGTTGGGTTGTTTTTAACAAAGATGAATAGTGAAAAATTTTAAAATTTTATTTATATAAATTTTTGAGACGAAATCAGTATTTTACCTACTGTTTCGTTTGAAAATAACTTGACCATCTGGACTCCAAAAATGATGAATGAATACTCTATCTTATCTAATTTTCATTCTGGATCTAATGGTGTGATCAAATTATATAAATTCTATCTCTAACAAAAATTTACATTTTTGGCCTAATGGGACCCTAAAATTGACTTTGTTTTCATTTTTGACGATAATTCGACTCTCTGATTCTAAAAATGACAACTAAGTAGTCCATGTTCAATAATTTTTTGTTACGAACCCAATTGTATAATCAAATATTAATGATTCTATCTCTAGTAAAAAGTCATTATTTTAGTCTTATCCGACTCGATAATCGAGGATTTTGCAACTTTTCTGTTTGGACTCGTATTTAAGCGTGCTTATAGGCTAAAATATGTTTTTCGATCATTTTGATTCCAATGGTGAGGTCAGATTCTATTAAAAATGATCAGAAACATCCTAAAGTCTTACCCCTAAGTTTCACTTTCAGAATTTTTTAAAATTTCATTATTTATTTTCCTCGAGAAACAAATCGAAAACTCGAGGTTTTACAGGTTAGTTTCATTACTTGGGCTATATCAATAATTTTTAGTTCTACCTGATGGTCTCCCAATCGTGTGGTTAATTTCATTAGTTGGCCTATATCAATAATTTCTAGTTTTAGTAACCATGCAATCTTAGTAGAAATGTATGATCTAGAGGAATCAGTATCGAACAAAACTAGAATTTTAGCATTATAAATTAAAATCATACCTTCTAAAACTTCATCAGGAACATGTACCTCCTCCTAGGTCATAACTCTTGTTAGTGACTGTGATAGAGGGCATTCTCTCCTGATATGTCCCACCTGAGCACACTCGTAACACGTCGATAATCTTGTATTCGTAGGTTTTTATGAAATAGGCAGTTGGTAAATTGGAACCTGCGGTCTTTGAACCTTCCTTGTTGGTTCCCTTGGCCCTGATGGTATTATTAGAGCCCCGGTTGAGTTATAATTCGGTGGTAGAGGAACTTGGTACTATAGATATGTTGACCTAGAGTCACTCAACCTTGAATACATCGTCCTCTTTGTCAGATCAGATCTGGGAGGAAAAGAAGCTTATGGTCGACTGGTCAACCCCTTCGAAGTTTGCAACTCCATCTCCTCTCACTCAGTCCTTTGATCTCAACTCACCGTGTCTCTATAACTAGTGGTTTCTATCACTGACATCTTAGCCCTTAGGTAGGGTTGTAATCCTCTGAAAAATATGTAGGTCTTGTGTAGATCTATCGGAATAAGCTCAGTCACATATCACGAAAATCGGGTGAACTTCAACTCATAGTCGGTAACTAATAGGCTGCCTTGCACCAACCCTGAAAACTCTTGGTTCTTAATATCTCGAATCATCTCGAATATAAATCTATCAAAAAACATCCTATCCAAGTCGGCCCACTCGAACGGTCCATTTCCTAAACATTCCTCTCGGAACACCACCAATGATTGGCATCCCCATCTAACTGAAATGTCGCCACTATTATCCACTGATCTCTCGGGTGCTACATGGTATTTGGAATCTCTCGGGTTTTCAAAATCCACTCCTCGACCTCAATCAGATAAGAAGAAACCCCAAATCTTAAGGGATGTAATTGTTGGAAATTCTACAACTATATCTTCAAATCTGCCTATCCTTTGCGCTGGAGAATTCTCTCATTCCTCAAAGGCACAACTTATGGGCGTGATCCTTATGGTGGGACTTGGGGTGGAATAGTATTTTCCCCTTGTGAAGAAATATGGTACTTTCTCAACTCAATCACCTCCTCGGCTATCCTAGCATGTGACTTAATCCTCTCTTATCTGAATTTGGCCTGAGACTCAACCATCTGTCCCATGAATGACATTAGCTGTGTTATCGGGTCAGTAGTCTGATCTAGAACCTATATTGTCTCTATTACGGTTCAGCCTCTCTCTCAGCCTTTGCTTTGTCCACTCATCTAGCTTATGTTTATCCACAACAAAGCACTTATCAAAATAAAACCAAAATCACTTTTACATAACTATGAATTGCTACCGTAACCTAGAACATAGTAATGGACACCATTTCCATTACTAACAGAATGAACCTAGAATCTTATCCTAGGTTTAGGAGGCTTTACAAACTTCTAGGCATAGAAAAACTCATAATCCTAATATGAAACTATTAGTGGGCTCGGATATCGGATTCCTAATATTATTTTGCTCTCTATTGTATCAGTCAATTCTTTGAAACATAGCGTATCCCATATGGATCTAATGATATGTTTGATATCATCTATGACGCCCTCGAAACACTAACAAAAATCCCAATGTCAAATTTCGAAGCACTAGGTGGCTCCTAGAAATTTTGACATGATTTCCTCTATTTAGGTTAGCATTCCAAGGCACTCAAACATCTGATAAGCCATACACATGATATCCCGTATATATACACAAAAATAAAATAATAGCGGATGCCTATATATACATCTAATAGTGTACAATAAATCAGAGCATAGAAGAAAAAATTAATATACAAGATTATATAGAAACTCCTCACTTAACAAAAATCTTAACACTCAACCCAAACTTTATAATACTACTTGGACAAACTGACGCTGCTAGGGTATAGCCCAGTACTTACCATGAAAAGGATTATAGTTGTCTATCTGACTTACCAGATAATCCTCAGTCGTGCTCTACACCTGCCTCGCTAAGTATCAGATCTGAAACTAAAAAAATGGAGAAGGAAAGGGTGACTAACAATGGTTACCTAATAGGAAAGCAAATAATTCCTACCAATAACCTTATCCTAGCGTGAATAAGTAAGCATTCTGAATCACTTCAATACATGCAAGTGTTACAGAATGAACTACGATTAACTAGTACATATAGCCAGGGATGAGTAACTAAACAGTTAAAAATTTATATTAAATCTGTTAACAGTACTTATTATAACATTTTCTTTTAACACGAATTTAATTCATAAAATCAAAACTGAAAACATACTTTTTTATTTTATAATCCAAAATAGGGCAACATATACATAATACACAATGGTGGAGTGGTAGATTAAAGAATTGAAATTCTACGATTGGCTCACTCTCAATAGGGACATGATGTTTCAATAATAAAGTATTAGTTCCTTATTTTGTGGCCGATCATTACATTAACACATTTACCAGACCATTTATCTGGCTTAGGTTAATCATTTGATGTGACCATAAGTAATGAATCTCTTTTCGATGTGTTAGAACATTCGACTACTATAGATTATTAGTGATCAATGACTAATCATTTTTGTCTATACCTATCAAGCGTGCATATGATTCCCATTATACATCCCCATTCGTGTATGACTACTTTTACAATATAAGTTCACTAAAAAATATAGAAAGGAATAAATATGGATTTCAGTTGTGACTTCATTCTTATACGTGTCCCATACCATGTATGAGCTTGGTTGTTCCTACCGTACATACCATGATAGTGTGTCACTCCGAATGATATGATAGATTATCCCTTCAGGCATTCTGTGACGCCCCGCCAAACGCTAACACAAATCCCAAGGCTGCCTCGAGGCACTAGAGTGCACTTCGAAATTTTGGCATGGTCTCCTCTGTTTGTGTTAGCGTTTCACGGAACTCAAACCTGATAAACAACTCCAAACAATCTTGTATAAGGCATCAAATCCACAATGACTAAGAAACGGAAGATGATAGATTTTATGAACAACAAAAGAAGTAAGGTCAGAGTTACGCAAAAAGAGATAGAGTTATATAGGATTACATAATTTTCCTCACTCTAACATTGGCCTAGCACTCGGCCCCAAAATACTATGTACACCTCCTAGGACGAACAGACTCCTAGTAGAAGTAATCATGACGCTCACCGGGTAAGGAACACTGGTAGTCGATTTGACTAACCAGATGCTCCTCAGCGGATGGCTCAACACTTGCTTCCCCAGGCACAGGCTCTGCAATTAAAAAAAAATGGAAGGAAAGGGTGAGTAACAATGGTTTCCCAGTAGGTCCACAAATAATTTATACTAATAACCTCACCTAACGTGAGCGAATAATCATACTACATTATTTCAAAACATGTAAATTTTACAATTAAATCTACGATTAACTGGTACATATAGCCAGGGATGAGCAACTAAATAGTTTAAAAATAACACATAGCATCAATCATCCATACTCATTATACATTTTTCATTTATGCAAATACAGTTGACAATATTGAAATAATAGACATGCTTTTCAATTTATAATTCGAAATATAACAACAGATACATAATACAAATGGTGGAGTAATGGAAGTTGAGTATTGGGATTCACGACTGGATCGCTCCCAATCGGGACATGATGTTACAACATAAACCTGGCTTTTAGTTCCTGATTTTGTGGCCGGTCGCTACACTTACCACACGAGTGACCATTTATCCAGCTCAGGCTGGCCGTTTGATGTGACCATAAACAATTGGTCTCTTTTCGATGTGTCAGAACGTTCGACTACTACTAGATTGTTAGTGATCACTGACTAATCATCTTCGTCTATGCCTATCAGGCGTACATGTGACTCCCAAATGACACTCCACTCGTATACGACCACCTTTACAATACACATTCACTAGTAAAGATAAGAAAGGAATGGATCCAGATTTCAGTTGTGACTCCACTCTCATACGCATCCCATACCACGTATAAGCTTGGTAGTCCCTACCGTACATCCCAGGATAGTGCACCCCTACGGATGATGTGACGCACTATCCTTTTAGGCATTCACAGACCCTTTAACAGCTCACAAAATAGCTACGTATACATATAGTTTTTCATTTAAAATAAGAGAGAAATTAATAGAACAGGATTGAGAATGAATATCTAGTTCCTACCATGCAACCGTGGCCACCCGGCCTAAAAATAAACAACAGTACTCAGCGCATGCGCTAACATAATCGAAAATAACATACAACCCTTTCATTAATAACCTGGATATCCTTTCACCAACCTACACACAACATACAATGTAAAATGCAGACATCACCCCTCGGGTGTGATTTTGACATTTTACCGTTCATTCCCTTTTTCCATTCTCTCGACATTCTCACTTTTCATCTTTTCCAATCAACCATCCATTTCCAATCTTTCAAAGTCATTCTTTTGATTTTCTGTTGAAAACCTTTAAAGTTTATAAAAAAAATAAGGTCCCGACGATGCAAGGGACCAAAGCTGTTAAAAACAGATAAAGCTGGTGAAAATTTGGCTAAGTGTCGGAAACTCAATTTTTCAAAGTTCTCGAAATTGAAAACGGGTTTTTCGGAATGAAAGTCTCGATCATGAGATTCGACACCATATAGTTTTTGTAATCTAATTCAAAGTTTTGCGAAAGTTATTATATTTTGAAAACTTGCCGAAAATGTCGAAAAATACATTTTATTCTTGAAACCAAAATTTGGATTTTGATCCTTTGAGATTCAGATGTCGAAACCATTCCCATTGTTTCGAAATGGGGGGGGGGGTAAAACCTTAACTTCATTAAAAAACTTAAAGTAAATGGAAAGTAAAAATTAAAGAGGGTGAGAAATAGTGTATAGGTAATGGGGAAGTCCAGCCAAGAGTCAGAACACAGTTCTTAAAAGAACTGCTTCTGTCAGTGGCAGAAACATAGTTCTGTCGGTGGAACCAACAGAATACTCATCGGCAGGTGTCGGTGGGACTGACGGCATCTGCCGACAGAATAAAATTTTCGGTGGCTTCTTGGTTTCGTCGGTGGGACCGACAGAATGCCTTCGGCAGGTGCCGGTGGCATCGACCCTTCTCGCCTACAGCCTGAACCTCACTCGTGATTTTTGGGTTTTTCGATTCCGTCTTTGGATCTTTGTTTCGTTCCTCAAACCCTTCAACCCACACACGAATTCAACGTTTAAAACATAGATTAAACACATCAAATCCTTATTTTTAACATGAATTTCAATTCAAACAAAGATTTCTACGATTCAAAACAAACAATAAGTTTTGTTAAAATAACCTAAATGCATATTTTGAAAATCTAAAGTTACCAATAGGAATTGAAAGTGCCCTACTTGTTTGTGGACTTCGAAAGCGATGAACTCGTACAAGGATCAAAGTTGGTGTTGAGCTGAGTTTGATACAAAGAGGATGAGGGTTTGAAACTCCTTCGACAACGGCACTCTCTTCCACTTCTACCCTAGAAGACAAGCCTCCACTAACAAGGTGAAGCTCTGAGTATGACGATACCCTAAGCTACTCGTTGATTTATGATGGAAGGTGAGGAAACGGACGTGAATGGGCTAACAAAGAGGGTGAGGTTGTGGCTCTCGTCGTAGCCGACAACTTTGTCTTCTTCGTCGAGGTTCAATGGTCCTTCCTTCTCAATGAATCTTGAGGTGAAGAGAAGAAATCCTAGGTTGAGAAAATGGCTGAGGTTTGGTTTCTTTAGAGAGAATGGAAACAAGTGAGAATAAAAGAAAGTTTACTTTCTTTTATAAAAAGTTGATGGCATACTTGTAATTTATTTCCTATGTTTCGACCGTAACTTAACTATTCGGACTCGAAAAATGACAAACGAGTATACCGTTTCGAATAATTTTTCATTGTGAACCTAATGGTGTCATCAGATTTTCTTGACTCTCACTCTAACGAAAATTTACTATTTTGGATCCCACTTAACGCGAAATTCGAGGATTTATTAACTTTTTCACTAGAACTAGAATTCAAACTTGCTTACAGGCTAAAGTATATATTTTGATCATTTTGAAATTAATAGCGAAGTCGATTTTCAACAAAAATGAACATAGCATAATCTAGGTACTTTACTCAAAGTTATCTTTTTAGAATATTCTTTGAATAAATACTATCTGATCTCCTCGAGATACAAGTTAAAAACACGGGGTGTTACACATTCACAAGCTCTTTAACAAATCACAAAATAGCTACATATACATATCATTTCTATTCTTTGAAAATAAATAAGAAATTAACATTACAGAGTTGAGAATAGATATTTAGTTTTCTACTATACAACGGTGGCTAATTGGCCTAAAATAAATAAAAGTACACAGTGCATAATTGTAAATAAACATGCAAGTTACCTCGTGACAATAAAAAATAAATCAACCCTGAAAATTCATTCAGCAACCCACACATAGCATCAGAATGTAAAATGTAGACATTAACCCTCGAGTGTGATTTAACATTTTATCATTTTGTCCATTTTTTCTTTTTATTATATTTTTTACTTTTGTCTTTTTAAACCAAAAACTTATTTTTCAATATTCATCAGTTCAACACGAGTTCATTAAATATTAAAATATTTTTTCAAACTTTAAAATTTACTTATATCATTTAAATTGAACAATTATAAAAATTGAATCAAAACGAGGTCCAAGTAGTGAACAAGACCAAACTAGTGGAAATAATCCGATGAAATATCCCACTCAAGTATAATTTATTATAAAACACAATTAAACACATCAAACATGATGGTTTTTGCATAAATTTGGAATAACAAAATATAATACCCCAAGTTTTTTATTCGTATCTCGAGAAAAAATAAATAGTGAAATTTTGAGAAAAGTCTAAAAATGGAACTTAAGGTAAAACTTTTGAGATATTTTTTTTATTATTTTTAATGAAATCTAATTTTACCATTAGATTTAAAATCGTTGAAAAATATATTTTAGGCTATAAGCACGCTCAATTGCGAGTCCAAATGAAAAAATTGTAAAATTCTCAAGTTTTTTGTCACACCAGACTAAAAAAATGAATTTTTGCTAGAATAAGAATTTTTAAAGTTGGATCACGCCATTGGGTCCACAACGAAAAGTTATAGAAAATGAAGTATTTACTCATCATTTTTGGAGTCTAAAAATTTGAATTATCATAAAAAAAATGGAAACAATTTCGATTTTTGAGTCAAATTGGATTGAAAAAGTGAATTTTTGTCAGAATGAGAATTTATAGAATTTGATTTAGCCATTTGATCTACAAAAAAATTATAAAAAATGAAGTATTCATTTGTGACTTTTAAAATTTGGACGGTCGAGTTATAATCAAACGAAAAAACTTCGAAATATCGATTTCGTCCCATCAACTTATATAAAAAAATTTAAATAAAAGTTTTTATTCATTTTCTTTTAAATCAATCTAACAATTAGTCAAATGTTTTAAATGAAAATGATGGTTTTTTACTAACATAGATCACAGACTTATCGCGATCGGGTCGTTGTCGACGCTTGATGAAGAAAGAAAAATCGTTCGCAGTGTCAAGCTCTATAAACCCCACCCATTTATTTTTATTTTTCTCTTTTCTTTCTCATTATTTCATCAAAAATTAGTCGTAGAATACATGGGGATTTGAACTTTTTAATCTTAGATTTCATATACTTTGAGCCCAAACCGTCCTCTGTCAAAGAAGAGAAAAAAAATAACGTCGTCGAGATCTCCAAACCACTAGGTTTGATTAAAAAATCAACTATCTCTATGTCAGATCCAATTTGATTTTTGTGTATATTCTTTAATTCTATTGCACAGAGACTAGCAGGGACTTATGATTCTTATTACTAAATGTATATTGTAAAAATTGCATTTAAGATTTTAACGAAAATTTATGATGTGCTTCAAAAATATAGAATTTTTTACGTTATTTCAAATTCTCACAAGGACCCTTATGTTGATGTGTTTAATTGTGTTTTATAACAAATTATATATGAGTTGGCATTTCACTGAGTTATTTCTGCCAGTTTGGTCCTATACACTATTTAGACCCCGTTTTGATCTAATTTTTATAATTTTTCAATTTAAATAATATAAATAAATTTTAAATTTTGAAAAAAATGATTTAATATTCAATGAACTCATGTTAATTTAATGAATTTCAAAAAGTTATTACAGTGCTTGAAAGAGAAAAAGTAAAAAAAAAAAATTTTAAAAAGAGAAGGATGATAAAATGGTAAAATATAAGAATCACACCTAGGAGGTGATGTCTGCATTTTACATGATAATACTATGTGTGGATTCATGAATGGATATTTAGGGTTATTTTACTTTCTATTATCACAAGGTGACTTGCATATTTATTTATAATTATGCGTTGTGTACTGTTATTTATTTTAGGTCGGTAGACCAGTATTGCATGGTAGAAAACTAGATATCCATTCTCAACTCTATAATGATAAGTTTTATTTTTTTTTAAAGAAAAAAAATGATATCTATGTATGTAATTATTTTATGAACTGTTAAAAAGCTTGAGAATGCTTGAAGGGACAGCCTGTCATATCATTCAGAGTAATATACTATCCTAGGATGTACAGTAGGGACAACCAAGTTTATACGTGGTATGAGATACTTATGTGAGTGGATTCATAATTGAAATATGGATTTATTTCTTTTTATCTTTACTAATGAACTTGAAATGTAAAAGTGGTCATACACGAATATGATTGTATAATGGGAATCGCAGGCACGCCTGATAATCATAGACGACGATGGTTAGTCAGTGATCAATAAAAATCTATAGTAGTTGAACGTTCTAATACATCGAAAAGAGACCCATTACTTACGGTCATGCCAAACGGCCAGTCTAAGTCGGATAAATGGTCTCGCAAGTGTGGTAAACAATGACCAACCACAAAATTAGGAACTAATTTTTTATTATGGAACATCATATCCCGACTATGAGTGATCTAGTCATAGAATCTCATTTCTCTAATTTCACTACTCCACCATTATGTATTATGTATATATTGTCTTATTTTGGATTATAAAATGAAAAACATGTTTATTATTTCAATTTTATTAATTAGATTTGTGTAAAAAAGAAAATATTTTAGTGAGTACTATTAATTGATGTAATCTGGAGTTTTAACTATTTAGTTGCTCATCCCTAGCTATATGAATCAGTTAATTGTAGTTCATTCTGTAAAACTTTGCATATATTAAAATGATTCAGAATGTTTACTTATTCATGGTAGGATGAGATTATTAATAGGAATTGTTTACTTCCCTACTAGGTAACCATTGTTACTCACTTTTCCCTTTTATGTTTTTAGTTTCAAGTTTTGCGCTTGATGAGGCTGGTGTAGAGTAGCGTTAGCAAGGATTATTAGGTAGGTCAAATAGATGACTAGAGTCCTTTACTGATGAATATTGGGACTATACCCCCTAGCAGCATTAGTTCGTCCAAGTGGTATTATAAATTTTGGGTTAAGCATTAGAATTTTTGTTAGAGTGAAAAGTTTCTATACAATCCTGTATATTAATGTGGCGCCCCGCCAAACGCTAACACAAATCCCAAGGCCAAATCCCAAGGTACTAGGTGGCACCTCGAAATTTCGGCATGGTCTCCTCTGTTTATGTTAGCGTTTCACGGAAATCAAACCTGATAAACCAATTTATAACAAAACCTGTATATAAAAATGTAGATACAGGAAAATAACAGCGGAAGACTAATTACATCTAACATGTAAGTAGATCAGAGTGCGGAAGATTTATCAATATACAGGCTTACCAAAACACTCTCACTCTAACATAGGCCTAAACTCTCAATCCAAAAACTACATACATCCTGGGTGAAACCGACAACACTAAGGGATGTGGCCCTAGTGCTCACCAGGCAATAAACTTTGATCGTCGATCTGATCGACCAGATACTCCTCCATTACTGACTCTACGCCTGCCTCGGTAGCTGTAAATGCTGAAACTAAAAAAAATAAGAAGGAAAGGGTGAGTAACAATGGTTACCCAGTAAGTCCACAGCCAATTCCTACTAATAACCCTTCCTAAGCATGATCGAATAAAGCATACTGAACATTTTAATACATACAAGATTTTACAAGATAAAATACGATCAACTGGTATATATAGCCAGGGATGAGCAACTAAATAGTTTAAAAGTAACACATAGCATCAATCATCCATACTCATTATACATTTTCCATTTTATGCAAATAATGTTGACAACATTGAAATAATAGACATGCTTCTTAGTTTATAATTCGAAATATAACAACAGATACATAATACAAATGGTGGAGTATTGGAATTAAAGAGTTGGGATTCACGACTGGATCGCTCCCAGTCAGGACATGATATTCCCCAATAACATCGTAGTTCCTGATTTTGTGGTTGGTCGTGTCTACCACGCTTGCGGGACCATTTATCCGGCTCAGGCTGGCCGTTTGACGTGACCGTAAGCAATGGGTCTCTTTTCGATGTGTCAGAACGTTCGACTACTACTAGATTGTTAGTGATCACTGACTAATCATCTTCGTCTATGCCTATCAGGCGTGCATGTGATTCCCAAATGACACTCCACTCGTATACGACCACCTTTACAATACACGTTCACTGGTAAAGATAAGAAAGGAATGGACCCGGATTCCAGTTGTGACTCCACTCTCATACGCGTCCCATACCACGTATGAGTTTGGTGGTCCCTACCGTACATCCCAGGATAGTGTACCCCTCCGGATGATGTGACACACTATCCCTTCAGGCATTCACAAACCCTTTAACAGCTCACAAAATAGCCACGTACATATATGATTTTTCATTTAAAACAAAAGAGAAGTTAACAGAACAGGGTTGAGAACGGATATCCAATTCCTACCATGCAACCGTGGCCACCCGGCCTAAAATAAATAACAGTACTCAGCGCACGCGCTAACATAATCGAAAATAAACATGCAACCCTTTCATTAATAACCTGGATATCCTTTCACCAACCTACACACAACATACAATGTAAAAGGCAGACATCACCCCTCGGGTGTGATTCTGATAATTTACCGTTTCATCCCTTTCCCATTCTTTCAACATTCTCATTTTTCATCTTTTCAAATCAACCATCCATTTCCAATCTTTCAAGGTCATTATTTCGGTCTTTCCATTGAAAACCTTCAAAGTTTATTCACAAACAAGGTCCCGATGACGCACGGGGCAAAAGCTGTTAAAAATAATGAAAGCTGGTGAAAATTTGGCTAAGTGTCAGAAACTCAATTTTTCAAAGTTCTCAAAATTGAAAATGGGTTTTTCGAAATGAAAGTCTCACTTACGAGATTCGACACAATATAGTTTTTGTAATCTAATTCAAAGTAATGTGAAAATTATTATATTTTGAAAACTTGTCGAAAACGTCGAAATTTACGTTTTGTTCTTAAACCAAAATTTGGATTTTGATCCTTTGAGATTTGGATCTTAAAACCATTCCCATTGTTCCGAAATGGGGGGTAAAACCTTAATTTCATTAAAGAACTTAAAGTAAATGGAAAGTAAAAATTAAAGAGGACATTTACTTATAAGGTGTGAGGAGGTCAAGCCAAGAGTCAGAACACTGTTCTGAATAAAACTGTGTCTGTCGGTGGCAGAACCAGGATTCTGTTGGTGGAACCGACAGAATATACATCGGCAGATGTCGGTGGGACCGACGGTCCTGCCGACAGTGTAAAATTTTTCGCGCTGTTTAACTTCGTCGGTGGCAGAAGCTTCATTCTGTCGGTGGGACAGACAGAATGCCTTCGGTAGGTGCCGGTGGCACCGACCCTACCCGCCTACAGCCTGAACCTCACTCGAACTTTCGAGTTTTCGATCCCCTTTTCGATTTCTTCTTCCATTCGACCCACCCACGATTTTGTTATCAAAATTCGATAAAGCTTAATCAAAACACCTACTTCTACCATGAATTTGAAATCAAACACCAATTTCTACGATTTAAATGCAAACAATAAGTTTTGTTTCAAAACCCTAAATGCACATTTCATAAATCTAAAGCTACCAATAAGAATTGGAAGTCCCTTACTTGGTTGTGGACACCAAGGATACAAGCTAGCACTACAACTCAAGGTTGGATGGCTCAAGAGTCGAGGTTGGGCTGACTTGGATGCGAAACAAGCGAGGGTTTGCAAGGTACCCGACAATGACGTTTTCCTTCTCCTCTAAAATGAAGTATAGACCTAGCTCCTAACTCGATGAAGCCCTCGGACGGAAGATGTGGAGGTTTACTCGAGCTACCCTGCTGGTTTTTGATGGAGGATGGAGAAAACGAACAAGAATGAACAACCAAAGGTGGTGAAGTTGTAGCCCTCGTCGTGGCCGACAACTTTGTCTTCTTCGTCGAGGTTCAACTCGGCTTCGTTTGAGCACAAACTTGACGGAAATGGGTCGAAACCCTAGGGTGGAAAAGTGGCTGTCGTTTGGGGTTTTCTTAGAGAAGAAGAGGAAAGAATGAAATAAAAGAAATCAGATCCCTTTAATAATAAAGCTGAGGGGCATACTTGTAATTTCCCCCTTATTTCTAGTTTCGATCGTAACTTAACTATTCGGACTCGGAAAACGACAAACGAATATACCATTTCGAATAATTTTTCGATTCGGATCTAATGGTGTCATCAAATCTTTTAGATTCTCACTCTAACGAAATTCCACTATTTTGGATCCCACTTAACGCGAAATTCGAGGATTTGTTAACTTTTTCCTCCGAACTCGAATTCGAACTTGCTTACAAGCTAATGTATATATTCCGATCCTTTTGAATCTAATGGCGAAGTCGATTTTCCTCAAAATTAATCATAGCAATATTCGAGTATTTTACTCTAAATCTCTCCTTAAACATTTTCCTCTAAATCTCACCATTTAATTTCCTCGAGACATGAGTTGAAAATTCGGGGTGTTACAATTAATTTCTTTTTCCACACTTTTATTTATCATACATTATTAGATATATATAGGCTTTTGCTATTATTATATATATATATATATATATATATGTAGAATATTATGTATATTGTTTCTCATATAAAATATGTATCTAGTGTTTTGAAATGTTAACATAAACAGAGGAAACTATGTCGAAATTTTGAGGTGCCACCTTGGGACTTTGTGCAAATGTTTCGATGGAGTCACATAACAAATTTTCTTTAAAAATCCTAAATGCAATTTACACGATTACCAATAGGAAATGAGCATCCCTACTAATCTTTGTGCGATAGAATTGGAAAACATACACAAAAATCAAAGTGATTAGCATAGAAATTGAAGTGGATCTAACGTAGAGACAATTGATTTTTTAATTATGCCCGGTGGTTTTGAAGATCTCGATGATGCTGTCATTTTTTCCTTCTATGATGAGGGATGATTTGATCTCGAAGTAGATGAAATCTGAGGTTGAAGAGTTGAAGAACCTGTATCTCATATAACTGATTTTTGACGAAATGTAGAGAAAGAGAAGAGAAAAATAAAAAGAAGTGGGTGGGTGGGATTTTTAGAGTTCAACGTTGCGGACGTTTTTTTCTTCTTCGTCGAGCGTCGACAAAAGTCTATTCGTGATGAATTTGTGAGCTAAGTTGGTAGAAAACTAATGTATTCTTTTAAATCACATTCGGTTGGTTTTGGACTGATTTAAGAGAGAAAATGAATAGTAACTTTTATCTAAAAATTCTTTATATAAGTTGACGGAACGAAATCGATATTTTCGAAGTTCTTTCATTTGATGATGACTTGACCGTCTAGACTCTAAAATTAACGAGTGAATACTTCTTTTTCCATAATTTTTTTTGTTGTAGATCTAATGACATGATCAGATTTTACAAATTTTAATTGTAACAAAAATTCACTTTTTCAACTCGGTCCGATCCGAAAATCTAAATTGTTTATATTTTTATGATAATTCAACTTTATAGACTCTGAAAATGATGATTAAATATTCTATTTTCTATAATTTTTTGTTGTGGACCCAATGGTGCAATTGAATTTTAAAAATTCTTGCTCTAGAAAAAATTTTAATTTTTAGTTCGGTCCGACCTGAAAATTGAGGATTTTGTAATTTTTTCGTTTGAACTCGAATTTGAGAGTGCTTATAAGCTAAAGTATTTTTTTAAACATTTTGAATTTAATGGTGAGGTCATATTTCATCAAAAAATAACAGAAAATTTTGAAAATATTTCCCTAAGTCCCACTTTTAGAATTGTTTCAAAATTTCACTATTTATTTTTCTCGAGATATGAATAAAAAACTTAGGGTAATACACAACCATTTAATCCAGATTATCACATATTCAAACATGCATGTCATAGAGATCTTATAGTATGCAACAACGAATCGAAACAATTCATTGATTTCATATCAAAATTCATTTTCGATTCAACTAACTATCAATGGATAAGAAAGAACTAATCAATTGATTTAAAAACTCTTCTTGATATACCCAACAACCCATACAAGAATTCTCACCATCAAATATCACCTTTTGAAATAACTCATTGATGATTAGGCAATGGTTACTTCTATGAAATTCTCATTCTCATCAATGTCCATAAAGATCTCATCGTTGCCATCATAATTGTTTTCCTCCACTAGCACCTCTTCATCAACATAATCATTTGGTATCATTATCATGAAACAAACCTCACCAACCAAGGGTAAAATCATATGACCTATGTTAGAATCCATTTAAGTCATTGAACGTGTGAAAAAAGAGATGTACATTATCATTCCCTCTTTGATTTTTATAAAGATGCTCAATCCAGAAAGCAAATTAGATATGATGTACAAAAATATGAAGTTAGATGCTAGGAGAATAGAATTCACTAAGTATGTTTGTACAATAAGAGAATTTTTACCTGTTGAAATATATTAGGGGCTCCATCTTTTAAGCTAGAGACGATGGAATTTCTAATATCCTTCAAGAGGTAGAAATTTCCTTAATCATACGAACATACTTACTGAATTTTATGCTCCTAACACCTTGCTCCACATCTCCATGGATTATATCTGATATGCTTTCTAGAATGAGCATCTCTATAAAAATAAAAAATAAAATGATATTTGACATCTCTTCTTTCACACATCCAATAACTGAGAAAAATTCTAATGTGGATCGTATGACTCTACCCATAATTTTTGAGGTTTGATTAATGGAAGTGATACAATATGATGATGATAAGGAAGAGAAGGTGGTGGATGAGGACAACACCAACAATGGTGAGGATGACAACGATGAGATCATTATGGGCATTAACAATGATAAGGACTTGAGAAAAGTACCGTTCCTGATCTTCAATTGGGTCATCTCAAAATGATCAGATTTGATGGTGAGAATTCTAGTATGGGTTTCAAGATATGTTTAGAAAAGTTTTTAATTCATTCGATGAGTTCTTTCAAATTTTCTTTATTGTCTGATTTAGATAGTTTGTATTTACTTTAAGATATTTATATTTACTTTAAGATATTTATATTTTCAATATCTTCCACCCACATTTGTCTTTTATGCTCACAAGCTTGGAGACCCCATCTCAATTTGAGAATTCCTGTGTGGATCAAAAATATGGTTAGAAGTTAAAACCAAGTCAGACTTCAATTGAATTTCAAGTTGACTCAACATAGAGTTAATCATTTTGATCAACTCACTAACTCATCTTGATCTTAATTCAATCGAGTCTGATAAAAATCTCGATAGACTTCTATTTTGTAATAAATATTTGTTATGTTGACAAAAATATCAATCTTAATCTATCATAGATTGAAGGAACATGTAAAGACTAGATGAAGGTCCCCATTTTGATCATGTGGACTTGAATATTGGAAAAAATGCACCTCAGCCCTATAGATTTCATGGTTCAGATTAAGTTTGAAAAAAAAATTTTAATTTTGTTTCTTATATAGTCTTTTCTTTCAAAATGGACGACCAATGAACTCCTAAATTGAAAACATAAATCCAACAATAAGTGATTTTTTCTTTTACTCAAACTTGACTAAATAAACATTTGATTTGAGTACAGTTATAAAATACACACACACACACACAGAAAAAGAGAAAGGGAGAGAGAGAAAGAGAGAGAACTTGAGGGGTCATGGCAACATGAAATCTACTATCTCATAAGTGATATACAATCATAACTCGGAATATATCTCAATTCTAAAATAATACCAGAGAAATAATATAGAAAAGGATTTTGCATATTTGAAGAAGAAAAAAATGATTTCACAATTTATTTTGTGGTAAAATGGTCTAGTTTATATTAAAAAAAATTGATCTTAAAATATTATCAAATTTAAGGATGTGGGAAAGATCTGGTAATTAATGCTAAAAGATTCTATAAGTTTTCAAATCTTTCTTGTAGTCATTCTTCTTTTAATATACTTGTAGACACCCCATTTTTGCATCCGCCTAATTAATCAAGTCGTCAACCCGATCGCAAAGGTTCCCAATGATGGATGTTTATTCCAATGCTTCATTTTGTTACCAGATATGTTTCAGAAATCCGGATGAGGTATCTCGAACTGACAAAACTTAGAAACCACGTTACGTTAGGTAAATATGACCCCAGAAACATAGAAATCATCATCTTGCAAATCAAAAAGAAGCTTCACGATAAAAATCACTAAAAATGACCAAATTCCCAAAATACCCCTAACATCAAAACAACCCTAGAGCCTACATTACGCTTAGGAAAACTCATCAAACACATAAAACAACAAAACAAAACAAATCAAAACCAAAAATCATTTCACCAATTTTCACAAAATTCGATAAAATTACGAAAATACCCCTCATAAAATTCACGATCATTTCACACAACAAATTTCATAAATGATAAAAATCAACTTTTTCATTGAATTCCTTACGAGAAACTGATTCCAAAAAATCCTGGAACATTGAAAAACGACTTAAAACGTAAAAATCCTCTCCGAGGGCAAAACGGTAATTTCACAATTTTAATAATTAAAATTTTTGAAATTAATAAATAAATCATTAAATAATGTAAAGTGAAACATTAATAAAATTAATTATAAAATTTAAACCAAAAAATTGATCAATCAGGCTTTCAAGAAAAATTGTTGATGGTTCGCAAGATATTTCTTTAAGGACCCCTCCATTTGGGGGTCCAAAGAATCAAAGATATAATAGAGGGGGGTTCTCAAAAAATTTAAAGTCAATCAAACAAGACTAAAGTCAAGATATTAAAGTCAATCAAATAAGGCTAAAGTCAAAATTAAAGTCAATTAAGTAAGACTAGAGTCAAGTATTAAAGTCAATCTCATAAGACTAAGGTCAAAACCTTAAATCAAAACCCTAATCTAAACTAATCAAGTCGATCTCATAAGACTAAGGTCAAAACCCTAAATCAAAACCCTAATCTAAACTAATCAAGTCAATCTCATAAGACTAAGGTCAAAACCCTAAATCAAAACCCTAATCTAAACTAATCAAGTCAATCTCATAAGACTAAAGTCAAAACCCTAAAACCCTAAAGACTAAGTCAAAACCCTAATTGAAACCCTAAAAGAAACCCTAATCAAACCCTAATGCTTCTAAAAAATTTATAAATAGGAGCCTCCACACCCTATTTTCGTATCAAAGAAAAAAGCCCTAGAAAAAGTAGGTGAAGAAGCCTCCACAACCTCCCCAAAATCCTAATTTTGGAGCCCTAACTCCTTCCCTAACACCCCTACTCCGATTTTAGCCTAAAAAACACCCAAAAACCTCTCAAAAACACCCCAAAAATCTACAACAAATTTAAAGCATCCAGATCCAAGAAGGAGATACTTTACCTCGGAGATCAGGAATCAGATTCGGAGATAGAACGAAGTAAGGAATACGGTACAAGGAGCCATTTTCACCAGATCTGAGGGAATAACACTTTTGCAGATCGAAGGGAAGTTTTTTATTTATTATTTTTTAATCTAGTTTTGTCATTAGCGATGTAGATTTATTTGGGATAAGTAGAGTCCAGCAATGGCCGGGTGGGGTTGGTGCCTAACACCTTCCAACCCCGTAACATGATCCCCGGATTCAGATTTTCTGTGGTAGATTAGTGTTTATCCGTTTTAGAGTCAGTTTGGTTCCTAGACCATAATAACTAGGTGGCGACTCCTAAACCTCAAGGGTCAAAAACGGATCTGCGCACCCCACGGATCGAGGGCGCTTTCAGTGGTGACTCCACTGGCAACTATTGTGGATCAAACTTGAAAAACCCCAAGTATGGGAGTATTGCCAAGATGACCTAGTTTTTTTTTTTATTTAGTTGGATTTATTTTATTTATTTTTTTTGTTTATTTATTTATTTTGTCTTGATTGTAGATAATTTTGGGTATTGCATTTTTTTTCCAATTAAGGATCACTTTTTGATGACCCCTAAATAATGAAAGATTCAAATTGACATATGAAAATGATGGAATAATGAAGGTTGGGACAGTAATGTTAAAACGTTTTTACAAAATATTCTAGTGAGAATTAAGTCTGGGAACCTTTAATAAAATGTAGATCTCATCGAGTAGATTAATTTAGAACTTGAGTTCACTCAATTTCGTTATCAGAAGCCTTAGATATCATCGATGCAAGTTCAATCTGTAAATCTGGAATTGTTGTTGAATGAAAGTTGGGACAGCAATGTTAAAATTTTTTTATAAAACAATCTAGTGAGAATTAAGTTTGGGAACCTATTAATAAAACGTAGATCTCATCGAGTAGATTAATTTAGGAGTTCACTCAATTTCATTATCGGAAGCCTTAGATATCATCGATGCAAGTTCAATCTGTAAATCTGGAATTGTTGCTGAATGAAGGTTGGGACAGCAATGTTAAAACGTTTTCACAGAATATTCTAGTGAGAATTAAGTCTGGGAACCTCTTAGTAAAACATAGATCTCATCGAGTAGATTAATTTAGAACCTGAGTTCACTCGATTTCGTTATCATAAGCCTTAGATATCATCGATACAAGTTCAATCTGTAAATCTGGAATTGTTTTTGAATGAAGGTTGGGACAGCAACGTTAAAACGTTTTTACAGAACATTCTGTTGAGAATTAAGTCTAGGCACATATTAACAAAATGTAGACCTCATCGAGTAGATTAATTTAAAACTTGAGTTCACTCGATTTCGTTATCGGGAGCCTTAGATATCATCGATGTAAGTTTAGATTGTATTTTTCAAATTCACAGAAAATTCGAATTTATCTAATGTTAGCACAATTAATGTTCCTGAGAGTGAGCTCATCTCAACCATTGTCATTCTATCATCAATGTAACATCTATTGGAATCTCGATTTATTTTGGATCACCCAAAAATAATCCTTGATTAGACCATAGACAACAAATTTTTGGGCTTTTTTAATGTTGGATCAGATTAATTATTATTTGTGTTATATGCCCATATAATGTGCCATGATCTCTACAGATATATTTGTGATGTGTTTGCTTTCATCTTAATTTCGATGTGATGGGTTTTGTATTATTTTCTTGATCAATATTCATTTGATATCCATATGTGATGACATAATCTGGCCCATGTGTTTGAAAAAGGCCCCGGGCACACCCCACCCTGTTTTGCACACACCACGTGCACGTTTACTGTTTTGCACACTTACACGTCCTATATAGTCAACGTGGTACTAGTGCGTGGCCCGATCTCTTCGGAGATGCGACGTCATTCATGAAAACCACAACTCCAGTCACGTACCTTAGGGTATATCAAACTGGGGCATCAATACCATCTAATCAGGTGATTCTGAGAGATGTATTGATGCACCCAAGCTGGAGTGACCTGAGCCTTTGACCTATTGTGAGCCACACAGTCACATGTCCCGATTACCAACGTGGTACTAGTACGTGGTCAGTCCTGCCAAATTATTTATGAAAGCTACAACTCTGGACTTGTACCCTGTAGGTATAAAAGATAATCTAAGTATATCAATTGCACTTCTTGGTCAAAACCGGTGCCTAAGCAAGATCTTGCCCCGCTGTACCCTACTGTACGAGGGGGATAGACTACGTCTATTCTAGATGAGAGGTATTTAAGTGGGCCCTTGCTCAGCATTGTACCCCACCTCTCAACTGGAGATCAAACTGGCTGTTTTTGGCTTCAGAGAAGTGAATTGAGGTTTTAGATTATCACCTATACGGTATATCAAACCAAGTCACCACGTATCGAAAGGTATATAGGTGTGCTTGGGCAAGAGTGGCCAAATAAAAATGCATTGCATGTAGTAAGCTTAGAGTCTAGAAACCTTTCCAGTAGGTCACGACTCGAACTTATCGTGAGTGTTCCCGGGTTGTTTATTAAATGGAGCCTGTTGATTGATGAATGTATGTGAATGATGTGGATGATGAGATAAGAGTGTATGATTGTCCCCAAGGATCAATAATGATGTTTTTGAAAATTAAAATGGGTGCACCAACCCGATAAAAAAATCCATTTTAAACTTGACCCAGTCCATCTCGATCCAACGATCATTATGGGCCGAGCCATTTGAATCAAAATGAAATTCAAACTTTTTTCTGATTCGGATTTTAAACCCATTTTAAAAGAAGGAAAATGTTTTCCAGAAGAAAAATATTTTCCAGAAGAGAAATGCTTTTCAAAAGTAAAATATTTTCCGGAAGAATAAGATTTTCCAAAAGAAAATGCTTTCCCAAAAAGTTTTCTAAAAGAAAATGTTTTCTAAAAAAAAGAAAAGGAAGAAAAATATTTTTCAGAAAAAAATTGTTTACAAAAAATCTATTTTTGCATGAAAAATTATTGAAATATGTTTGTGGAAGTTTTTATTCAATGAAAACATTATTTGTCAATATTTTTCAAGAGTGCAATAAAATTATTTTTCTGAATAATCATTACATTAATGAATTGTTTAATGGATTGGTGCATAAAATTCAGTAAAATCTCAGGGTTCATTTAAAATGTTATCAAGGGGGTAACACTGAAATTGGTTAAATTCACCTTCAAAGAGGTTTAAGGGTTATCATTGTGTCTAAGCTCAATCGTCCATCGTCTAGCTAGGGTTGTAAATCCGGTCAGTTAAAGTAAACGTCAATATCAAATCAATAGTCAGAAATGACCTCAAAAATTTTCAACATTGTCCAGTTGTTCTTTGAAGATCATAGTGCTTCAATCCTACCGGTTATAAGCAATATCTCAGTCCTCAGTCCTAATCACACTCGTGTGGGTACTTGTCTTGAGTTTTCATGAGTCATTTGGGTTAGCTCGAGTCCTTTTTTCCAGCAAGGTCATGTCTTCCTTAGATTGAGTCTACTCTTTCCTATTGAGTCAAGTTAGTTCATCGAGTCTATAGAGGTGTTTGTTGCCCCATCTAAAATTGATCGGATAAAAGAAATTTTTGAATACCTCGAGCACATTAACGAATTAACTAATAATTTGATAGATTTCATTTCTGAACAAGAAGATAAGAGTCGGGCTCAACCTTTAATCGAGAAAGGAAAAGTCTTTGACCTCAAAACAAAAAATAATTCCTAAAGAGATTCAAATAGAAACCATCTTATCCCGAAAGGAACACGAGGGGATAATGAATTTACTCAGAAATTTCAAAAGACTTGTTCGTGTGATCATATGATGGTATGTTAGGTACAAGCTTGGGTGTTGTTCAACACGGAATAGATACTCGTCTATATCGATGGAATTAAAGAAGATGTTATAAAATGTATCAGCACTATCCTTACTACATCTTGAGTTTCAAATCACATATTATCAGTCGATATGGGGGTACCTTTTGAACTGATCTCTGATAATGGGTCGTACTTCAAAGCATAATCATTACTCTATGTTTAAAGTTGAAGATCCGGAAGCACAAATCATCCCCCTACCATCCTCAGATCAATGGAACGGTTGAAGCAGTTATTAAGAGTCTCAAGACTATCATCAAGAAAATATGTCAATCACATCGAGATTGGTCAGAAAAATTATCATTCATGCTATGGACATATCGAACTTCAATTCGATCCTTTACTGGAGTTACTCCCTACTCCTTAGTATATGGCATGGAAGTAGTCTTGCCAGTTGAAATGGAAATTTCGTCTCTCAGGGTCTTGTTGGAAAATCATTTGTTAGAAACAGATTGGGTTCGACAGCAGTATGAAGAATTAAACTTGATCGAAGAAAACGAGTTAAAGCCCTGTACCATGTGCAAGCTTATCTAAGAAGAGTCACCTGTGCATTTGACAAAAAGGTCAAAGCTCATCATTTACAAGTCAAGGATTTAACTATCAGACTTCAAAGAAAATTGAACACTCCTCCTCGACTATAGGAGAAAGTCTGAACCCAATTGGAGAAATTCATTCATTAAGGAAATACTGTCAGGAAAAGCTGTCAGACTTCAAGATCATGATGGAATCGAGTTATCAGAACCAACTAACCTTGACCAAATCAAACGGTACTACATTTAAGGAGGTCATTTTTGGCCGAATCAATTTTCTTATTACCTAGTTCTTTATTCTCCTTTCTCAACCCCTTTTGCAGCCTGTTCAAAAAAAGAAAAATTGTGCCTTTTATTTCTTAACCCGATCACCTAACCTAAGGGAGGGAATATCTGAACTACGTTTTGGTCTGATCCCAAAAATTTGGGGTACGTAGGCAACCTGAGAAGTTACTTCAGGCCCGACCACATCAAAATAAAAAATATATATAGATTCCCCGACAAAGGAAAAATCTAAAAAGAAAAAAAAATCAAAAGAAAAAGAAATATCATCCAAAATAGGGAAGAAAGTTCAAGAAATTTTTTTTAAATGAAATGCCACACAAGGGGCATTTGGGTTTTTGAGCCTCAAAATTCCTTTCTTTTTATGCCTAGTCCCAAGCCTACCTATAAAAGTCCTCCTAAGTACCGTGTGAAAAAGTCAAGGAGGGTAGCGAAGCATGATCAAACAGTAATTCTAGAACTTCAGAGGAGAAGAAAAAGATTAAAAAAAAATGATGAAGCCTGCTAAGTTGAAAAACCCATAAAGGGCAACTTAGGCAAAAATTAAGGCAAGCTCGCAAAGTTGAAAATCTGAAAAGACAACTTTGGCAACAATCAGAGCCAAGAAAAAAGAAAAAGCTCCCTAGATCGAAAACCTGAAAAGGCGATCTAGGCAAAAGTTAGAGCAAGCTCGATAGATTGAAAACCTTGAAAGGCGATCTAAGCAAAAGTTAGAGCAATACAAAAGAAAAAAAAACAGAAGAAAATCCCAAGCTGAGAGCAGTTCGAGCTGAAACATCAGAAATCCGAATAATCAAGTTCAATACTCAGCTTAAACCAGGCATAGATTCAGAAGCCACAAGTATCTTGTCTAATATCGATTTGAAAATTCTTACTTCCCCAAGTGAACCAATGGAGAGAATGGTGAATTCTATGATGAGTCTCAAAAGGAAATATTTTGTTCTCTTGAGCCTGATTCAAAATCTTTAATAAAATTAATCAAAATTAAAAGTTGGATCTTTATTACGCTTGTGGTAATCAAATATTTCAAACCTTCATACAAGGGGCATTTTTTCTTTTTCCTCTAGATATGTAATTTCCCCCCTTATACCAGGGGCATTTTTTAATGATGTGTTCAATTATTTTCAATGCCATTGTCAAACTAGGGACATTTTGTTTTTGAGCAATGTTAATCCTAAAATAAATAATGAGAACTTCAAATTTAAGGTTACCCTCTTGATAACAGTTTTTCGAAAAAAACTCTTGAGATTCAAACTCAGGTTTTAAATTCATAAATTTTTTGGATAAATCCTTGAGGTTCAAACAAAAGCACTTCGGATCTCACATTTGACTGTGCCCAAAGATCAACTAATATGGTATTTTTTCATTCCTAGATCTAATCATTCTTGGATTCGATCATTTCTCTTCAAGATTCAGTATCTTCCAGATTTATTCAATTCACTCTGATCAGTCTTTCCCAAATTCATTCATTCTTTCCCAAAAGTCTTTCATTCCTTCGCCAATTTTGCTCAGATGCCGCCAAGGGTTATCTTGGATTTTGCTCAGTTGCCGCCAAGGGTCATCTTGGATTTTTCTCAGATACCGCCAAGGGTCATCTTGGATTTTGCACAGTTTTCGCCAAGGGTTATCTTGGATTTTGCTCAGATGCTGCCAAGGGTTATCTTGGATTTTGCTTAGTTTCCACCAAGGGTTATCTTGGATTTTGCTCAGTTGCCGCCAAGGGTTATCTTGGATTTTGCTCAGTTGCCCCCAAGGGTTATCTTGGATTTTGCTCAGATGTCGCCAAGGGTTATCTTGGATTTTGCTCAAATGCCGCCAAGGGTTATCTTGGATTTTGCTCAGATGCCGCCAAGGGTTATCTTGGATTTTGCTCAGTTTCCGCCAAGGGGCCAAGGGTCATCTTGGATTATGCTCAGTTGCCGCCAAGGGTTATCTTGGATTTTGCTCAGATGCCGCCAAGGGTTATCTTGGATTTTGCTCAGTTTCCGCCAAAGGTTATCTTGGATTTTGCTCAGTTGCCGCCAAGGGTTTTCTTGGAATTATGCTCAAATACCGCCAAGGGTTTTCTTAGAATTATGCTCAGATGCCGCCAAGGATTTTCTTGGAATTATGCTCAGATACCGCCAAGGGTTTTCTTGGAATTATGCTCAGATGCCGCCGAGGGTTTTCTCGGAACTATGCTCAGATGCCGCCAAGGGTTTTCTTGAATTATGCTCAGATACCGTCGAGGGTTTTCTCGGAACTATGCTCAGATGCCGCCAAGGGTTTTCTTGGAATTATGCTCAGATGCCGCCAAGGGTTTTCTTGGAATTATGCTCTGATGCCGCCGAGGGTTTTCTCGGAACTATGCTCAGATGCCGCCAAGGGTTTTCTTGGAATTATGCTCAGATATCGCCGAGGGTTTTCTCGGAACTATACTCAGATGCCGCCAAGGGTTTTCTTGGAATTATGCTCAGATGCCGCCAAGGGTTTTCTTGGAATTATGCTCAGATGCCGCCGAGGGTTTTCTCTGAACTATGCTCAGATGCCGCCAAGGGTTTTCTTGGAATTATGCTCAGATGCCGCCGAGAGTTTTCTCGGAACTATGCTCAGTTACCACCGAGGGTTTTCTCGGAATTATGCTCAGATGCCACCAAGGGTTTTCTTGGAATTATGCTTAGTTTATATTTACTTCATGCTCAGATTTGACTCATTTCCAACTCAAACTCTTTGAAATCTATCTCAGATTTTGAGCCCACACACTTGCACAGTTGTTACATCAATGAAGGAGAATTTTTTAAAAATTCAAGGATCTGATACTGCCAGTGAGAGCTCGCTCTCAAGAACCTGACATTTTTCTAGTTTGGGGAGAGTTTTACGCTCAATGATCCGAATACCCCGACGAATTGTTAAATCAGGCTGCAAAATGAACTGTCACTAGCTTTGGCATTCGGATATCACACTATCTACCAAAATAGATTTACTATCTAGTTTGCTTCAACCCTCTGCCAAAGATGGGCATCTGTAGACACCCCATTTTTGCATCCGCCTGATTAATCAAGTCGTCAACCCGATCGCAAAGGTTCCCAATGATGGATGTTTATTCCAATGCTTCATTTTGTTACCAGATCTGTTTCAGAAATCCGGATGAGGTATTTCGAACTGACAAAACTTAGAAACCACGCTACGCTAGGTAAATACGACCCCAGAAAAATAGAAATCATCATCTTGCAAATCAAAAAGAAGCTTCACGATAAAAATCACTAAAAATGACCAAATTACCAAAATACCCCTAACATCAAAACAACCCTAGAGCCTACATTACGCTTAGAAAAACCCATTCAAACACATTAAACAACAAATCGAAACCAAATAAATCATTTCACCAATTTTCACAAAATTCGACAAAATTACGAAAATACCCCTCATAAAATTCACGATCATTTCACACAAAAAATTTCATAAATGATAAAAATCAACTTTTTCATTGAATTCCTTACGAGAAACTGATTCCAAAACATCCTGGAACATTGAAAAACGACTTAAAACATAAAAAATCTTCTTCGAGGGCAAAACGGTAATTTCACAATTTTAATAATTAAAAATTTTGAAATTAATAAATAAATCATTAAATAATGTAAAGTGAAACATTAATAAAATTAATTATAAAATTTAAATCAAAAAATTGATCAATCAGGCTTTCAAGAAAAATTGTGGATGGTTCGCAAGATATTTATTTAAGGACCCCTCCATTTGGGGGTCCAAAGAATCAAAGATATAATAGAGGGGGGTTCTCCAAAAATTTAAAGTCAATCAAACAAGACTAAAGTCAAGATATTAAAGTCAATCAAATAAGGCTAAAGTCAAAATTAAAGTCAATTAAGTAAGACTAGAGTCAAGTATTAAAGTCAATCTCATAAGACTAAGGTCAAAACCTTAAATCAAAACCCTAATCTAAACTAATCAAGTCGATCTCATAAGACTAAGGTCAAAACCCTAAATCAAAACCCTAATCTAAACTAATCAAGTCAATCTCATAAGACTAAAGTCAAAACCCTAAAACCCTAAAGACTAAGTCAAAACCCTAATTGAAACCCTAAAAGAAACCCTAATCAAACCCTAATGCTTCTAAAAAATTTATAAATAGGAGCCTCCACACCCTATTTTCGTATCAAAGAAAAAAGTCCTAGAAAAAGTAGGTGAAGAAGCCTCCACAACCTCCCCAAAACCCTAATTTTGGAGCCCTAACTCCTTCCCTAACACCCCTACTCCGATTTTAGCCTAAAAAACACCCAAAAACCTCTCAAAAACACCCCAAAAATCCACAACAAATTCAAAGCATCCAGATCCAAGAAGGAGATACCTTACCTCGAAGATCAGGAATCAGATCCGAAGATAGAACGAAGTAAGGAATACGATACAAGGAGCCGTTTTCACCAGATCTGAGGGAATAACACTTTTGCAGATCGAAGGGAAGTTTTCTTTATTATTATTTTTTAATCTAGTTTTTTCATTAGCGATGTAGATTTATTTGGGATAGGTAGAGACCGGCAATGGCCGGGCGGGGTTGGTGCCTAACACCTTCCAACCCCGTAACATGATCCCCGGATTCAGATTTTCTGTGGTAGATTAGTGTTTATCCGTTTTAGAGTCAGTTTGGTTCCTAGACCATAATAACTAGGTGGCGACTCCCAAACCTCAAGGGTCAAAAGCGGATCTGCACACCCCACGGATCGAGAGCGCTTTCAATACTCTACAAAAGAAATTAATGTGAGTAATCATTAGAAACATAACTTAAGAAGCTCAATAATTCAGTTGTTAGAAATAAAAATCATCAAATAATTTGGGGCATTATAGCTTGATGTCACATGTTGCATCAACTAATGAAAATGAAGCGACAATTAATTAATAAATATTTACTCTATTTTCAACTAATATTGGATATTGTTAATGTCTAGTGAGAAAATCAAACCTCACAATAGTAGATGAATCTGTGATATAATTATGACATGTCCGTTATTACGAAGTTTGAGAATTTAATGATGCATGATCAAGATAAGTGAACTACCAAAGGATATTGTTAAATCTAGCATATGTGTGAAAGATTTGGTAGTAATATGAAAAGATTTTATAAATTGTCAAATCTTTCTTGTAGTCATTTTTTTTAGTATATATTATAGAAAAAATTATAGCACGTAGCCAATAGCAACGTTACTTAAGAAACTTAACAATTCAATTGTGAGAAATCAAGATCATCACATAGTTACGGACATGGTGGCTCAATCTCACATGTTACGTGAATAAATAAAAATGAAGTGAGGAATTGAAAGCACCATCGATCCGCGAGTTGCAGATCCGCTTTTTTGGAGTTTGGAGTCGCCACCAAGTTTTACGGTTTGGGAACCAAAATATGACTCAAAAATGAAAAAATGTACTAATTTACGAAAAGAAAAGGTCTAGGGATCACATTACAGGATCAAAAAGTGTTAGGCACTGGTCCTGCCCAACAAACGTTGGTATCTATTTTCTCAAAAATTATTATAATGCTAAAAATGACCTAAAAAAATACAAATAAAATACAAACCTAATTTACCCGAGTGATTGCGACAATTGATTCCCTTAGAGTTGGCGGAGAGCGTCCTCGTGTGAGTTTTCCTACTTTTTCTCTATCACTATGTAACACTCCAAGTTTTTAATTTGTATCTCAAGGAAATCTAATTGTGAATTTTGATAAAGTTCTAAAAGAAAGACTTAGGGTAGAGTACCCAAATTTTAGTCATTTTATTTTTAATGAATTTCGACTTCACCATTAGGTTCAAAATGATCAAAATATATACTTTATCCTGTAAGCACGTTCAAATTCGAGTTCGGATGAGAAAGTTATAAAATCCTTGAATTTCATGTTAAGTGGGATCCAAAACATTGAATTTTCGATAAAGGAGAATCAGAAAAATTCAACCACACCATGAGCTCCATAACGAAAAATTAATCAAAATGGAATACTCAAGTATCATTTTTCGAGTCCAATGGTCAGGATTTCGTCGAAAATAGAAATGAAGGAAAAATACTAAAGTGCCTGCCAGCTTTTATTATAAAAGGAACCATTTCATTCTTTTATTCATCTTCTCCTCTCCAACTCATAAAGAATCAACATACTCTTTATTCTAGAGTTTCGACCCATTCTCACCAGCCTCCATCGTGATCAAGCCTGTATTGATCGTTGATGAAGAAGGAAAAATCATCGGCATCAACGAACTTAACGTTCCCACCTCATTAAACCCTATTTTTCATTTCTTTCTCTTGATCTCTCACAAAAAAAATATGAGGTTTTGAGTCTACTGTAAAACCCCAAAATTTTAATTCGTATCTCGAGAAAAATTAATAGTGGAATTTTAAGAAAATCTTGAAAGTGGGACTTAGGGGTAAAATTTTATGATGTTTATGATCATTTTTAATGGAATTTGACCTCACCATTAGATTCAAAATAATCAAAAAACATAGTTTAGCCTGTAAGCACGCTCAAGTGCAAGTCCGAATAGAAAAGTTGCAAAATCCTCGATTACCGGGTCGGACCAGGCTAAAATAGTGACTTTGTGTTAGAGAAAGAATTAGTAAGATTCGATTATACCATTGGGTTTGTAACAAAAAATTATTGAATATAGACTATTTATTTATCATTTTTGGAGACCAGAAAGTCGAATTATCGTCAAAAATGAAAACGACATCAAGTTTAGGGGTCACCTTAGGTCAAAAATGTAAATTTTTGTTAGAGACATAATTTGTAGAAACTGACTACACCATTAGATCCGGAACGAAAAATTAGGCGAAATAGAGTATTCATTCGTCATTTTTGGAGTCCGAACGGTCAAGTTATCGTCGATCAAAATAATTGACAAAATATCGAATTCGTCCCAAATTTTATATAAATAAAATTTTAAATTTTTTTTTAAAACTCGTCTTCTCCAACCCGTCCAACAGCCAACGAAAATAAAAATGAAAAATTTATTTTTCTTCGAATTTCAATCGTAGATCTACGACAAACGGTGCACCATCGTCGATCGACGTAGAAGAGAGAAACGTCCGCAGCCTCATTCTCTACAAAACCCACCCAAATTCCTTTCGTTTTCTCGTCTTTTTCACCCCGTATCGTCAAAAAATCAGCCGTACGTATATACAGGGATTTTGAAACTTTGACCTCGGATTTCGTCCGTTTCTAGGTCAAATCGTCTTTCGACGCAGAAGGGAGAAACGTTCGCAGTCTCAACATCTACAAAACCCACCCAACTTTTTTTCATTTCACTTTCTATTTCACCCGATATCGTCAAAAATCAGTCGTATTTATATATGGGAATTTTGAAAACTTCGACCTTGAATTTCATCGGTTTCGGGGTCAAACCGTCTTTCGTCGTAGAAGGGAGAAAGGACGACGGCATCGAGATCTTCAAAATCACTATGCCAGATTCAAAAATCAGCAGCTTCGAAGTTCGGTCCATCTCGATTTCTGCACCGATTGCCTCGATTTCCGCGCACACACTTCGATATTTTTTTCTAGACATTGTAAGGAACTCTCAATTTCTATTAATAATCGTAGATTGTTAAAATTACACTTAGGATTTTATCGAAAAAAAATTTCGATGTATTTCTAAAATATAGAATTCTTTTGTTATTTCAAAAATTCACGCCAGAAATTGCATGTTTGATATGTTTAATTATATTTTTAATAAATTATACGTGGATAGGGTATTTTAACGGGTTATTTCCATAAATTGGGTCTTGTGCACTGCACGGACCCCGTTTTGATATGAAATTTATATTTTTTTTTATATATTATTGATAGAAATAAATTTTATAATTGAAAAATGTGATTTAATATTCAATGAACTCATATTGAGTTGATGAATATCAGAAAATGGATATTTTATGAAGAGATTGAAAACTGTAAAAATTGAAAAAAGGAAAAAATGGTATGAAACGGTAAAATGTTAGAGTCACACCCGAGGGGTGATGTCTGCATTTTACGTTGTTGTGTTGTGTGCAGGTTGGTGAACATATATCCAGGGATAATATTATTAGTTGCATGATTATTTAAATTTCTGTTAGCGCGAGGCGCTGTTTACAATTCCGAAGGTACCCCGTACCTGCTGATGATGTTCGTTTGGATAAACTTTGCAACTCGAGACGCAGTTAGAACAACATAAGAGGCAGCTTCGACCCACTTAGTAAAATAATCGATAGCAACTAAAATGTATTCATGCCCGTTTGATGCTTTAGGCGATATTTTACCAATAATGTTAATACCCCAGACTGAGAATGGCCATGGTGAAGTCAGACCAACTAATCGAGAATGTGGCACATGTATGAGATTTGCATATATTTGGCATTTGTGGCAGGTCTTGACCATGTGATGACAATCTATTTCCATCGTAGGCCAGTAGTATCCTTGTCTCATAATTTTCTTAGCTAACATTTTTCCACTCATGTAAGGGCCGCATTCTCCTGAATTAGTTCAACCATTATCTGTTCAGCTTGATCTTCATCGACACACGACAAATGAATCCCATCATAAGATCTTTTGTATAAACTTCCTGCGCACAGGATGAATTGAGATGCTAATCTTAGCAAAGCTTGTCATTCCTTCTTCGATGCTTCTTCTGGGAATTTTTGTTTTTCCAACACCTTTTTAATGTCTGTGTACCACGGCTTTCCATCAGGTAGTCGAGTAGCAATATTATTCTGATAGCAATATGCAGGTTTGTCTTTGACTTCGACAGTGATCGGCCTCAATTCCATACCAGGAGGCAAATGGATCATTGAAGATAGAGTGGCTAACGAGTCAGCAAATCTATTATCTTCCCTTGACACGTGTTGGAACAGAATAGCTTCAAACTTACTCACTAAGTTTAACAAATACTCATGATAAGGCTTCAGCTTTTCGTCCCTAGTCTTCCATTCTTCCAATGACTGGTGTATGACCAAGGCTGAATCCCCAAAAACTTTGATTTCTGTAATGCCCAGATTCAATGCAGCTTCAAGTCCAGCGATACATGCTTCATATTCGGCTGTGTTATTGGTGTTAGAGAAGGCTAACTTAATGGCGATCGGAATGTGGCATCCTTCCGGAGAAAATAAGACTGCCCCTATTCCATACCCATTCTGATTGGTGGCTCCATCAAAATACAATTGTCATGTTTGATTCTGAGGCTCTTCTTCAACATGCAAGATGTTCTCATCTGGAAACTGATCAATAGGCCTTGTTCCTTCTACTACCGGGTGATCTGTTAAGTATTCTGCCACAGCTCTCCCGTTGATGGATTTCTGTGTACCGTGCGTGATGTCAAACTCTGATAACAACAATAACCATCGTGCGGTTCTCCCTGTCAGTGCCGGTTTTTCAAAAAGATACTTGAGAGGATCCATCCGAGATAACAAGATAATTGAGTGAGATAGCATATAGTGTCAAAGTCTCTGAGTAGCCCATACTAGTGCCAAGTAAGTTTTTTCCAGGGCTGAATACTTTCGTTCATACTTGTAGACACCCAAATTTGATCGGGCCCTCGACGCAAAATGCCTCAAAAAAATTGAAAATTTGAAATGGGCTCCGAAGCCCAAACCTACAAAAACCCAATGAATTTTGTAATTCATTTTTATAATAAATGGCCCAAGGCTTCTTACGTGGCCCACGGACCGAAAACTAGCCCACTCAACTCAATTCCCAAACCCACTACACAAACCCAACCCAACCTAAGCCCAACTCATAACCTAAGCCCAATTCACTACCCAAACCCAATCCAACCATCATCATCACATCAAACCAATCACCAACTCAATACAAAAAATGACACATGTCATCATACCCTTCCACCTCCCTCATCTAATCAACCAACCAATTCCATTACTTCCCTCCAAAAATTAATTCAACCCATAACCCTACCCTAACCTATCCTATCCATTCTCTCAAATCAAACACTTATAACCTATCACCCTCCCCTAATCTACCCCCATCATTCCCTACAAAACCCATATCTACAATCTACACCTACACCCATCCTCTCAAATCAAACACTCATCATTTCCCATCAACTCATCTCCATCCTTCATTTCCACCCACTTTGACACATGTCATCATCTCCCTCACCCTCCCAAAATATCATCAACCACCTCATTAAATCATCTATTTTCTTAAACCAAACACCATTTAATCACACCTACCATCTTAAACTCACCTCACCAAACACTCAACCCAAATGGGTTGGGTTGGATCCAAACCATTTGGGTCAAAACTCACCCATTTAACCTTCTTACACAAATACCCCTCAAATCCCATCAATTTACACATACCCTTCTCTTAAACCCCACACCATTCTACCACTTCTCATCATTTCACCCAACTCTACCCCTCAAAATAACTTACAAATTCTATAAAAACCCCACCATTCTCAACTCTCAATCCTTAATGAAAATTTGACAAAAAAACTTTAAAAAATCACAACTCTCCTCAACTCTCTACTCTTACTCTACTCTCAACACCCAACTCTCAACTCATCTCACAACTCTCAACTCTCAACCTTCTCTCAAACAAATCAAGCAAAGGAAAAGAAGTCAAGGAAAGTCAAAGGAAGTCAAGGAAGGTCAAGGTGGGTTTGACAAAAGGAACACCCCCCTCAACTCCCCTCCTCTACTCTCCTCTTCTCTACACATTCGCACACACCACCATGATTTAAATCACCAAAGGGCCCCTTCTTCAATAAGGGTGCCCTCAATGATTTGGATCAATATCGAAAGTCCCTCACACTTGAGGGCATACATCGAATATTTTCGATTTTCTTTTCTTTTCTTTTTACTTTGGAATACCGAATCTGAGGTTATCACCTATGGTGGATGGAGTAGGGTGCCTAGCACCTTCCCTACTCCATAAATGGACCCCCTTACCTTGAATCAAAGGTTGTACCAAGCATGCTCTATCCATACGAGAGTCATCAAAAAAAAATGTCAAAATGACATGTTCTTTAAAAGAAATACAACTTCGGGTGACCATTCACACCCATCTCCGAAAATGAAGACGATTCCAAAACACCCCAAAGTGGAGGGATATTTCAAAAATATCGAAAATCCCATGTCCACAATACTCTAACATCTTCTTACTGATGTAGTAGATAGCCCTTTTTTTGAGAGTATCTATGTCATACTGTGCCAGCATGCATCCCATAGCTTCTTCTGTGACTGACAGATAAAGAAGAAGTGGTTCACCCGATGTGGGTGGAACCAAAATAGGCGGGTTTAAGAGATACTCCTTGACTTGGTCGAAGACCTTTTGACATTGCTCATTCCAAACTGTTGGTTCATTCTTCTTGAGAAGCTTGAAAATAGGTTCGCAGACGTTGGTAAGTTGAGCGATGAATCTGCTGACATACTAGATTCTGCCTAAAAAATCTCGAATTTTCTTTTCGATTTCTGACGGTGGGATTTCTTGGATAGCTTTAATCTTTACAGGGTCTACTTCGATCCCTCTTTGACTGACCACAAATCCTAACAATTTTTCAGAAGTTACTCCAAACACACATTTCTGCGGGTTGAGGTGGAGTTTGTACTTTTGAATCCTCGTAAGAAATTTTTCTAAGGCAGCAGCATGCCCCAGTCGTTCTTTGGACTTGACTATCATATCGTCTACATAGACTTCAACTTCCTTGTGTATCATGTCATGTAGTAGAGTCGTGGCTGCTCTTTGATAGGTGGCTCTAGCATTCTTCAAACCAGAAGGCATAACCTTGTAGCAAAAAGTTTCCCACTGTGTGATGAACGACGTCCTTTGCATATCCCGAGGGTCCATTTTTATCTGATTATACCCCGGAAAGTCGTTCATGAAGGATAATAAAGCGTGCCCAGAGGTAAAGGAAAACTATCTTTTGGGCTTGCTTTGTTTAAGTCTCTGAAGTCTACACACATTCTGACTTTTCCATCCTTTTTAGGCACCGGGACGACATTGGCAATCCACTCAGGGTATTCTACTACTTCCAAAAATCCAGCATTAATCTGCTTCGTAACTTCTTCTTTAATTTTCAGAGTCTATTCCGGCTTTATACGTCGAAGTTTCTGTTTAATGGGTCGAGCATCTGGATATAACGGAATCCGATGTTGAACAATATCTGTGCTTATTCCCGGTATATCCTCGTAATACCACGCGAACACGTCTTTGAACTTTCTGAGCAAGTCTATTATCCCTTTGCGTTCATCGGGAGATAATGTGATCCCAATCCGAATCTCTTGAAGACATTCTTTTATTTCGAGATTGATAACCTCTACTTCCTCCATTGGAGGTTGAGCCCGACGTTCATTTTATTGTTCAAGTGATTTGATTATTTCGGGGGGAGGTTCTTCGTCAGAAGATTCTCCCTCCGAAGTCAGATTATTAGTTAAATTATTATTGCGCTCGGGATAATCAAAAATTTCTTTCATTTCATTTAAAGAAGATGGGGTAACAGGACTCATTGCCAACTTGACAGACTCACTTAACTTAGCAGAAATAATAGACTTACTTGACTCAGCAAAAAAAAATGACTCATCTGGCATGTCAGACTGAACAGGACTAAGGGGATTGACAGACCCAGTCTTGACATGCAGCACAGGACTAATTACATGATAGCTAGAAAGACACCCTACAGCGGGCTTGATTGCAGACTGAGGATTTGGGATCCCCTTCTCAGTTAACAACACTAGGACACTATGATCTTCAATGAATAGTTGATCAATGTTAAGGGAGTCCAGATCGAGCTGCCAGTCTTCAATTTTCTTCTCTTCAGCTTCTGTGCTTGCTTCCTTTTCAGGCCAATCCATACCAAAGAAGATCTCGAATCCTGGCAGACGAGTACCTGTGATGTGGTCAATGAATGGCTTGGGAAACCCACAGTAACGGAAATCTTCTCCTTCCTTCATGAAATAGCCATTAAGGGTCTTATGATAAGGCTTCATTTTGATGAGATCTGTGGTACGTCTTTGCCTTTTCGCAATCACCTTGTCCCGATTTGTTTTCCAATATTGGGCCCAATCTTCATTAGTAGGCTTATATCCTAGCCTGAATGTGTCGATGACCTCTTTAATCACTGGTGCCTCTTTAATACCTTGCTGCTTGCAACTTAAGCCCATACCAGGGAAAAATCTCATTTTCTTGAATATATTGGCCATGTTGCAGTTCGAAGTATTTTCCATTGGAAAATATTCTTTCATGGCTTGATCCCATTGGACTGAGCATATCTTTTCAAATTCGAACCCACTGAGCTCTACTCCTTGCTGTTTTGGCTGAATCTCAAGCAACGGCTCATCCTTAGCTTCCGTTACTGTTTATAATCCCTACAATTTTAGCATCTCCATGGAGAGTAATCACTAGCCCATCCTTGATAAACTTGATCTTCTGGTGCAGCGTGGAAGGGATAGCTTTGATCTGGTGTAACCATGGCCTCCCTAACAATAAATTGAAAGAGGACTGGATATCGATAACCTGAAATTCCATAGGAAATTTAGCTATGCCTGTGGACAGTCGAAGGTGCAAGATTCCCAATACATCGCTTTTAGTGTTATCATAGGCCCTAACCCCTTGATTACTGGGCTTGAGATCTTCAGTTTTAAACCCAAGGCAAATGGCAGTCTTCAAAGGGCAAACATTCAATGCACTCCCGTTATCGATCAATACTAGAGGTACCCTCATCCCGTTACAGTCAACTGTGATGTGCAATGGCTTAGTGTGACTTGCTCCCTCCTTTGGGAGATCGGAGTATGAAAAGAATAAGATGTTCTCCACATAAGTTGCCCCTACTATGTTGGCCAGTTGATCTGGAGAAGTATTAAGGGAGACTTTGGCTGTATTTAATGCTTTGAGAATAGCCTCCCTATGGGCAGTGGAAGCCATGAGTAAACCCCATACTAAGATATTGGCCCCTGATTTCTTCAACTGCTTGATCACAGAATTATCTTCTTCGATATTTTCTTTGATATGATCTTCTCTTTCTCTTCTTGCCAGGGTTGCCGGATTATCAACACAAAGTTCTTGTGGCTTAAAGACTCTTCCCTCTCGAGTCAAATGTCTAACTTCATCACAAGAAAGGGAGAAAGGCTCATCATCTTCAGTCAGCAAGTATGGATCTTCCTCCGTTAAAGGTACAAGACTTTTCAAGTTCATCTGAGCCAACAAGTAACTGGTGAATGCGGGACTACTGTATCGAGGTGGGGATAAACAATACGTATCATCTGAGGTTAAATCAAATGGTTCATAGTTTGTGGTGAAAACCTCATTAGTCAAGGCTATCCTGGCAAGGGGGTAACTAGGTGGTTTGACTTGGATGGGATGGATAAGAGAGACATGATCGAATGGCAATGGTGTGTGAGAAACCATGTTCAGGGTTGGTGGAGGTTGATAAGTAGGTAGTAGATTAGTGGTGACATTCGGTGGGCTAGGGATTGTGAACCTTTTATTATCAATCAGGTTTTGAATGGCATGGCGTAAGGTAATACATCGATCCGTGTGATGGCCAGGATTTTGATGGAACTCGCAGAATAAGTTAGAATTGTGTCCAGCTGGCAAGGGATTAGGTAGAGGTCGGGGTTGGATAGGGATAAGAAGCTCTTTTTTCACCAATTTGTGAAAAGCTACAGTGAGACTCATCCCTAGATTGGTAAATTGAAGCGGAGTTCGAGGTTGACTTGGGTGAGCTTGGTTATTAGTTCGGACTGGGGGTTGAGCTGGGGTAGATGATGTATTGGCTATGTAGACATGGTTGGTACTAGGTTTAGAAATATAGGGTTTCTTAAGCTTGTTATCTGAGGGGTTAGAGAAAATCCCAGAGGTAAAAGCGTCCTCAAGTTGGCTCCCGGCTTGTAACAAAGACTCGAAAGTAGGGAGATATTGGGCCACTAGGTGTTAAGCATATCCTTGTGAGAGGTTTTTTAGGATAATTGCTACTTGTTCCTTCTCTGAAGGTCTATCCCACATTTGGGCAGCCTTGGCCCCCAGCGACTAATGAAATCAGTGAATGTCTTCCCATTCTTTTGCTTAGTTGCTTCCAAATCTCTTCTTGAAGTCTCAATCTCGGTACTATACTTGTACTGATGCCAGAAAGCCTTTGACATGCTCTCCCAGGTGCCCACAATAACTGGATCTTGAGATATTAGCCAACGTAGTGCTGATCCTGATAAGGTTCTCTGAAACAACAGCGTCATATGTTCGTCGCTGAGCCTCATAGTGCGCATGTTAGTAACATACACCTTAAAATGTATTTTTGTACACCCTATACCACTAAACTTGTCCATTTCTGGCATCACAAACTTCTCAGGCAAATGGATTCTAGGAATGCGGTTCAGAGCTTCAATACCTACTGCAATTTCATCGATGCCTTTTATACTTTTCATAGCCGACTCTAACTAAGACATTCTTTTAGCTAGCATCGGATTTTCATCAACATATTCATCATCTCCGTCGAGTTCGAAGACTTCACGTGGACGTCTTTCTTCTACCTTCTTTCCTTTTGGATCATTTAGGGGATTGCTCGTTGATTCTGAGGTCTGTTCTAGCATCTCCACTTTACCTTTTATATTGTTGATATCATTGGCAAAGGCTGCCAAGATCTTACGGATCTCTGTAAGTTCAGATTCTGAAGCCATCTTTGTTTGTTGACTTGGTACCGTAGCTCATTCTAACCGACTGGACTTACGACTCCAACTAGGAGGTGGACGCTTGAGTTTGGGCGTAATGATAATCCTATATGACTCCATCAAAGGTAAATTTAGTCAATTTCAGTATTACCCTCTTGATAACATTTTAAAGAATCATTTTATTGAGGTTTGTGCACCAATCCATTAATTAATCCATTCACATAATGAACATTCAAAGAAGAAATCAATATTTATTTGAAAGAAAAATAGCTTTATTGAAAATGATTGACACATGAATGTTCTTATTAAAAACATCTTTCAACAAATTTGACTTGAACTATTTTTACATGGAGGCTTGGCTTTGTCTTGACGGTCATCAGGATTGCTGTCAGGCTTGACCCTCTTGGCTCTAACAACTGGCTCTTTGAATTCTGCTGGTCTGTCTGGATACCCTAAGGTGCGCTTGTTCCAAACTTTCTCAATGAGGTGTACTAACTTTTCAGTCAAAGGATCGGGGGGAAAGAAGGCTTTGTGCTGAGGTAAAGATAACTCTATAGGTACGTCGTATTGTTCTTGGATCAGATTAGGATGGTAAAAAGATGTTTCTTCTAAACCAATCAGACGGATATAGTATGGTCCTTTGGTTCCTAGAACAGGGGGATCAGTCATCCACCAAGGGCACCTAAAACCAATATGACAGGCAAGACGAGAGTCTAACCATTTGCTCCAAGCTTTGATTGAGTTGTGACGCATTAACAGGTTTCTCTTGGAAAAGTGTTCTGGCCCATATTCGAGGTTTGAGGGAACATCTACAATTTTGAGACGATCACAAAGCCACATATAGAGTAAGTAGGGGCTTCCTTTGAAGCTTTCCCGCTTACCATTTTTTATGGCATCTAAACCTGAGAAAGTTTCAGCTAAGATGAGAGGTACTGGGTTGGCTTTCCTTGAGAGCTGTGAGGCTATATCTATGAAGGACTCAGGGATAGTTTGGCCATCACTATTGGAGGTCAGCATGTATTGGGCTAGGATTCCTAGGCACAATCGATAATCTCTAGTAGCTCGCCAGGCTTCAAGTTTTACATTGATACGGTGACTGCGGGAGCTATACGGGCCCAATAAAGGTACTAAGCCCAATCTCCCATTATAAACTAAGGCCTTGGCTTCTTCCTTGGAAATGTTCAGTCCTGTGGCGAGGTCACCAGAATATCCGATCTTCAATGAGGGCCTGACTAAAGGTCTTGAAGTGGATATCCCCATGATGCTATAATAATCCTCGTGAGTGGGGCACTAATGCATATACCCCATGTGGAATATATGAAGGTGGGGGTTCCATCGCTTAGCCATAGCGTGTAAGAGGTTCCAGTCTATCTCAAACTCGTGGAAGTAAAGAGCACTCCTCAACATGAATCTCCCAAAATTGATCTTCTCTACAGGGTGCATCCCTAAGACGGTTGTTTTGACTAACTAATCGATTGGGTTATCGCCTGCGACTACCATCCTGGTTTGACACAAAAAGGTATTTTAGTACTCTTCCAAGGTCCATGTAAAATGTCAATTTTCTTTTTATTTAGAAAATATTTTCCCTTCAGAAAATCTTGTTCTTATGGAAATTATTTTTTCTTGGAAAATATTTTTTCTAGAGAACACTTCTTTTGGAAAACATTCTTTTCTGAAAAATACTTTCCTTTTCTTCTTTGAAAATTTGATTTTCATTTTGATTTAAATGGCCCGGTCCATCATGATTGTTGGATCAGGATGGATTGGGTCATTATTGAAAAAGAATGGATTCTTTATTGGGTCGGTGCACCCATTTTAATTTTCAAAAACAACATTTTTGATCCTTGAGGACAATCATACACTCTGATCTCACCATTCACATACATTCATCAATCCAAAGGTTTCATTTAATAAACAACCTGGGAACACCCACGATAAGTTCGAGTCGTGACCTATAGGGAGGGTTTCTACACTCTAAGCTTACTACGTCCAATGCGTTTTTATCTGGCCACCCTTGCTCAAGCACACCTATATACCTCTCCATACGTGGTGACTTGATTTGATATACTGTATAGGTGATAATCTAAAACCTCAATTCACTTCTCTGAAGTCAAAAATAGCCAGTTTGATCTCCAGTTGAGAGGTGGCGCACAATGCTGAGCAAAGGCCCACTTAAATACCTCTCGTCTAGAATAGACGTAGTCTATCTCCCTCGTACAGTAGGGTACAGCGGGGCAAGATCTTGCTTAGGCATCGATTTTTACCAAGAAGTGCAATTGATATACTTAGATTATCATTCACATACCTATGGGTACGAGTCAAGAGTTGTAGCTTTCATAAATGGTTTGGCATCCCATGAGGGGACCGACCACGTACTAGTACTACGTTGGCAATCGGGACATGTGACTGTGTGGCTCATAATAGGTCAAAGGCTCAGGTCGTTCCAGCCTGGGTGCATCAATATACCTCTCAGAATTACCTGATCAGACAATATTGATGCCCCAGTTTGATATACCCTAAGGTACGTGACTGGAGTTGTGGTTTTCATGAATGATTTCGCATCTCCGAAGAGACCGGGCCATGCACTAGTGCCACGTTAGCTACATAGGACGTGTAAGTGTGCAAAAATAGTAAACGTGCATGTGGTGTGTGCAACATAGGGTAGGGTGTGCCTGAGGCCTTTTCCAAACACATGGGCCCATGCATCCAATCAAACCAATCATTACAACATAAATTACATGAATATTTAATCGAAAGAAAACACTATCCCAATCACATGATTATTTAATCGAGATCAACACTATTCAAATCACCTGATTAAAGATAAGCATGTCAAGCATATATCCATGTTAGAAGCAATCATTTAATCTGATATATTTCTAAATGTGTTTCAATCAAGGATTACTTGAGTGACCTTAAATAAATTGAGATTTAAGAGAACATCGAATTAAGGATAGAGTGGTAATTGTTGGAACACATTGTGGTTTTACAAGAATCGATTAATTGATTTTACTATTTTTTTTTAAAGAAAAAAATAAGACAAAAGAAAATAAAAAAGAAAAACCCCATTTAAAATGGCCAAAAATCCAGCCTATAAACTGATGTTTTTATTAAAGAGAGAGAAAAAAAAAACGAACACACCTCAAATCGATTTTCACGTGGAAATTCCTTAATTAAAAATCAAGGAATGGTGTAGAGAAACCAATTTTAAAATTTTGATTGCAAAAATCCCCATTTTTTATTTTGATGTTTGATCGAACACGTGTTCTAATTAGTGCCCATGATGGAATAAAGATTCCACGAGTTCGATAGGATTTGGAGTGCATATCAATAATTCCACGAAAAATGTTCTTGATAATCTCATTGGAGTCGAATTCGAGTAGATAAAACAGAAAATTGCCATTAATGGGAGACTGTAGAAGCACCCCCAAAATTTTAATTCTGTCATCTACAAATGCATTCTAATCAGATCGTTCGATTGTCGAACACATCCTTTCTTTATGAAGTTCAAAATCTTCTCAACCAAAGAAATTTCAGTCGTAGAAATCCTAGGAACATCAACAACCATTCCAAGAATATCTAACCAATTCGGGGAAGATAGATTCCCAAAAATAAACAAACCGATACCTCGATCACTGATTTCAAATCGAACAATCCTACAACTTTCATGATTTAATCGAATAAACCACACAAATCAGTCCAAAAAATAGAGATTATTAGTGTTCAATCATCTCTGAGGGACGAATACAACCGAATATTAAATCTCTTTTGTTCAATCCCTTAATCCTTCTTCCTCTCCACCGTTCCAACACAAAGAAATCGGCTTATTTTCATTAAAAAAATTGGGTTTCAAACGGAACCAAAACAGAAATTTTCGGTCGAAAATTCATATGGTTTCGAAGTGAACTAACGGTTCTACACTTTGAATCACTCAAAACCCACGATTCCAAACACGAGCTATGAACCAATTGGGCTGAGATTTCAGCCGATTAAGCAAAGAGACCAGTTCGGTCTACTGTTGAAGACGATGAACTGGTTGGCTCGGTTGAAAATGATGAACCCGAGATCAATTTCTGATTTGGTTCCGTTGCGAACGATGAACACAAAATCAGTTTTTGCTTTGATTCGATTGAAAACGATGAACATAATATCAGTTCTGATTTGGTTCGATTGAAAAATAATGAACATAATATCAGTTCTGATTTGGTTCGATTGAAAACTTCGATTGATGAACACAAGATCAGTTCTGATTTGGTTCGATTGAAAACTGATGAACATAATATCAGTTCTAATTTGGTTCGATTGAAAACTTTGATTGATGAACACAAGATCAGTTTAAGAAGATGATGTGACCAAAGAAACTCTCACTTTTTACTTACAAAACACCACTTATTAACAAGTTGCTTTTGTTAAAGGGGGTGTGAAAGAAAATTTAAAAAAACAACTCACGGCACCCCACCCCAAATAGCACGTCATTGCTGTTGACAAACACTTAAAAATAAATCAAAATTTTTTTTTTTTTTAGTTTTTTTCTTATTGTTATTAATGGACTGTATGTAAAAATTTCTCTCTTTTTTAAATAAAAAAAAAACAAAATAACCAAGCATATATACCGTCCAAGGATGAGTCAAAAACAAAAGAAAAAAAATTAATAAAAACCATCAAAAGAACTATTGTCCCCACCTAAGAAATCTTTTTTTTTAAAATGTCCATAAGAGCTTCGTTTTATTCATTGTTAAAAAAAAACAGATAAATAAAAAAAATTCTTTTATATATATATTTTTTAAAATAATAAAAGGGATTCTACGTTTCAATAATCATCAATCCATCCTATCTTTTCGAGGTCTTGCAACATTTATGGTCACCCTAAGTGATCCTGGATTGAAACACCAAAATAATATTAGATTGAACCATACAGATGATATACCGGATTAAGATATTCAAGATTGAATCACACGATCTATGATTAAGCCAAAAGAATAAAAAAAACATAAATAAATAAAATACAATAAACAAATAATAAACTAACTAAAAATCAACTAAAAAAAATCCGACTAGCGACGTATCCCATACTTGGGGATTTTCAAGTTTGATCCTCGAAGGTCCCCAGTGGAGTCGCCACTGAAAGCGTCCTCAATTCGTGGGGTGCGCGGATCCGCTTTTTACCCTTGAGGTTTGGGAGTCGCCACCTAGTTATTATGGTCTAGGAACCAAACTGACTCTAAAACAAATAATGAACTAATCTATTATAGAAAAATCTAAATCCGGGGATCATGTTACGAGGTTGGAAGGTGTTAGGCACCAACCCCGCCCGACCAATGCCGGTCTCTACTTATCCCAAATAAATCTACATCGCTAATGACAAACCTAGATTAAAAAATAATGAAAAATCTTACCTTCAATCTGCAAAAGTATTATTCCCTCAGATCTGGTGAAAACGGCTCCTTGTACCGTATTCCTTACTTCGTTCTATCTCCGGATCTGATTTCTGATCTCCGAGGTAAGGTATCTCCTTCTTGGATCTGGGTGCTTCGAATTTGTTGTGGATTTTTGAGGTGTTTTTGAGAGGTTCCTAGGTGTTTTTCAGGCTGAAATGGAAGTAAGGGTGTTAGGTAAGGAGTTGGGACTCCAAAATTAGGGTTTTGGAGAGACTGTGGAGACTTCTTCACCTACTTTTCCTTGGTTTTTTCTTTGATACGAAAATAGGGTGTGGAGGCTCCTATTTATAAAGTTTTTTAGAAGTATTAGGACTTCTTTTAGGGTTTCAATTAGGGTTTCAATTAGAATTTAGACTTTGGTCTCATGAGATAGACTTAGTCTTTAGGGTTTTAATTTAGGATTTTGACTTTTAGTCTTATGAGATTGACTTGATTAGTTTAGATTAGGGTTTTGATTTAGGGTTTTTACTTTTAGCCTTATGAGATTGACTTGATTAGTGTTTTGATTTAGGGTTTTGACTTTAGTCTTATGAGATTGACTTTTTGACTTTAGTCTTTCTTGGTTGACTTTAATGTTTTGACTTTAGTCTTTCTTGGTTGACTTTAATGTTTTGACTTTAGCCTTACTTTACTTTGGTCTTACTTGATTGACTTTAATGTTTCACTTTACATTTTTTTATGATTTATTTATTAATTTCGAAATTTTTAATTATTAAAATTGTAAAATTATCGTTTTACCCTCGGAGAGGATTTTTTACATTTTAAGTCGTTTTTCAATGTTCTGGGATGTTTTGGAATCAGTTTTTTGTAAGGAATTCAATGAGAATGTTAGTTTTTGTCATTTATGAAATTTTTGTGTGAAATGATTATGAATTTTATGAGGGGTATTTTCGTAATTTTATCATTTTTAATGAAAATTAGCGAAGTTATTTATTTCATTTCGATTTGTGATTTTATGTGTTTGAATGGGTCTTCCTAAGCGTAACATATGTTCTAGGGTTGTTTTGATGTTAGGGGTATTTTGGTAATTTGTTCATTTTTAGTGATTTTATCGTGAAGCTTTTTTTTGGTCTGCAATATGATGATTTCTACGTTTCTAGGATCGTATTTTCCTAGCGTAGCGTGGTTTCTAAGGTTTTGTCAGTTCGAGATACCTCATCCAGATTTCTGAAACACATCTGGTGACAAAATAAAGCATTGGAATAAACATCCATCATTGGGAACCGTTGCGATCGGGTGGACGAGTTGATTAATCAGGCGAGTACAAAAATGGGGTGTCTACAACAACATATCATCCGGAGTGGTGTGCTATCCTGGGATGTACAGTAAGGACCACCAAGTTCATACGCGGTATGGGATGCGTATGAGAGTGTAGTTACAACTGGAATCCAAGTTCATTCCTTTCTATCTTTACCAGTGAGCATGTATTATAAAAGTGGTCGTATATGAATGGAATTGTACTTATTGGGAATCAGATGCATGCCTAATAGGCATGGCCAAAGATGATTGGTCAGTGATCACTAACAATCTAGTAATAGTCGAATGTTCTTCAAACGGCCTGCCTGAGCTGGATATAGTTTTTGGGCCGAGTAATAAGTTTATGTTAGAGTGAGGACGAAATTTTGTACTCTTATATATCTTTATCTTTTGCGTACTCTGATTTAACCTTATGCTGTTTGTGACTTACTATCTTTTGTACCTCATATAATCTTAGCATCTATTATATTCAGGTTGAGTTGGATATTAGTTTATCAGGTTTTGTATTCCGTAGAACGCTAGCATAAATAAAGGAGGCCATGCCGAAATTTCGAGTTGTCATCTAGTTCTCGAGGTGTCATTGGGATTTGTGTTAGCATTTGGTGGGGCACCTCACACTAGATCTATTTTCGATCTCCAAGATGAGGTACTTTCCTCCTAAATCTGAGTATTATCTAGATGTTTTGGGTGTTTTGAAGGTTTCTGGGTGTTTTTTGAGTAAAAAATGATGTTTGAGTGTTAGGTAGGGAGTTGAGGCTTCAATTTAGGATTTTGGGAAGTCTAAGGATAGTTTTTTGACCTCTTTTTCCAAAGATTTCTCTTGACCTGCAAGATTAGATTGTGGAGACTCTTTTTTATAGAATTTTTTGGAAGTTTTTCACTTTGACTAAGTCTCTTTAAGATTAGGTTAATTAGGATTTTGAATTAGGATTTTCATTACTACGTACAATGAAAGAATATTTTTTAATTTTTTTCAAGAACCCCCTTGATTATATTTTTAATTCTTTGGGACCCCAAAAGGAGAGGCCTTCTAATAAATATCAGGTGGGTCCCACTTTAATAAATAAGCCACTACTTAAAATTTGGCCTGTGGGCTTAATTGTTTAAAAATTTTAATTCAATTTATTAAGATTTCACTTTATCTTAATTAATTTTTTAATTATTAATTTAAAATTTTTGAATTTTTAGGGTTAGAAAATTACCATTTTACCCTCAAGAAGGCTTTTGCATTTTGAAGTCGTTTTTCGATGTTTTGGGATGTTTTAAAATCAGTTTTTCATAAGGAATTCATTGGGAGTATCGGTTTATATCATTTATGGGTTTTTGGTGTGAAATAGTCATGGAACCTATAAGGGGTATTTTTGTAATTTTATCGAATTGGTGAAAATTTGTGAAATAATTTATTTGATTTTAATTTATTGTTTTATGTGTTCGAAAGGATTTTCCTAAGTATAATGTAGGCTTTAGAGACGTTTTGATGTTAGGGGTATTTTGGTAATTTCGTCATTTTTTAGCGATTTTTCTAGTAAAGCTTTTTTTGTTTGAAAATGATGATTTCTAGGTTTTGGTTCATATTTTCCTAGTATGGCATGATTTCTACAGTTTTGTGTACTTGAAATACCTCATTCGAATTTCTAAAACATATCTAGTAACAAATAAAAAAAATATTAGAATATTCATCCATCATTGAGAATCATCACAATCGGGTTCACAAGTTGATTAATTAGACGAGTGCAAAAATGGAGTGTCTACAGGAATAATTAATAAATATTTACTCTATTTTAAACTAATTAATCTAGGAAATTATTAATTTTTAATAAGAAAATCAAACCTCACAATTGTAGATGAATTTGTGGTATAATCATGACATGTCAGTTATTACTGAAAGCCCTCGATCTGCGGGGTGTGCGGATCCACTTTTGATTTTTGAGGTTTGGCAGTCACCGCCTAGTTATTACGGTCTAGGAACCGATCATTGACTCAAAATGGATAAAACCAATTAATCTACAAAAGAAAGTAACACTGGGGATCACGTTACGGGGTTGGAAGGTGTTAGGCACCAACCCCGCCCGGCAAACGTCGGTCTCTACTATTTCTCAAGAAGATTACATTGCTAAAAAAACCTTAAAATAAATAAATAAAAATAAAAAGGATAAAAAGAAAATATACATATGGGATCGCAACGATTTTTTCCCTAAGAACTGGTAGAATGGTTCTTCGTAAGATACTCCTCATTTTTTTCTATCACTGGATCCGCTTTAGATTTTCAAGATGAAGTACCTCCTTCTTAAATCTTAATATTTTCTAAATCTTTTTGATAGATTTCTAGGTGTTTTGTGAAGATTTTCTAGGAGTTTGTGAACAAAAATTAGAGTTTGGGTAAGGGGTTACAGCTTCAAAATCAAGGTTTTGGGAAGGCTAATGAGGCTTTTTGACCTATTTTTTCTAGGGTTTTCTTTGACCTGCGAGATTAGGTTGTAGAGGCTCCTATTTATAGATTTTTTTAAAAGAATTAGGAGTTTGACTAGGTCTCTCTTTAGATAAGGTGAATTAGGGTTTTGATTAAAGTTTTATGAGATTGATTAGGTTTATTTAGATTAGGGTCTCAATTAGGGTTTTGACTTAAGTCTTATAAAATTGACTTGGTCTTTTAAATTAGGTTTTTTAATCTTGTGTACAATGAAAGAATATATTTTTTAAGTTTTGTGGAGAACCCCCTAATTTATCTTTAATTATTTAGACCCTAGATAGAAGGGTCTTTTAATAAATATCAAGGGGGCTCCACTTAAATAAGTGGGCAACCATCAACAATTTTACCTGAGGGCTTGATTAATTAATTCTCTTGGTTCAGATTTTAAAATTAATTTTATTAAGGTTTCACTTTACGTTAATTAATGTTTTATTTATTAATTTTAAAATTTTAAATTATTAAAATTGAAAATTTACCGTTTTGCCCCTGAAGAGAATTTTTGCGTTTCAAGTCATTTGTCGATGTTCTTGAATGTTTTGGAATCGGTTTTTCATAAGAAATTTCAATGGGATTATGGGTTTGTGTCATTTATGAACTTTTTGCATGAAATGATTGTGAATCTCATGAGGGGCATTTTAGTAATTTTGACCAATTTGGTGAAAATTAGCGAAATGATTTATTTGGTTTCACTTTATTATTTCATGTGTTTGAAAGAGTTTTCCTAAGCATAGGGGGGCTCTAAGGATGTTTTAATGTAAGGGGTATCTTGGTAATTTGATCATTTTTTAGTGATTTTTATCGTAAAGCTTCTTTTTGTTTGTAAAATGATGATTTCTATGTTTTTGGGGTTATATTTTCCTAGCGTAACGTGGTTTCTACAATTTTGTTAGCTTGAGATACCTCATCCGAATTTTTGAAACATATCTAGTAATAAAATAAAGCATTGGAATAATCATCCATCATTGGGAATCGTCGCGATCGGATTGACGAGTTGATTAATCAGGTAAGTACAAAAATGGGGTGTTTACAGATGCCCCTCTTTGGAAGAAAGTTGAAGCAAACTAGATTGCAAATTTATTTTAGTAGATAGTGTGATATCTGAATGTCAAAGCTAGTGAGAATTCATTTTGCAGCCTGATGTAGCACTTCGTCAGGGCATTTCGGATCCTTGAGGGTAAAACTCTCCTCGAACTAAATGTTATCAGGTCCTCGAGCTCGAGCTCTCACTGGTAGTATTGGATCCTTGAATTTTAAAAAATTCTCCTTGACTAATGGAGCAAATATGCACTTATGTATTTGAAATTTGAGATAAATCTAATGTGGTCTGAGTAAAAACTGAGCAAAATCTGAGATAACCCTCGGCAGTATCTAAGCAAAATCCGAGATAACCCTCGGCAACAACTGAGCAAAATCCGAGATTACCCTCTATGGCAACTGAGAGAAAAATCCGAGATAACCTTCGACGGCATTTGAGCAAAATCCAAGAAAAGCTTCGACGGTAACTGAGCAAAATCCGAGATAACCCTCGACAGCGATAACTGAGCAAAATCCGAGATAACCATCGGCGGCATCTGAGCAAAATCCGAGATAACCCTTGGCGGTATCTGAGCAAAATCTGAGATAACCCTCGGCGGCATCTAAGCAAAATTTGAGATAACCCTCGGCAGCATCTAAGCAAAATCAGAGATAACCCTCGACGGCATCTAAGCAAAATTCGAGAAAATCCTTTGCGGCATATGAGCAAAATTCGAGAAAACCCTCGACGACAATTAAGTAAGAATAAATCTAGGAAAGAATGGATGAATCTAGGAAAGAAAGAATGCCCTATCTCCTATTCTATGAGTTAATCTTTAGGCAAAATCAAATATGAGATCAGAAACGCTTTTGTTTAGAACTCAAGATTTTTTAAAAGTTTTATGAATTTTTTAACTTCTTTATACCTCAGGGACTTTCAAAAAATGACTATCAAGAAGGTAACCTTAAATTCGGGGTTCCCATTATCCTTTAGGATTAACATTGATCAAGTTTGAGAACAAAATGCGCCTAGTATAAGGGGGAAACTATATATCAAAGAAAAAGAAAGTGCCCCTTGTATGAAGGTTTGAAATATTTGATTATCACAAGCACAATAAAGACTCAACTTTTAATTTTGATTGAAGATTTTGAGTCAGGCTCAAGAGAGCAAAACATTTCCTTTTGAGACTCATCATGGAATTCACCCTTCTCCCCCTTAATTTACTTGGGGAAGCAAAAATTTTCAGATCAATCGTAGATAAGATACTTTTGGTTTCTGAGTCTTTACCTGGTTTAAGCTAAGTGTTGAACTTGATTATTTGGACTTCAGATGTTTCGGCTCGAACCTTATTTTAGCTTTTCAACTCTATGAAAATTTTCTTATATTTTTCTTTATTGCTATAAATTTTGCCTAAATTGCTCTTTTTGATTTTCAAACTAGTAAGCATGCTCTAGCTTTTGCCTAGATCTTCTTTTCAGGTTTTCAATCTAGCGAGTTTTTTTTTTTTTGTCAAGACCGTCCTTTCGAATTTTCAATCTTGCGAGTTTGCCTTAATTTTTGCCTAAGTCGCCCTTTCAGGTTTTCAACTTAGTAGGTTTTTTTTTTGCTCTAATTGTTGCCAAGACTGTCCTTTCGGATTTTCAACTTTGCGAACTTGCCTTAATTTTTGTCTAAGTCGTCTCTTTGGGTTTTCAACCTAACAGGCCCCATTTTTCTTTTTCTTCATATTTGAACTTTTGGAGTTACTGTCTGATCATGATTTGCTACTTTCCTTGAATTTTTCAATGATACTTAGGAGAACTTTCATGGGTAAGCTTAAGACTGGGTATAAAAAGAAAGGAATTTTGAGGCTCAAATACCCGAATGCCCCTTGTGTGGCATTTTCTCTTTTTCCTTGAACTTTTTTCATGTAGAAAATCTATTTTTTTTTATTTTGATGTGGTTGGGCCTGAAGTATTTTCTCAGGTTACCTACGTACCCCAGAATTTTTGGATATAATCAAAACTTAGTTCGAATTTTTCCCTCCCCTGAGTTGGGTGATCGGGCTGAAAAAAAAAATGTTTTTTTTTAAATATTTTTTGAGAAAGGCTTCAAAAGGCTGAGAAAGAAGATATTGACTTAGGTAGCAGGAAAATTGATTTGGCCAAAGATGGCCTCCTTAAATGTAGTACCACTTGATCTAGTCAAGGTTGGTTGGTTCTGGTAATTCGATTCCATCATGATCTTGAAGTTTAATAGCTTTTCCTGGTAATATATCTTTGATGATGAACATACCTCTCCAATTTGGTTTGAACTTCCCTCTATGGATAAAGATAGGTGTCTGATTTTCTTTAAGTACTAAATTCCCGACTTGCAAGTGCCGGGCCTTTACTTTCTTGTCAAATGCACGGGCGACTCTTTGTTGATAAGCCTGTATATGGTATAGAGCTTTTAGTCGTTTTTCTTCAATCAAATTTAATTCCTCATACCGTTGATGAATCCAATCCATTTCTAACAACTGACTTTCCAACAAGACCCTAAGATATGGACTTTCATTTCAACTGGCAAGACTGCTTCCATATAATATACTAGAAAGTAAGGGGTAGTTCCAGTAGAAGACTGTATTTAAATATGATATGCTCCAATGTGAATGATAGCTTCTCTGACCAATCCTGGTGTGATTGATACATTTTCTTGATGATTGTTTGAAGACTCTTATTTAGCTATTTTAACAGTTCCATTGATTTGAGGATGGTAGGGAGATGATTTGTGATGCTAGATCTTGAACAGAGTGATAATCTCGACTTTAAAGTGTGACCCATCATCAAAAACTAATTTCAAAGGCACCCTATTTCGACTTATGATATTTTCTTGGATGAACTTTACAACTCGAAAATTTGTAAGATCTTTGATCTCATTGATATTTTCATTTTATCGAGCAAGTATCTATTCCGTGTGGGATAACACTTAAGCTTGCACCTAACATATCCTCATAGGGTCATGTGATTAAGTCTTCTGAAATTTCTGAGTAAATTCATTATTCCTCGTGTTCCTCTAGGGATAGGATGGTTTCTATTTGAATTTATTGGGAATTATTTTTTTGTTCCGAAGTCAATGACCTTTGTTTTCTTAACTAAAGGTTGAGCCTGACTCTTATCTTCTTGTTTAGGAAAGAAATCTATCCTTGAAGCCAGATTAGTAGTTAATTTGTTATTGTGCTCGAGGTATTCAAAAATTTCCTTTATTCATATAGGATGACAGATGTCATTGTAAACATGACAAACTAACTTGACTCAACAGAAAAATAGCAGACTTGATCTAAAGAAAACATGACATTGATGGATTGATAAAAAAATTGGACTCAGGCTAACCCACATGACTCATGAAAACTCAAGACAAGTACCCATAATGGACTTGATTAGGACTGAAGACTGAGACATTGCTTACAACCAGCAGGACTGAGGCATTGTGATCTTCAAGGAACAACTGTGTAATTTTGAGAGATTTTGGGGTCATTTCTGACGATTCACTTGGTGTTGATATTCGTTCTAACTGACTGGACTTACAACCCTAGCTAGGCGATAGACGATTAAGCTTAGGTGTAATAATAACGTTGTAACTTGTAAAAACCCGAGTTTTTGATTCATATCTCAAAAAAAATAGTGAAATTTTAAGAAAATCTTGAAAGTGGGACTTAGGGTAAACCTGTAAAACCTTGTTCTGATTATTTTTAAAATCTGATCTTACCATTGGATTCAAAATTATCTAAAAACATACTTTAGCCTGTAAGCATGCTCAAGTGCGAGTCTGAATAGAAAAGTTGCAAAATCCTCGATTACCGAGTTGGACTAAGCTAAAATAGTGACTTTTTGCTAGAGTAAGAATTATTAAGATTTAATTACGTCATTGGGTTTATAACGAAAAATTATTGAATATGAATATTTATTTGTCATTTTTAGAGATTAGGAAGTCGAATTATCATCAAAAATGAAAATGACGTCAATTAAAGGGGTTACCTCAGGCTAAAAATGTAAATTTTTGTTAAAGATAGAATTTGTAGAAATTGACCACACTATTAGATCTAGAATAAAAAATTAAATGAAACAATATGCGAAATATCGATTTCATCCTAAATTTTATATAAATAAATATTTTATTTTATTTTATTTTTTATTCTTCGTCTTTTCCAACCCGTCCAAAACAGCCAACGAACTTTTAAAAAAAAATTTCTTTTTTCAAAACTTCAACCTCAAATTCACGATAAACAGCTCGCCATTGTCAACCGACGCAGAAGGGAGAAACGTCCGCAACCGTGTTCTCTACAAAACCCATCCAACCTCTTTCCATTTCACTTTCTTTTTCACCCCGTATCGTCAAAAAATCAATTGTATCTATATACGGGGATTTCGAAACTTTTACATTGAATTTCGTCCGTTTCAATATAAAACCATCCTCCATCGTAGAAGGGAGAAAAGACAACAGTGTCGAGATCTTCAAAATCACCGGGCAAGATCCAAAAATCAACCCTCTCGAAGTTCGATCTGTCTCGATTTTTATGCTGTTCGTCTCGATTTTCGTGCATGCACTTCAATCATCTCGCACAGAGATAGTAAGGAACTCTCAATTTCTATTAGTAATCGTAGATTGTGAAAATTTCATTTAGGATTTTATTAAAAATTTGTGGTGAGTTTCCAAAAATATAGAATTCCACTAGTTATTTCAAATTCATGCCAGAACTTACAAATTTGATATGTTTAAATATATTTTATAACAAATTATACATGGGTAGGATACTTCAACGAGTTATTTCCACCAGTTGGATCTTATATACTGCTCGGACCCCGTTTTGATATAAATTTTGTATATTTTTCAATATTATTAATAAAAATGAATTTCATAATTGAAAAATATGATTTAATATTCAATGAACTCATATTGAGTTGATGAATATCAGAAAATGGATATTTTATTTGAGAGATTGAAAATTGTAAAAATTGGAAAAAGGGAAAAAGGGCATGAAACAGTAAAATGTCAGAGTTACTCCTAAGGGGTGATGTCTGCATTTTACATTGTTGTGTTGTGTGTAGGTTGGTAAATGGATATCCAAGGATAATGTTACTGGTTGCTTGTTTATTTACTTTATGTTAGCGCGAGGCGCTGTTTACTTTTCCATTCAGTTATTTACTTTTTGGTTGCTGTTTACTTTTCCGTTCAATTGCATGGTAGGAAACTAGATATCCATTATGAACATTGTATTGTTAATTTCACTTTTATTTTCAAATGAAAATAATATATATGTAGCTATTTTGTGAGCTGTTAAAGAGTCTGTGAATGCTTGAAAGGATAGTGAGTCATATCATCCGAAGTGGTGTACTATCTTGGGATATACGATAGGGACCATCAAGCTCATACGTGATATGGGACGTGTATAAAAGTAGAGTCATAACTAAAAATCAAGTTATTCATCTCTATCTTTACCAGTGAACTTATAATTTAAAGGTGGTCGTATACGAATGGTTTGTATATTTGGGAATCACATGCACGCCTGATAGACATAGACGAAGATGATTATTCAGTGATCACTAACAATCTATAGTAGTCGAACGTTCTGCCACATCGAAAAGAGATCCATTGCTTACAGTCACGTCAAACGGCTAGCCTGAGCTGAATAAATGGTTAACCAAGCATGGTAAGTGCAGCGACTGGCCACAAAATCAAGAATTAAAAGTCAAAAAATAAATGTAACATCATGTCCCGACTGTTAGCGATCTAGTCGTGAATCCCAACTCTCTAATTCTAATACTCCACCATAGTGTATTATGTATCTGTTGCCTTACTTTGATATAAAAATGGAATTCATGTTTAATGTTTCTATTTGGTCAATTAGATTTGTATGTTCAGAAAATGATATAGTGATTACTGTTGATTGATGTAATGTCAGTTTTAAAATGTTTAATTGCTCATCCCCGGCTATATGTACCAGTTAATCGTAGTTTCTTCTGTAAAAGTTTGTATATTTTAAAATGATTCAGTTTGTTATTCATTCATGTTAGGAGGGGTTATTAGTAGAAATTGTTTGTTTCCTTACTAGGTAACCATTGTTACTCACCCGTTCCTTCCAATTTTTTTTTAGCTTCAGAGCGTACAGTTGGCGAGGCGGGTGTAGAACTAACGAGTGGGGACCATCTGGTAAGTTAGATAGACGATTAGAATCCATTACCTGGTGAGTACTAAGGTTATTACTCCTAGTGGTGTCGATTCGTCAAAGAATAATATAGATTTTGTTCTAAGAGTAATATAGATTTTGGTTTTGAGCGTGAGGAATTTTGTTAAAGTGAGGAATTTCTTTATAATCTTGTATATAAAGTTCTTCTTTCACACTCTGATCTATTGTACGTTATTAGATGTATATAGACTTCCGCTAGTATTATATTTTGTATGTATGTATGAAGGATTATATGTTGTTTATCAGGTGCAGGTTGAACGTCTTGGAATGTTAACATAAACAGAGGAGGCCATGCCGAAATTTCGAGGTGCTACTTAGTGCCTTGAGATTTGACATGGGACTTTGTGTTAGCGTTTGACGGGACGTCACATAACCCCATTGAAGGTGAATTTAATTAATTTTAGTATTATCCCCTTGATAACATTTTAAATAAACCCTCAGATTTTATTGAATTATGTGCACCAATCCATTAAACAATTCATCCATTCAATGATTACTCAGAAGGAAAATAATTTTATTGCACTCTTGAAAATTATTAGAAAATAATATTTTTATTATATAAAAATTTTCACAAATCTAATTATATTTTGCAATTATTTTCTTTTTAGAAAAACATATTTTGATAATTTTCTAAGGTCTATGCAAAAAATAGATTTTTTGTAAAAAAACATATTTCAAAAATTTTCCTTGCAAAAATAGATCTTTTGTAAATCATTTTTCCTTCCTTTTTCTTTTTTTTGGAAAGCATTTTCTTTTGAAAAATATTTTTTCTAAAAAATATTCTTCTTCCGGAAAATATTTTTCTTCTTTTAAAATGAGTTGAAATCCGAATTAGCAAAGAATTTGAATTCCATTTTGATTTAAATGGTCCGGCCCACCATGATAGTTTGATCAAGATGGACTGGGTCGTTATGAACCATTGCCAAGTTTTAAAATAGATTCTTTATTAGGTTGGTGCACCTAGTGATATGATAACCTAGAGTTAAATTAAACAAAAATTGGACTTGATGACAAAATCAAAATTTTCTAATCTCAACATTTGAAAAGTCCATTTTTGAAAACCAACCTGGGAAGACCTACGTTAAGTTCGAGTTGTGACCTATAGGGAGGTTTCTAGACTCTAAGTTTATTATGTGCAATGCAATTTATCTGGCCACCCTTGCCCAAGTACACCTATATACGTCTCGAGCGTACTCAATCAAATGGTATGTGGTGACTTAGTTTGATATACCGTATAGGTGATAATCTAGGACTCCAACCCAAATCTCTGAAGTCAAAAGCAGCCAGTTTAATCCCCAGTTGAGAGGTGACGCACAATGCTGAGCAAAAACCCTCTTAAATACCTCTTGTCTAGAATAGACGTAATCTACCCCCCTCGTACAGTAGGGTACAACGGGGCAGAATCTTGATTAGGCACTAATTTTGACTAAGAAGTGCAGTTGGTGAACTTAGACTAACTTTGATACCGAGTCTAGGATTGGTGATCGAGACATGTGACATTGCAGCTTACCGTAGGACAAAGGCTCAGATCGCCCCAACATTGGTGCATCAATATACCTTTCAATATCACCTGATCAAACGGTACTAATGCCCTAATTTTATATACCATAAAGGTACGTGACTGGAGTTATGGTTTTCATGCGACGTCTCATTTCATGAGGAGACCGGACCATAAACTAGTGTCACGTTGGCTAGAAGGGACATGTAAGCGTGCAATGCAATAAAGTAAACGTGCTAGTGGTGTGTACAAAATAGGGTGGGGTGTGCTCGGGGCGTTTTTGAAATAAATGGGCCCATGGACCTGATTATATCATTACAATATAGAATATCACATGATATTAACCAAACATTCAAAATCCACAATGTTAATATTAAGACCTACACATCTCATACGTATATCAATTAAGATTATGGTATATCAATCAATAAATATAACACAGAATAATCGATCAGATCTAATATTGAAATAAACACAAAAACAAAAGGATTTTTTTTCTATGATCCAATCAAGGGTTACTTTAGACGATCCAAAATAAATTGAGATTTTAATGAATATTGAATCAAGGATAGGATGATATTTGTAGGGATAGAGCGTTATGAATTTTTTTTTTTTTTTTTAAATTGGTATATATATATATATATATATATATATATATATATATTAAGAACAGGAAATTATCATTTTTTTTTCAAGAACTCAAATTTCTTGATATTTTCTTCGTTTTGATCATTGTTGACAAGATTAAGATTGAAGATTAAAATCCAAATATATATATATATATGTTTCTCTCTTTTTGCTGTTTTTCGTCATCTTCTTTCTCATTGGAGAAGAAGATAGAAATAAGAAAAAAATATATTTTCACTATTGGCACCCCACACCAAAAAAAAATATTGAATTTATTTTTGGTTGATTTTTTTTTTTTTTTGGAATCCTCTCCTCATCACAAATCACATTAAAAAAAGGTAATTTTTTTAATTTCTTAGTGCATCAATCACAAATAATTTATTTGAGAAGAAGATGAAAAATAAAAAAACATTTTCTGCTAACGGCACACCATGCATAAAAATACTTTTATTTATTTTTATTTTTATTTTTAAGATTTTTTTTCTTGGAATTCTATCATCATCCCAAACAACATTAAAAAAAAAAGAAATTTTTTTATTTCTTAGCACATCACTCACAAATAATTTATTTGAAAAAAAGATGAAAAATAAAAAAATCATTTTCTACTAACGGCACACCACACATAAAAATATTTTTTTTTACGATTTTTTTTGGAATTATATCCTCATCCCAAACAACATTAAAAAAGAATTTTTTTTATTTCTTAGTACATCACTCACAAATAATTTATTTTCACAACTTATCACCCATGCATATTAACGTGCTAAAAAAAATTCATCCAAGAATTTAAAAAAAAAATCCATAACTCTCATGCCAACCACTATCATTCCATTCTCAATTCTTATGTCAATTTGAATCTTTCATTATTTAGAGTCATCCCACAATGACCCTAGATTGAATCATAGAAAGTGATACTCTAAAATAGCATACCCAAAATCAATCCAAATAATGCCAAGAGAAGATAATACAACCCAAAAATATATAATAAACTAGATAAAAAATATGTTAACAATTATTATTTTATATCATTACCCTCTTGAAATCCTGCATAATTTAGGGTCATTCTGAGTTACCCTAGATTGAACAATAAAAAATGTACCAAAACAAAATATTCACCATTCAAACAAGTAACCACCAATCGAACAAAAAAGATTGATAAAAAACAAAAATAAGTAAAGAAACAAACAACTAAAAATAAAATAAAAAAATTAAGTCATTCTAGCAATGCTTCCCATACTTGGGACTTTTCAAGTCTAATCCTCAATAATCCCCAATGGAGTCGCCACTGATTTTCGAGGTTTGGGAGTCGCCGCCTAGTTATTATGGTCTAGGAACCGAGCATTGACTTAAGATGGATAAAAACAACTAATCTACAAAAGAAACTAAGTGGGGATCACGTTACGGGGTTGGAAGGTATTAGGCACCTACGCTGCCCGACAAACGCCAGTCTCTACTATTTTTCAAGAAGATTACATTTTTAAAAAAAATCTAAAATAAATAAATAAAAATAAAAAAGATAAAAATAAAATATAAATATGGGATCACAATGATTTGTTCCCTCAGAACTGGTAGAATGGTTCTTCGTAAGATACTCCTCACTTTTTTCTATCACTAGATCCGCTTTAGATCTCTAAGATGACGTACCTCCTTCTTAGATCTGAATATTTTTTAAATCTTTTTGATGGATTTGTAGGTATTTTGTGAAGTGTTTCTAGGAGTTTGTGAACAAAAACTAGGAATTGGATGGTTTTGGGAAGGCTAGGGAGGCTTTTTGACCTACTTTTTCGAAGATTTTCTTTGACCTGCGAGATTTGGTTATGGAGGCTTCTTTTTAAAGATGTTTTTGGAAGAATTAGGCTATGACTAGGTCTCCTTTTAGATAAGGTAAATTAGGGTTTTGGCTTAAGTTTTATGAGATTGACTAGGTTTATTTTGATTAGGGTTTTGACTTAAGTCTTATGAGATTGACTTGATTTTTTAAATTAAGTTTTTTAATCTTGTGTACAATGAAAGAATATATTTTTAAGTTTTATGAAAAATCCCCTAGTTATATCTTTAATTATTTGGACTTCCAGATGGAAGGGTCTTTTAATAAATATCAAGGAGGATCCACTTAAATAAGTGGGCAACCATAAACAATTTTACCTGAAGGCTTGATTGATTAATTTTCTTAGTTCAAAATTTTAAATTAATTTTATTAAGATTTCACTTTACGTTAATTAATGTTTTATTTATTAATTTCAAAATTTTAAATTGTTAAAATTGAAAAATTACCGTTGCCGCTGAAGAGAACTTTTGCGTTTCAAGTCGTTTTTCGATGATCTGGGATATTTTGGAATCGGTTTTTCATAAGGAATTCAATGGGATTATGGGTTTGTGTCATTTACAAACTTTTTGCATAAAACGATTGTGAACCCCAGAGGGGCATTTTCATAATTTTGACAAATTTGGTGAAAATTGGCTAAATGATTTATTTGGTTTCACTTTATTATTTCATGTGTTTGAAAGAGTTTTTCTAAGCATAGGGGGGCTCTAAGGTTATTTTGATGTTAGGGGTATTTGATAATTTGATCATTTTTTAGTGATTTTTATCATAAAGCTTCTTTTTATCTGTAAAATGATGATTTTTATGTTTTTGGGGTTATATTTTTCTAGCGTAACATGGTTTCTACAGTTTTGTTAGTTTGAAATACCTCATTCTAATTTTTGAAACATATCTAGTAACAAAATAAAGCATTGGAATAATCATCCATCATTGGGAATCGTCGCGATCAGGTTGACGAGATGATTAATCAGGTGAGTGCAAAAATGGGGTGTCTACAATTACGAAGCTCAAGTATCTAATGGTGCAAGATGTAGAGAAGTGGCCATCAAAAAATATTGTTAAATCTAGCCGATATGTGAAATATTTGATAGTTAATGCTAAAAGATTGTATAAGTTGTCAAAATTTTCTTATAAACATTTTTTTTTAGTATATATTATAGAAGAATCTATAGTACTTAACCAATAGTAACACAACTTATGTAGCTGAATAATTCAATTGTGAGAAATTAAGATCATCGAACAATTACGTGTATTGGCGGCTTGTTGGTACATGTTGCGTGAACTATTCAAAAATAAAGCGATGAATAATTTATAAATATTTACTCAATTTTAGGATAATTTAGAAAATTGTTAATGTCTAATAAGAAAATCAAATCTCACGACCGTAGATGAATATGTGATAGAAGCATGGCATACCAGTTATTGCAAAGCCTAGATCAAGAGAAACGATCTTTCCAAATATATTGTTAAATCTAGTTGATGTGTGAAAGATTTGGTAATTAATGTCAAAAGATTTTATAAGTTTTGAAATCTCTTTTATAGTCATCCATTTTTAGTACATATTACAGAAGAAATTATAATGTGTAACCAATAACAACATAACTTAAGAAGCTCAACAATTTAATTGTAAGAAATACAAATCATCTATGAATTATGGATGTGGAGGCTCGATGTCACATGGTGCGCAAACTAATAAAAATGAAACGACGAATAATTAATTACTACATAGCTCGAGGATTTAATGATGAAAGATCAAAAGAAGCGACCTTCCAAAATAGATCAAGTAAAAAGGGCTTAAAGTGATACAAAATATAGTAAACGCAGCTCACGAAACGCCCCCAATGGCGTAGAACTGACGAAAGTTCCCTACGCCGATCCTTGGGACTTCAAAATGTATATATGATGATGGCTGGTTGCAAGCAACCCTCCCTATTCAAATAGGTAGATAGAGGGGTATAAAATGACGTATCAGTGTAGTTCCTCTCCAGGTTGACCAATCAATGGTTGCATGCCTACATATACGGCAGTAGCATCAAAAGATAGCCCACGATTTGATAGTTGAGGGTTTCCCTAGAACCCTCATATGTTGATGCTTGTTTGCAAGAGATTATATGCCATCAATTTGTTGAGTATAACTTTATTTCATACATTAAGTTTAATTAGTGCCATTTTTGACATAGATCAAATCAAATGACTAAAATTAGGTGATTTGCTGATTCATTAAAAAATGGTGCACTTATAAAAGTTAATCTCATGGCTCTTGTACTTATAATGTTTGCTAGTTCATGTATGTTAATTCTAATTGGCTCAAAATCCAGAGATATTTCGAGACAAAAGAAAATTCAAAATCATTTCTTGGATACATGAGATCAATACCCTAATAAAGCCAAATCCTTCGGGTTCCAAGGTAATTTGATGTTGCATAAATCACTTTTCCGTAACTTGAAATCACCCATTCTTAAATGAGACTCGCTCAACTGCGAGTCCGAATAGAAAAGTTACAAAATCCTCAATTTTTGAGTTAAACTAGGCTAAAAAAATAAATTTTTGTTAAAGTAAGAATTTTTAAAATTGTATTACACCATTGAGTTTGTAACAAAGAATTATAGAAAATGGACTATTTACTCATCATTTTTGGAGTCCAAAAAGTTAAATTATCTTCAAAAACGGAAACAACATCAATTTTAGGGTTTCACCGGGTTGAAAAAGTAAATTTTTGTTAAAGATAAAATTCATAGAATCTAACGAAACCATTAGATCCGGAATGAAATATTATATAAAATAGAGTATTCACTCATCACTTTTAGAGTCCAGATAGTTAAGTTATCATCAAATAAAACAACATTAAAAATATCGATTTCATCTCATCAGCATATATAAATAAATTTTAAATAAAAATCACTATTCATCTTCTCTTCCAACGCATAAAAACCAGCTGAGAGTTTAAAAAAATTATTTTTTTCTCAACTTTCAACTTTAGATTCGTTGTGAATAGGTCGCCGTTGACTTCTGACGAAGAAGGGAAAAACATTCACAGCATCGACCTCTACAAAAACCACTCATTTTCTTTTTTTTTTCTCTTCTCTTTCTTCCTGTTTCATCAAAAAACAACCTTAGGATACACGAGGGTTTCGAACATTCAATCTTGGATTTCATCAATTCGAGGCCAAACTGTCATCTACTGTAGAAGGACGAAATGACGACAACATCGAGATCTTCGAAATCACTGGATCCGATTTAAAAATCAACTACCTCGATATCTATTCTACGTCAATTTTTGTGCCAATTATCTCAATTTTCGTGCATGTGCTTCAATTCTATAGCACAGAGATTGGTAAGGACTCTCAATTTTTATTGGTAGTTGTAAATTGTGAAAATTGCATATAGGATTTTTTACAAAAATTTGTAATGTGTGTAAAAATTGTAGAATTATTATATTTCAAATTCATGCTTGGACCTTCATATTTGATTTGTTTAATTATATTTTATAACAAATTATACGTGGGTAGGACATTTCACAAGATTAACTCCGCTAATTGGGTATTGTGCATTAATCGGACCTCGTTTTGATTTAAGTTTTGTAATTTTTTAATTTAATTAATAAAAATAAATTTTAAAATTTGAAAAGTGGTTTAATATTCAATAAACTCATATTTAGTTTATGAATATCGAAAAATGAATATTGTGTTCGAAAGATTGAAATCTACAAGAATCAAAAAAATGAAAAATGGTATGAAATGGTAAAATGTCTGTCACACATAAGGGGTGATGTCTATATTTACATTGTGATATTATATGTGGGTTGATAAATGGATATCCAGGGTTAATTTATTTGTTGTTGTCACGAGGTGACATGCATGTTTATTTACTTTTTATTAGCGTGAGACGCAGATTTAATTTTCTATACTGTTATTTATTTTAAGCGTGACCATAGTTGCATGGTAGGAAACTGAATATCCATTCTCAACTCTGTAATATTAATTTCTTATTTATTTTCAAATAAAAGAAATGATATGTATATGAAGCTATTTTGTGAACTGTTAAAAAGCTTGTGATTACTTGAAAGGATAGTCTATCGTATCATCTGGAGTGATATACCATCTTAAGATGTACGATAGGGATAACCAAACTCATATGTGGTATGGGACGCGTATGAGAGTGGAGTCACAACTGGAATTCAGGTTTATATCTCTCTATCTTTACCAGTGAACTTGTAATGTAAAGGTGGTCGTATACGAATAGGGTGGTATATTTGAGAATCACTTGCATATTCGATAAGCATAGACGAAGATGATTAGTCAGTGATCACTAAGAACCTATAGTTTTCAAATGTTTTGACACATCGAAAAGAGACCCATTGCGTACGATTATGTCAAACTGTTAATCTGAGTCGGATAAATGGTTCCGCAAGTATGGTAAATAGCAACCAGTTACAAAATCAGGAACTAAAACTTTATTATGGAGCATCATGTCCTGACTAGGAACGATCTAGTCATGAATCCCAATTTTCTAATTCCACTACTCCACCATTATGTATTATGTATCTGTTGTCTTATTTTGATATATAGAATGAAATGCATGTTTAATATTTTCATTTGGTCAATTAGATTTGTATAAAAAGAAAATGTTATAGTGAGTATTGTTGATTGATGTAGTGTGAGTTTTCAAATATTTAGTTTCTCATCCATAGATATATGTACCAGTTGATCGTAGTTTATTTTGTAAAATTTTGAATATGTTAAAAATGATTTAGTATGCTTATTCGTTCATGTTAGGAGAGGTTATTGGTAAAAATTGTTTACTTCTTTACTAAGTAACCATTGTTACTCACCCTTTCCTTCATCATTTTTTTAGTTTTAGATCCGACGCTTGGCAAGGTAGTATAGAGCACGAGTGATGATCATCTGGTAGGTCAGATAGATGACCAGAGTCCGTTACCTGATGAGTATTGAGATTATATCCCTTAGCGGCGTCAATTAGTCCATGTAGTATTATAGATTTTGATTTGAGTGTGAAGACCTTTGTTAGAGTGAGGAATTTCTGTATAATCTTATATATTAATTTCTTCTTCTGCACTCTGATTTATCTTATGTTATTAGATGTATATAAACTTCTACTATTATTATATTTTGTATTTACATATGCAAAATATAATATATATTGTTTATCAGGTAAATAGCTATTTAGTGCCTTAAAATGCTAACATAAACAGAGGGAATCATATCGAAATTTCGAGACACCACCTAGTACCTAGAGACTTGTAATGGGCTTTGAGTTAGTATTTCGGGGGTGCCATAAATCTCGCCCCTAGTGGAACTGTTAGAAATTTAAATAAGAAAATGGTGATTTATTTCCAAATGATTTGTTGGACAAAGTATCAAGAAATAAAGCCGAATGTAGAGAACTTATCAAAGGTTGAAATTATTTCCTACCAAATGTACTCTTGTGACAATTAAATCAAAACTCATAACATCATAACAAAGGTTTTAATGGTGAGAGATTTATGTGCATGACCCTGGATCATTGAATGCAGTTAGTTTGACACATTAAAGTCTATGAGGTTGCCAACCAACGTCAAGACAAATTGAAAATAGGATATTCTGGAATATAGAGGTCATCCTTGGTTTTTTAAATTATTGTATATAGCTGATTGAAGAGAATGTTAGAACTTTGGTCTAAAATAGATTGATAAATTGAATAAGAACCATAAAACCTATGTTTAGGAAAGCAATATCTTGAATGTCAATTTTCATAAAAAAATTTATAGTAGTAATATACCTAATCAATTTCTCTAACATGTAAACAAAAGATAGTAGAAAGCTTATCAGTTATGAAGATCGAGGCATGAGCTTTGCTCATTTTCCTTTAATTAAGATTCACTTCTACACTCGTGAGGAAGATATTCTTAAGAAATCGTGACCACCTCCCAAGATCCAATGATCTATCCTTCACTAACTGGCATTGTTAGGTGATGGATCTACAAACTCTTTGATGATTTGTAATCCAAGAAATTAATAATATTTATATTTTGAACAGAAAAAAAAAATGTTGCCAATAAGAAAAATCCCCAAATTACATCTCTGATCGATTTTTATAGATAAGAATAAAAAGTTGAGATCAATTTTTCTATATGTTTAAAGAGAAGGAAACCTTTCTTTTTAAACAATGGTTTTATGTAACATTTTAGGCATGATGTTCAAGAATGATTATTTTTATCCCATTTTATGAATCCCATTACCAAAAGTTACGGGTTTGTTATATAGTTTTACACCAATATTTTTCCACTACAAAATGTTATTGATTTGATACATAGTTTTACACCAATATTTTCCATCTTGAGAGCTTTGTACTAACTTGATTTTTCTACTTAGTTATTTTTCTCATTCCCCTATAGAGCTTGTAATATTGATGCATGAGGAAAGTCTTTATCTTCTTTTCATTTTCTTCACTAGGGGAACCTATCTCTCAGTCCCCATTTTTTAATTATTTTAGTTCTAAGAACATAAGATAGTCCTTGTACTCTTTATAACAATTGCAAAACATTGATACTTCCTTGTTGATACGATTATTTACTCACCATTTTGACAAATGAAATTGAAGTGTATTTTAGTAAGTCCTACTCATTTTGTCTCCTCTAGTAATGAAGTTATTAGAACACTGAATTTGCTTAAACCCCTATTGATTTTACTATTTGAGACATGAAATTTTAGGCACATTTAAGAATCCTCATTACAACCTATTTCATCACCATTTGCGAAGCACGATTGTTATCAATAAATACATTGGTGAAATCCCCCCTTATCCTTAAACATTAACCCTTATTTTTGCATCTTTGATCAAAATAAAGAACTTCGATCATCTTTTAGCCTACATAATTTCATGATTATGTGTTTATATCTTACTCCATGTTTCTTTTGCATATATCATTCTTAAACCTAGCTACCATACAACTACCTTTGCTCAATTTATATCGAAGCTCTATATTCTTTTTTATTTTGCCTTCTTTCATTATATTATCGATTTTTGTCATCTGTACATGCCATATTTTTCCGAAGCTAAATGCATACATTTTGTACGATTATATTGCATGTTACCTTATATTTTCTTAATTCATTAAAATTTTCTTATTTTCCTAGAGCCCAAAGTGATGATACTACAAAAGGTTCTATAATTCAATCTTCACTTTCTAACTTAAAGAGTTTGGTGTTTCGGCTCTATTTTAATTCTTTCATTCTAGGAGGAAGAATCTATCCCTCTTCTTAATTTTTGTAACCTCGGGACATTAAGAGGATTACTACTAGCAACCAAAAGAATACATTTGTTCTTCATGTAAGTTTCTTACTCTTTATAAATAGAAGAGTAATCTTAGAAAGAGGAATTATTTATTTTATAAATTTATACACAAAGAAAGCAAGATTTAGAGAAAATGAGAAAAAGATAAGAAAGAAGAGGAAATCTTGGAGATGAAGAGAAGATGATGTAACAAAATACTCCATCAATGAAGCTCTAAATTTGTAAAGTTTATTTGTTTCCTTAATGAAATTCTGAATTTTATTTGCAATCTTCTATTGATCTCTTAGTTTCTTTTTCAACTCCTTCTTAATTTATTATTCTTTAATTGTTTCTTTCCTTTAATTTCTTTTTCTCTAATTTCAATCTGTCAAGAACATCTCGAATTAGAACTAATAATGAATCACTCTGTCTTATTGTGAGATTGGAGCACTAATCCTTCTTCTTGCGGTGGGTACGGATTAACCGAGAACTCGGTGATGAGTCATTTTTTTTGTTAATGAATCAGGGGTTTTTGGTTTTGACTCATTATTCTATTCCAACTCAGTTGAGTTTTATTTTTGATTGATTTTTATTTAAAAATCAAATTTTGGATCTCCACTCAATGCATTTTCAAAATGACTCAACCAAGTTTATTCTTTGAACGATTATTAGAAAATAATTTAAGGATTTTATGTCATGACTTTGTGCATTTTAAGAGTAACTTGACCAAGTATAGTCTTACGATGATTTTTAGTAGAAGTTTTAAAGGTATTGGATTTTAAATCAATGCATTTCCTGACTAGCTTGACCGAGTTTCATTATTTTTTGTATATAAAAATCAAGGGTTTTGGGTCTTGACTCAATGCATTTTCAGACTAGCTTGGTTAATTTTAGTTGACTCATTCAAGTTTCTATGTTAACTCAAAGTGATGGTTCCAACAAATTTCATAATCAAGTCACCTCGGAATTGAGTTAAGTTTACTTTATCGAGTTTGGTCTACTCGATGGGCTTTAAAATTATGGTATACAATTAAATATAACATGTAGCCATTTACCTATATATACTCGACTTACTTGATTTTCCTTGTGCTTGGCGATCATACAAAGGTTGGATCGAGTTTCTCATTTCGGCCATGAGGACTACCATGTTAGTCAAATGTCACCTCATCTCACTAAACTTCATGGTTCATATTAGGTTTAAAAATGATTTTCAAAAAAAAGAAATCTTCTCTTTAAAAATGGATAGCTAATGAACTCCCAAATTGAAAACTTAAATCCAACAATAAGTTGTTTTTATTTGACTCACACTATATTTAATGAACATCCAGTCAAATCTAATTATAATAGAGAGGGGGTCATGTCAACATGAAACTTACATGAATTGCTAGGACCATTGATTTGATTAGCGACATACAATTATAACTAGTAATATGTAAAATCCTGAGTTTTTATTCGTACCTCGAGGAAAAATAGTGAAATTTTGAAAAAATCCTAAAAGTGGGATTTAAGGTAAAATTGTAAAAATTTGTTTTGATCATTTTTAATGAAATCTGATCTTACCATTAGATTCAAAATGATCGAAAAACATACTTTAGCCTGTAAGCACGCTCAAATGCAAGTCCGAACATAAAAGTTGCAAAATCCTCGATTATCGAATCGAACTAGGCTAAAATAATGATTTTTGTTAGAGCAAGAATTATTAAGATTCGATTACACCATTGGGTTTGTAACGAAAAATTATTGAAAATGACCTATTTACTTGTCAATTTCAAAGTCTAAAAAGTCGAATTATCGTCAAAAATGAAAATAAACTTAATTTTAAGGTCACATCGGGCCAAAAATGTAAATTTTTTCTAGAGATATAATTTGTAGAAATTGACCACACTATTAGATCCAGAACGAAAATTAGATGAAATAAAGTATTCATTCGTCACTTTTGAAGTCCGGACAATCAAGTTATTGTCGAACGAAACAATAGGTAAAATACCAATTTCGTCCCAAAATTTATATAAATAAATTATTTTAATTTTTTTTATTCATCATCATCCCCAACCCGTCCAAAATAGCTGTGATATTTAAATGAATTTTTTTTTATTTTTTTACCAATCTTCAATCACAGATTCACTATAAACGGTTCGCCATCGACTTTCGACACAGAAGGGAAAAACGTCCGCAGCCTCGTTCTGTATAAAATACACCCAACTTCTTTTTGTTTCACCTTCTTTTTCACTTCGCATCGTCAAAAATCAATCGTATATATACGGGGATTTCGAAACTTTGACCTTGGATTTCATTAGTTTCGAGATCAAACCATCCTTTGCTGTAGAAAGGAGAAAAGACGAAGGCATCGAGATCTTCGAAACCACCGAGTCAGATTAAAAAATCAGCCGCTTCAAAATCCGATCCATCTTGATTTTCAAGCCGTTCATCTCAATTTCCGCACACCCATTTCAATCCTATCGCATAGAGATAGTAAGGACTCTCAATCTCTATCGGTAACTGTAGATTTATGAAAATTACATTTAGGATTTTATCATAAACTTGTTATATATTTTCAAAATATAGAATTCTTTTTCGTTGTTTTAAATTCATGCCAAAACTTGCATATTTGATATGTTTAATTATATTTTATAATAAATTATACATAGGTTGGATATTTTACCAGGTTATTTCCGTCGGTTGGGTCTTATACACCGATCGGATCCCGTTTTGATCTAAGTTTTGTACTTTTTCAATATTATTGATTGTAACACCCCGTGTTTTTTAACTTGTATCTCGAGGAGATCAGATAGTATTTATTTGAAGAATATTCAAAAAAGGAAACTTAGAGTCAAGTACCTGGATTATGCTATGTTCATTTTTGTTAAAAATCTACTTCGTCATTAGTTTCAAAATGATCGAAATATATAGTTTAGCCTGTAAGCAAGTTTGAATTCAGGTTCAGGTGAAAAAGTTAACAAAAAAATCTCGAATTTCGTGTTGAGCGGGACCTAAAATAGAAAATTTTCGTTAGAGGGAGAATCAGGAAGATTCGACTACACCATTAGGACCGCAATGAAAAATTATTCGAAATGGTATACTGGTTTGTCATTTTTCGAGTCCGGATAGTCAAGTTACGGTCGAAACTAGAAAAGATGGAAAAATTACAAGTTTGCTATCAACTTTTTATAAAAGAAAGTAAATTTTCTTTTATTCTCATTTGTTTTCCTTTTCTCTAAAGAACCCAAACATCAACTCTTCTCAACCTAGGATTCTCTTCTCTTCTCCTCAAGATCCATTGAAAATGAATGATCGTTGAACCTCGACGAAGAAGACAAAGTTGTCGACTATAACGATAGCTACAACCTCACCCTCTTTGTTAAACCATTCACGTCCGTTTCCTCACCCACCATCAGAAATCAGCGAGTAACTTAGGGTATCATCACACTTGAAGCTTCATCTTGTTAGTATAGGCTCATCTTCTAGGGTAGAAGTGAAGAAGAGTGCCGTCGTCAAAGGAGTTGCAAACCCCCACTTACTTTGCATCAAACTCAGCTCAACATCAACTTTTTCACCACCAACCTTGATCATTGTGCAAGTTTATCACGTTCGACGTCCACAAACAAGTAGGGGACTCTCAATTCCTATTGGTAACTTTAGATTTTCGAAATGTGCATTTAGGTTTTGAAAACAAAACTTATTGTTTGCATTTAAATCGTAAAAATTTGTATTTGGTTTCAAATTCATGGTAGAAGTAGATGTTTTGATGATGTTTTATCAAATTTTAACTACAAACTCGTGGGTGGGTTAAATGGTTCGAAGAATGGAAGAAGAAATCAAAAAGGGGATCGAAAACTCGAAGGTTCGAGTGAGGTTCAGGCTATAGGCGGGAAGGGTCGGTACCACCGACAAAATGAGGCTTCTGGCACCGACGAAACCAAGAATCCGAGAAAATTGTTCTATCGACAGATGCCGTCGGTCCTACCGACACCTACTGATGAGTATTCTATCGGTTCCACCGATAGCATCCTGATTCTGCCATCGACAGCCACCAACAGAAACAGTTCTCTTCAGAATTGTGTTCTGACTTTTGCCTTGACCTACCCATTGCCTATACTTGATTTCCCACTCTTCATTTCATTAAAAACATTTAAGTAAATGTCATTTAATTTAAGTTCTTTAATGAAATTAAGGTTTTACCCCCCATTTCAGAACAATGGAAATGGTTTCGAGATCCGAATCTCAAGGGATCAAAATCCCAATTTTGATTTCAAGAACAGAACATAGATTTCGACGTTTTCGACAAGTTTTCAAAATGTAATAACTTTCGTATTACTTTTAATTAGATTTCAAAAACTATATGATGTCGAATCTCATGATCGAGACTTTTATTTTCAAAAACCCGTTTTTAATTTCGAGAACTTTGAAAATTTGAGTTTTTAACACTTAGCCAAATTTTTACCAGCTTCCCTTGTTTTTTAACAGCTTTGGTCTCATGCATCGCCGGGACTTTATTTTTGAATAAACTTTGATGGTTTTCGATGGAAAGACCCAAAATAACTTTGAAAGATTGAAAATGAATGGTTTGATTTGAAAAGACGAAAAGTGAGAATGTCGAGAGAATGGAAAAAGGGATGAATCGGTAAAATGTCAGAATCACACCCGAGGGGTGATATCTGTATTTTACATTGTATGTTGTATGTAGGTTGCTGAAAGGATATCCAGGTTATTAATGAAAGGGTTGCATGTTTATTTACGATTATGTTAGTGCGTGCGCTGAGTATTATTATTTATTTTTAGGCCGGGTGGCCACAGTTGTATGGTAGGAACTGGATATCCATTCTCAACTCTGTTCTATTAATTTCTCTTTTATTTTAAATGAAAAATCATATATATACGTAGCTATTTTGTGAGCTATTAAAGGGTTTGTGAATGCTTGAAGGGATAATGCGTCACATCATCCGGAGGGGTGCATTATCTTGGGATGTACGGTAAGGACCACCAAGCTCATACGTGGTATAGGACGCGTATGAGAGTGAAGTCACAACTGGATTCCGGGTTCATTCCTTTCTTATCTTTACCAGTGAACGTGTATTGTAAAGGTGGTCGTATACCAGTGGAGTGTCATTTGGGAATCATATGCACGCCTGATAGGTATAGACGAAGATGATTGGTCAGTGATCACTAACAATCTAGTAGTAGTCGAACGTTCTGACACATCAAAAAGAGACCCATTGTTTATGGTCACGTCAAACAGTCCGCCTGAGCCGGATAAATGGTCACCAGTATGGTAATTGCAGCGACCGGCGACAAAATCAGGAACTAAAAACCAGATTTATATTGTAACATCATGTCTCAACTGGGAACGATCCAGTCGTGAATCCCAACGCTCAAATTTCATTACTCCACCACTTGTATTATGTATCTGTGTTATATTTCAGATTATAAACTGAAAAACATGTCTATTATTTCAATGTTGTCAACTGTATTTGTATAAATGAAAAATGTATAATGAGTATGGATGATTAATACTATGCGTGACTTTTAAACTGTTTAGTTGCGTATCCCTGACTATATGTACCAGTTATTCGTAGTTTCAATTGTAAAACCTGCATGTTTTGAAATAATGCAGTATGATTATTCGATCACGTTAGGTGAGGTTATTAGTAGAAATTGTTTGTGGACCTACTGATTAGTCATTGTTACTCACCCTTTCCTTCCATTTTTTTAGTTGTAGAGCCTACAGTTGGCGCAGCGGGTGCTGAGCTATTAACCGAGAAACATCTGGTCGATCAAATCGACGACCAGAGTTCGTTACCCGGTGAGCATCATGACTACTTCTACTAAGAGTCTGTTTGTCATAGGAGAGGTCTATGTTTTTGGGACCGAGTGCTAAGTCTATGTTAGAGTGAGGAAAAATTTTGTAATCCTGTATAATGCTACCCTTTTTTACGTAACTCTGACCTTACTTTTTGTTGTTCATAAAATCCCTAGTCTTTCGTTTCTTGTTCATTGTTTGGATTTTGTTTATCAGGTTTGAATTCCGTGAAATGCTAACATAAACAAAGGAGACCATGCCAAAAATTCGAGGCACCACCTAGTGCCTCGAGGCGGCCTTGGGATTTGTGTTAGCGTTTGGCGGGGCATCACATTGATAAAAAGAAATTTCATAGTAGGAAAAATAATTTAATATTCAATGAACTCATATTGAGTTGATGAGTATCAGAAAGTGGATATTTTGTTTAAAAGATTAAAAATTATAAAAATCAAAAAAGGAAAAAAATGTATGAAATGGTAAAATGTCAAAGTCACACCCGATGGGTAATGTCTGCATTTTACATTATTGTGTTGTGTATAGGTTGGTGAACGGATATCCATGAATAATATTACTGGTTGCATGTTTATTTACTTTCTGTTAGAGTGAGGCGCTGTTTACTTTTTCGTTTTATTATTTATTTTAAGCCGAATGGCCACACTTGCATGATAGGAAATTGGATATCCATTCTCAATCTTGTATTGTTAAATTATCTTTTGTTTTAAAATGAAAATAATATATACATACATATATATATATATATATATATATATATATATAAAGTTATTTTGTAAGTTCTTAAAGAATCTGTGAATGTCTAAAGGGATAGTACGTCATATATATATATAAAGTTATTTTGTGAGTTGTTAAAGAATCTGTGAATGCTTAAAGGGATAACACGTCATATCATTTGGAGTGGTGTACTATCCTAAGATGTACGGTAGGGACCACCAAGCTCATATGTGGTATGGGACGTATATGAGAGTGGAGTCACAACTGAAATCCGAGTTTATTCCTCTCTATCTTTACTTGTAACACCCCGAATTTTTAATTCGTATCTCGAGGAAAATAAATAGTGGAATTTTAAGAAAATCTTGAAAGTGGGACTTAGGGTAAAACTGTGGGACCTTGTTTTGATCATTTTTAATAGAATCTGACCTCACCATTAGATTCAAAATGATCGAAAAACATAGTTTAGCCTGTAAGCATGCTCAAATGCGAGTCCGAATATAAAAGTTGCAAAATCCTCGATTACCGGGTCGGACCAGGCTAAAACAGTGATTTTTTGTTAGAGCAATAATTTTTAAAATTCGATCACACCATTGGGTTCATAACAAAAAATTATTCAAGATGGACTATTTATTTGTCATTTTTGGAGATCAGGAAGTTGAATTATCGCCAAAAACGAAAACGACATCAAGTTTATGGGTCACGTCAGGCCAAAAATGTAAATTTTTGATGGAGACATAATTTGTAGAAATTAACTATACCATTAGATCCGGAATGAAAAATTAGGCGAAATAGAGTATTCGTTTGTCAGTTTTTGAGACCGAATGACCAAGTTATCGTCGATCAAAACAATAGGCGAAATACCGAATTCGTCCCAAATATTATATAAATAATATTTAAATTTTTTTTTAATCTCATCTTCCCCACTCGTCCAAACAGTGCGAAAAAAAAAAAACGAAAAAAAAAAAAAATTTGTTTTTCCTCCGATTTTTCCACTTCAGATCTCTCGCAAACGGTCCACTTTCGACGATCGCCGCAGAAGAGAAAAAGGTCCGCAGCTTCGTTCTCTACAAAATCCACCCAACCTATCTTCATTTCACTTTCTATTTCACCCGATATCGTCAAAAATCAGCCGTATTTGGATACGGAAATTTCGAAACTTTGACCTCGGATTTCGTCCATTTCGAGGTCAAACCGTCTTTCGACGCAGAAGGGAGAAACGTCCGCAGCCTCATTCTCTACACAATCCAATCAAATTCCTTCCGTTTTCTCGTCTTTTTCACCCCGTATAGTCAAAAATCAGCCGTATTTTTATACGGAGATTTTCGTAACTTCGACCTCGGTTTTCATCGATTTCGGGGTCAAACCGCCTTTCGCCGTAGAAGGGAGAAGAGACGAGCACATCGAGATCTTCAAAACCACCAGGTCGATTTCAAAAATCAGCCGCTTCGAAGTTCGGTCCGTCTCGATTTTCGCGCCGATCGCCTCGATTTTCGCGCACACACTTTGATCCTTTCGCCTAAAGATTGTAAGGAACTCTCAATTTCTATTAGTAATCATAGATTGTGAAAATTGCATTTAGGATTTTATTGGAAAATTTTGGATATATTTCCGAAATATAGAATTCTTTGTTTATTTCAAAATTCACGCCAGAAATTGCATGTTTGATATGTTTAATTGTATTTTTAACAAATTATACGTGGGTAGAGTATTTTAACGGGTTATTGCCATAAATTGGGTCTTGTGCACTGCTCGGACCCCGTTTTGATACGAAATTTGTATTTTTTTTCAATATTATTGATAGAAATACATTCTATAGTTGAAAAATGTGATTTAATATTCAATGAACTCATATTGAGTTGATGAATATCAGAAAATGGATATTTTATGAAGAGATTGAAAACTGTAAAAGTCGAAAAAAGGGAAAAAGGGTATGAAACGGTAAAATGTCAGAGTCACACCCGAGGGGTGATGTCTGCATTTTACGTTGTTGTGTTGTATGCAGGTTGGTGAACGGATATCCAGGGATAATGTTACTGGTTGCATGTTTATTTACTTTCTGTTAGCGCGAGGCGCTCTGTTATGTTATTTATTTTAGGCCGGGTGGCCACACTTGCATGGTAGGAAACTGGATATCTATTCTCAACCTTGTATTGTTAATTTCTCTTTTGTTTTCAAATGAAAATAATATATATAAGTAGCTATTTTGTGAGCTGTTAAAGAGTTTGTGAATGCCTGAAGGGATAGTGCATCATATCATCCGGAGTGGTGTACTATCCTGGGATGTACGGTAGGGACCACCAAACTCATACGTGGTATGGGACGCGTATGAGAGTGGAGTCACAACTGGAATCCGGGTTTATTCCTCTCTATCTTTACCAGTGAACTTGTAATGTAAAGGTGGTCGTATACGAATGGTTTGTATCTTTGGGAATCACATGTACGCCTGATAGGCATAGACGAAGATGATTAGTCAGTGATCACTAACAATCTATAGTAGTCGAACGTTCTGACACATCGAAAAGAGACCCATTGCTTACGGTCACGTCAAACGGCCAGCCTGAGCCGGATAAATGGTCAACCAAACGTGGTAAGGGCAGCGACCGGCCACAAAATCAGGAACTAAAAAGCCAGAAAGGAATTGTAACATCATGTCCCGACTGGGAGCGATCCAGTCGTGAATCCCAACTCTCTAATTCCAATACTCCACCATCGTGTATTATGTATCTGTTGCTTATTTTGATATATAAAATGAAATGCATGTTTATTGTTTCCATTTGATCAATTAGATTTGTATAAAAAGAGAATGTTATAGTGAGTACTGCTGATCGATGTAATGTGAGTTTTAAAATGTTTAGTTGCTCATCCCTGGCTATATGTACCAGTTAATCGTAGTTTTCTTCTGTAAAATTTTGTTTATTTTAAAATGATTCAGTATGTTTATTCGTTCATGTTAGGAGAGGTTATTGGCAGAAATTGTTGCTTCCTTACTGGGTAACCATTGTTACTCACCCTTTCATCCTCCATTTTTTTAGTTTCAGATCCGAAGCTTAGCGAGGCAGGAGTAGAACATGAGTGAGAATCATCTGGTGGGTCAGATAGACAGCCAGAGTCCGTCACCTGGTAAGTATTGGAGTTATACTCCATTTGTCTAGGAGTATTATAGATTTGTATTGAGCGTTAGGACTCTTGTTAGAGTGAGAAAATTTTGTATAATCCCGTAAATTTTCTTCTTCCGCACTCTGATAATTCGTACGTTATTAGACGTGTATAAGCTTCCGCTAGTATTATATTTTGTATATGTATGCAGGATTGTATGTCGTTTATCAGGTGCAGGTTGAACGCCTTGGAATGCTAACATAAACAGAGGAGACCATGCCGAAATTTCGAGGTGCCACTTAGTACCTCGAGATCTGACATGGGGATTTGTGTTAGCGTTCGGCGGGGCGCCACAGATGGTATCAGAGCATAATATTAGATCCGTATGGGATACTGATCTACTATATTTTGGAGAATTCGCTGATACCACAGATATTAGAGCGATAATCATAGAGTGTCATTAGGAATTCGGTATCCGAGCTCATTAGTAATTCCTTATTGGAATTATGAGTTCTTCCGTGTCTAGAGTCTATAGAACCTAGTAAGCCTAGGATAGGATTCTCGGTTTGTTCTGTTAGTAATGGAAATAGAGTCCATTACTAAGTTCTAGGCTGCGATAGAATTTATAGTTATGTAAGAGTAGTTTTGGCCTTATTCTAATAAGTTCATTGTTACGGATAAGCACAAGTGAGAAGAGTAGAAGAGGCAAAGGCTGAAACGTAACAGAGACAAGATAGGTTTTGGATCAGACTACTGACTCGATATCACAACTAATGTCATTCATCGGATAGGTAACTGAGTCTCATGACAAATTTGGAGAAGAAATATGAATAGTACAACCACCAACACCTCGACGCCAAATAGAAGGAAGACAATTAGTTTCTAATAAGCGACAAACAATTACAAAACTAGTAAATTCATAGGAAAATATATCATACATGAGGATTGAGATTATAGACATACCTACTCAATGGATAAAAGAAATTTATAAGAAACAACATATACTACTAAATCAGTTGAAAAGAAGAGTTGTGATATATTACGAATGTGATAAATTGGGATATAAAGGAGAACAATGTTTGGGTCAATATCAATCGATTAAAGATGCGTGCCTCAAAAAGATACTAGACAAACCAATTGAAGGAACAATAAGGCCACCATATTTAAATAAAGTTGATAATGTATTCGTGCCATCCCGAACAGACAAGACTAGCGATTGGAAGTGAGAAATGGTACAAGACTTACCACGATTGTAAGGCACACCACTAAATCTAAGAATGAGGAAGCGTTGGACCTCTTCGCAAAAGGAAAATACTATTTCACCTTAGAGACCATTACCACAAGGTCATGCCTTTGAAAAATAAGAGAATTCCCCAGCCCAAAAGATAGGTAAATCCAGCGATGTGGTTGTAGAATTTTCAACGATTACGTTTATCGAGATTTGGGGACTTTTTCGATCTGATTGAGGTCAATGAGTGGATTTTGAATACTAGAGAGATTTTGAGTAATATGTAATACCCAAGAGATCAGTGGGTGACAGTGATTACATTCCAGTCGGATGAGGATGCCAATCATTAGTAATGTTTGAGAGGAATATATTAAGAGATGGATCATTTGAGTGGGTAGAATTCGAGAGGATATTTGTTGATAGATTTATATTTGAGATTGCTCGAGAAATCAAACACTAGGAGTTTTTGATATTAGTGCAGGGTAATCTATTGATTACCGACTATGATATGAGGTTCACTAAGTTGTCACGATATGCGCCTGAGCTTATCCTGACAGATTTGCAGAAGGCCCGTAAATTCTTTAAAAGACTATAACCCTACCTAAGGGCCAAGAGATCGATGATTGAGACTACCAATTATAGAGATACAACGAGTCGAACTTAGAGGATAGAGCGATGAGAGATGAAGTTACAGACCTCTAGGGGGCAAATGAGTTGACCTTAAGTTTCTTTTCTTCCCAGATCAGACTCGGGTAAGAGACTGATGTATTTGAGACTAATCTCCTCTGGATCCATGTATCCATAATATAGAACTCCTCCACTATCAAGTTGTAGAGTTTCCCATCACTGAGTTAGAGAGCAATTGGAGCTCCAATGATGCCAACAAGGCCAAACGAATCAACAAGGTAGGTTCAGAGTCTACAGACCCTAGTCTACCAACTGCCTACTTCACAAAGACCTATGAAGATAAGATCATTGACATGTTATGCATGTGATCAAATGGGATATATCAAGAGAAAATGTCATCTATCACAGGTGCGAGTAAGGATTGTGACCTAAGAAAGTACCTATCTCCGACGAAGTTTTGGAAGGTACGATTTTTAATTATAATATTGCAAAATGAAGTTATATTCAATACTGATTTCTTTAGATCATATAATTCTGTCGAGATTTTGCATACTTACTAGATCTAGAAACTATTGACGTGAATTAAGTAATGAAATTATTTATACCATTGGGAGGCCTTGCGAAGAAAGAATAAGATTATTGGAAGATCATTTAAGAACTTGCAAAATAGGTATTAGAATAATTGTAAAGTGTGAAAAGACAAATGATGTTCAATTGGTACGCTAGTCTTTATATCAATAGTCTAGTCAATTACCCGTATTTTACGCTAGTAGATAAGCAGGTGTTTCTTGTATATCCTTCATATTGAGAGCTACTTCCTCAAATATCAACACAGGGAGTTGCGTATCTCTCTTTTCGATTGAAGATGGCTTAACTTTGGGAGGCCTAACGACTGAACTATTAGATAAAGCAGCTCTTGCTTTACAACTTCTTGAATCGATTCTCCTCCTTTGAAAAGATAGATCATCTTTTTCCTTTTATCTTTCTATCCTCGGTGTCGATTCTAACTCTTCTTTTGCTTTCTCTTTTCACGATCGCTTTCCAGTAAAAGAATTCATTATTATCGTTCTCGTTACGTGATCAATGCCTTCTATAGACAAGCGCTCACTTCAAGACTTCGATCGTGGTTCCTTTTCACTCCTTGAAACGAGAGAGTTATAAGTAATGATTATGATTCCGTAGAAGCAGCGGCTACTACCTACCTGTGCCCACATCCATCCTAAAGAGATTTAGTAGAGTATAAGTTAGGAGGTGGGTCGATGTAAAATGTGAGAAAGAATGATCTTGTGACAATGTTGCATTAATGATGACTTAATGGAATTGTGAGAAAATAGATGTATGATTTATCCCCTCGAGTAAGATCTTAAATTATAAAGGTTATGACAGAGGTTTTGAGGAAATATCGCAATAAGTAGAAAATATAATATTAAATTAAATATAAAGATAATGGTGTGTTTGCGGTAGGACTATGCATTGAGGAGTAATATTCATAGCAATTATGAGTAAAATATACTAGACGGTGTAATTGGTGAGAGAAGTAAAGATAAGGATAGAGAAAACGTGAAAAGATTGTTGTTGATAGACATTGGTGGGGAAGTGATACAAGGCAAATTGATTGTTATCTTAGGGTTAACAGATACTGGATTTGTTGGAGTATGAATTTGAATTAGAGTAATAAATTAATGAATATACAGAATATGGGAGACATAAGTCTACGAGTTATAAATGAGATTGACTTGGGACTAAGAATAGATAGTAATCGAAAATAGGTAGTGTTTATTATACATGTCGTGTTAGTGGAATTGCGACAAAGTTTGATAAGAATGATTTCAATTTCGAGAACGAAATTTTTATTAAGGGGGGGAGAATGTAACACCCCGAATTTTTAATTCGTATCTCGAGGAAAATAAATAGTGGAATTTTAAGAAAATCTTGAAAGTGGGACTTAGGGTAAAACTGTGGGACCTTGTTTTGATCATTTTTAATAGAATCTGACCTCACCATTAGATTCAAAATGATCGAAAAACATAGTTTAGCCTGTAAGCACGCTCAAATGCGAGTCCGAATATAAAAGTTGCAAAATCCTCGATTACCGGGTCGGACCAGGCTAAAACAGTGATTTTTTTGTTAGAGCAATAATTTTTAAAATTCGATCATACCATTGGGTTCATAACGAAAAATTATTCAAGATGGACTATTTATTTGTCATTTTTGGAGATCAGGAAGTTGAATTATCGCCAAAAACGAAAACGACATCAAGTTTATGGGTCACGTCAGGCCAAAAATGTAAATTTTTGATGGAGACATAATTTGTAGAAATTGACTATACCATTAGATCCGGAATAAAAAATTAGGCGAAATAGAGTATTCGTTTGTCAGTTTTGGAGACCGAATGACCAAGTTATCGTCGATCAAAACAATAGGCGAAATACCGAATTCGTCCCAAATATTATATAAATAATATTTAAATTTTTTTTTAATCTCATCTTCCCCACTCGTCCAAACAGTGCGAAAAAAAAAAAAATGAAAAAAAAAAATCAATTTGTTTTTCCTCCGATTTTTCTACTTCAGATCTCTCGTAAACGGTCCACTTTCGATGATCGCCGCAGAAGAGAAAAAGGTCCGCAGCTTCGTTCTCTACAAAACCCACCCAACCTATCTTCATTTCACTTTCTATTTCACCCGATATCGTCAAAAATCAGCCATATTTGGATACGGAAATTTCGAAACTTTGACCTCGGATTTCGTCCGTTTCGGGGTCAAACCGTCTTTCGACGTAGAAGGGAGAAACGTCTGCAGCCTCATTCTCTACATAACCCAATCAAATTCCTTCCGTTTTCTCGTCTTTTTCACCCCGTATAGTCAAAAATCAGCCGTATTTTTATACGGAGATTTTCGTAACTTCGACCTCGGTTTTCATCGATTTCGGGGTCAAACCGCCTTTCGTCGTAGAAGGGAGAAGAGACGAGCACATCGAGATCTTCAAAACCACCAGGTCGATTTCAAAAATCAGCCGCTTCGACGTTTGGTCCGTCTCGATTTCCGCGCGCGATCGCCTCGATTTTCGCGCACACGCTTTGATCCTTTCGCCTAAAGATTGTAAGGAACTCTCAATTTCTATTAGTAATCATAGATTGTGAAAATTGCATTTAGGATTTTATTGGAAAATTTTGGATATATTTCCGAAATATAGAATTCTTTGTTTATTTCAAAATTCACGCCAGAAATTGCATGTTTGATATGTTTAATTGTATTTTTAACAAATTATACGTGGGTAGAGTATTTTAACGGGTTATTGCCATAAATTGGGTCTTGTGCACTGCTCGGACCCCGTTTTGATATGAAATTTGTATTTTTTTTCAATATTATTGATAGAAATAAATTCTATAGTTGAAAAATGTGATTTAATATTCAATGAACTCATATTGAGTTGATGAATATCAGAAAATGGATATTTTATGAAGAGATTGAAAACTGTAAAAGTCGAAAAAAGGGAAAAAGGGTATGAAACGGTAAAATGTCAGAGTCACACCCGAGGGGTGATGTCTGCATTTTACGTTGTTGTGTTGTATGCAGGTTGGTGAACGGATATCCAGGGATAATGTTACTGGTTGCATGTTTATTTACTTTCTGTTAGCGCGAGGCGCTCTGTTATGTTATTTATTTTAGGCCGGGTGGCCACACTTGCATGGTAGGAAACTGGATATCTATTCTCAATCTTGTATTGTTAATTTCTCTTTTTTTCAAATGAAAATAATATATATAAGTAGCTATTTTGTGAGCTGTTAAAGAGTTTGTGAATGCCTGAAGGGATAGTGCATCATATCATCCGGAGTGGTGTACTATCCTGGGATGTACGGTAGGGACCACCAAACTCATACGTGGTATGGGACGCGTATGAGAGTGGAGTCACAACTGGAATCCGGGTTTATTCCTCTCTATCTTTACCAGTGAACTTGTAATGTAAAGGTGGTCGTATACGAATGGTTTGTATCTTTGGGAATCACATGTACGCCTGATAGGCATAGACGAAGATGATTAGTCAGTGATCACTAACAATCTATAGTAGTCGAACGTTCTGACACATCGAAAAGAGACCCATTGCTTACGGTCACGTCAAACGGCCAGCCTGAGCCGGATAAATGGTCAACCAAACGTGGTAAGGGCAGCGACCGGCCACAAAATCAGGAACTAAAAACCAGAAAGGAATTGTAACATCATGTCCCGACTGGGAGCGATCCAGTCGTGAATCCCAACTCTCTAATTCCAATACTCCACCATCGTGTATTATGTATCTGTTGCTTATTTTGATATATAAAATGAAATGCATGTTTATTGTTTCCATTTGATCAATTAGATTTGTATAAAAAGAGAATGTTATAGTGAGTACTGCTGATCGATGTAATGTGAGTTTTAAAATGTTTAGTTGCTCATCCCTGGTTATATGTACCAGTTAATCGTAGTTTTCTTCTGTAAAATTTTGTTTATTTTAAAATGATTCAGTATGTTTATTCGTTCATGTTAGGAGATGTTATTGGCAGAAATTGTTGCTTCCTTACTGGGTAACCATTGTTACTCACCCTTTCATCCTCCATTTTTTTAGTTTTAGATCCGAAGCTTAGCGAGGCAGGAGTAGAACATGAGTGAGAATCATCTGGTGGGTCAGATAGACAGCCAGAGTCCGTCACCTGGTAAGTATTGGAGTTATACTCCATTTTTCTAGGAGTATTATAGATTTGTATTGAGCGTTAGGACTCTTGTTAGAGTGAGAAAATTTTGTATAATCCCGTAAATTTTCTTCTTCCGCACTCTGATAATTCGTACGTTATTAGACGTGTATAAGCTTCCGCTAGTATTATATTTTGTATATGTATGCAGGATTGTATGTCGTTTATCAGGTGCAGGTTGAACGCCTTGGAATGCTAACATAAACAGAGGAGACCATGCCGAAATTTCGAGGTGCCACTTAGTACCTCGAGATCTGACATGGGGATTTGTGTTAGCGTTCGGCGGGGCGCCACATTACTAGTGAACTTGTAATGTAAAGGTAGTCGTATACGAATGGATTGCATATTTGGGAATCACATGCACGCCTGATAAGCATAGAAGAAAATGATTAGTCAGTGATTACTAACATTCTATAGTAGTCGAATGTTCTGACACATCGAAAAGAGACCTATTGCTTATCATCAAGTCAAACGGTCAGCCTGAGCCGGATAAATGGTCCCGCAAGTATGATAAATAGCTACCAACTGCAAAATCATGAACTACTACTTTATTATGAAACATCATATCCCGATTGGGAGCAATCCAGTCGTGAATCCCAGCTCTCTAATTTCACTTTTCCACCATTATGTATTATGTATATGTTGCCTTATTTTGATATATAAAATGAAATGCATGTTTAATGTTTCTATTTGATTAATTAGATTTGTATAAAAAGAAAATGTTATAGTGAGTACTAGTGATGGATGTAATATGAGTTTAAAAATGTTTAGTTGCTCATCCCTGGCTATATGTACCAATTAATCGGAGTTTCTTCTATAAAACTTTGCATATATTAAAATGATTCAGTATATTTACTCATTTATGTCAGGAAAGGTTATTGGAAGAAATTGTTTGCTTCCCTACTAGGTAATCATTGTTACTCACCCTTTCCTTCTCCGTTTTTTTAGTTTCAGATTCAGAGCTTGACGAGAAAGGTGTAGAGCATGAATGACGATTATCTAGTATGTCAAATAGACGACCAAAGTCCTTTTCATGGTAAGTACTGGACTATACCTAGCGGGTCAGGTTGTCCAGGCAGTAATATAGATTTTGGTTTTAAGCATTAGGAATTTTGTTAGAGTTAGGTGTTTCTATATAATTCTGTATATAAATTTCTTCTTCCGTGCTTTGATTTATCGTACGTTATTAGATGTATATAGACTTCCACTATTATTCTATTTTATATGTATATATACAAGATATTGTGTATGTCATTTATCAAGTGCAGGCACTTAACGCCATAGAATACTAACATAAACAGAGTAGACCATACCAAAATTTTGAGGCGTCACCTAGTGCCTTGAGATCTGACATGGTGTTTTTGTTAGCATTTTGGCAGGACGTCACAGATGGTATTAGAGTATATCATTAGATCTGTATGGAATACATATTTGTTATATTTTGGAGAATTGGCTGCTATCACAGATATTAGAGCGATAATCATAGAGTGTCACTAGGAATTCGGTATCCGAGCTCATTAGTAATTTTGTATTGGAATTACGAGTTCTTCCGTGTCTAGAAGTCTATAGAGCCTAGTAAGCCTAGGATATGATTCTAGGTTTGTTCTAATAGTAATGAAAATGGAGTCCATTACTAATTTCTAGGCTACGGTAGCAATTCATAATTACGTAAAAATAGTTTTGGCCTTATTCTGATAAGTACCTTGTTACGGATAAACACAAGTGAGAGGAGTGGACGAGGAAGCAGCTGAAACGCAATAGGGATGAGACATATTCTAAATCAGATCACTGACGCGATAACAAAGCTAATGTCATTCATAGGACAAATGGTTGAATCTCATGTCAAGTTTAGAGAAGAAATATGAATAATACAACCACCACAACCTCGAAGCCAAATGGAAAAAAGACAATTAGTATCGAATAAGAGACAAACAATTACAAAACTAGCAAATTCATAGAAAAAATAACCATACATGAGGAGTGAAATTATAAACATACCAACTCAAATAGATGGAAGACTTTTATAAGAACCAACAACATATATTACTAAATCAGTTGAAAGAAAGAGTTGTGATATATTACGAATATGGCAAATTGAGACATAAAGGAGAGCAATATTCCGGTCGACGTCAAACGATTAAGGATAGGTGGTTCAACAAGATTCAAGACAAACCAATTCAGGGAACAATAAGACCACACGTTATTTTAGTAATGTTTTGAAATGGATGTATTAGGTTGATAAAAAATTGGTGACATAAGGTCTATGAATTGAAAATGACATTGGCTTAGAACCAAGAATAGATGATAATTGAAGGTAGGTATCGTTTATTATACATGTTGTGTTAGTGTGGTGATGACGAAGGTTGATAAGGTATGATTTCAATTTCAAGGATGAAATTTTTATTAAGGGGGGAGAATGTCAAATCTTGAGTTTTCGATTCGTGTCTCGAGAAAAAATAAATAATTAAATTTTAAAAAAATCCTGAAAGTGGGACTTAGGGTAAAATAGTAGGATTTTATTTTAATCATTTTTAATGAAATCTGACATCACCATTAGATTCAAAATGGTCGAAAAACACACTTTAGCCTATAAGCATGCTCAAATGTGAGTCCGAACAAAAAAGTTATAAAATCTTCGATTTTTGAGTCAGACCAGGTAAAAATAATTCATTTTTGCTAAAGTAAGAATTTTTAAAATTCGATTACACCATTGAATTCGTAACGAATAATTATTGAAAATCAACTATTTACTTGTCATTTTTGGAACCTAAAAAGTCAAATTATTGTTAAAAACAAAAACGTCTTCAATTTTATGGTCCTATTGGGCCTAAAAAGTAAATTTTTGTTATAGATATAATTTATAGAATTTGACTTCACCATTAGATTTGGAACAAGAAATTAGACAAAATAGAGTATTCATTTGCCATTTTGGGAGTCCAGATGATCAAATTATCGTCGAACAAAACAATAGGTAAAATATTGATTTTGTCCCGTACTTATATAAATATTTTTTTTAATCAAAAAAATTATTCATTGTCATGTTAGATCGTCCAAAATCAGCCACGACATTTTAAAAATAATAATTTTTGTTCCGATCTTTAAACTTTGATTTGCCGCGAACAGTCTGCTTTCGACCTCCGACGTAGAAAGAAAAATCATCTACAGCGTCATTCTCTATGAAACCCACTCAGTTTAATTTCATCTCCTCTTCTTTTTCACTCCAAATTGTAAAAAATCAGCTGTATATGATATGGGAGTTTTGAAACTTCAACTATAAATTTCATTTATTTTAAGGCCAAACCGTCTTCCATTGTAGAAGGAAGAAAAGACAACGACATTGAAATCTTCAAAACTACCAGGTTAGATTCAAAAATCAACTGTTTCAAAGTTCGATCCATCTTGATTTCACATCAATCATCTCGATTTCCGTGTATGTGATTTAATTTTGTTGCCTAGAGATAGTAAGGACTCTCAATTTTTATTGTTAACCGTAGATTGTGAAAGCTGCATTTAAGATTTTTATCAAAAAAATTTATTGAGTTTAAAAACTGTAGAATTCTTTTAGTTAGTTCAAATTCACACCAGAACTTGTATATTTTATATGCTTAATTGTATTTTATAAAAAATTATACGTGGGTAGGATATTTCACCGGGTTATCTTCGCCAGTTGGGTTATATGCATTGCTCGGACATTGTTTTGATATAAGTTTTGTAAATTTTTAATTTAAATGATAAAAATGAATTTCAAAGTGTGAAAAAAGATTTGATATCGTAAAATGAATATTTGAGTGAATGAATTGGAAAAATAGATGATGTGTTTGAAAAAATAAAAAGGTGCAAGAATCGAAAAAAAGGAAAATGGGGTGAAATGGTAAAATTTAAGAGTCACGCCCGAGGGATGATGTCTATATTTTACATTATAATGTTGTGTGTATGTTAGTGAAGGGATATCCAGGGATAATGATTGGTTGCATGTTTATTTAAATTCTATCAGCGTAGATGCGAGAATTACTACTTTATTATGAAATATCATGTCCCGACTGGAAGCAATCCAGTCGTGAATCCCAACTCTCTAATTCTATTACTCCACCATTGTATATGTAGAAAATATGAATTTTATTGATAATTTTTGGATGAATATTACAAAATTCCCAATAGGGTATTTATAGACATTATATCAACTAAGATATATGAAAACTACCTAATATAAATATTCTATAATATCCTAATTGATATATTCTAAATATCAATATATATTCTAGAATATCCTTCATCACAATCTTTCATTTGTGTGAGATACACTAACAATGATACAATGTATCTCATGCATTTGAATATAGTGCATCTTATTCTCTAATATCCTCCCCCAATTGCATGGTCCTTTGAAAAAGGAATATGCAACTGGTTTTTTTAATAATTGTTTGATCTCATTAATGGATATGTTTATTGATCGTCGAAGTGTCAATCATCCTTACTGGTGGTCATCGTCTGTCTATGAAGTCTATTACTATCGCATCTGCTCTTTTTGAGTCTGTCAGAACCGATGGCTTATTAGACCAGATCTGTTATGATCTCTCCGAGAAGCCTAAAAAAGTATGATTGTGCCATTTAAATGAAAGAACTCTCATTGGAGATATTTTAAATGGAAAAAAATTGAGATCGTGTAGCATGAATGTGTGAATTTGGGAGATTTGTAGAGATATAAAAGAAATTGTGATTTTTATTGGAAAAACAAAAAACCTAAAATAATAGCAAAGAAGAAAATAAGATATCTAGGTCCAGAAGATAGAGAAAGATGGTATTTTTATTGAAAAAAAAATACTAATAAGGTAAACAAAATGATTAAGGTTTGGCGATGGCAATGGTGCCATCGCCAAGGAACGGCGCACCAAGAACGATGTGCTCAATGGAGCATGAGCTCTAATACCATGTAGAAAATATGAATTTTATTGATAATTCTTGGATAAATATTACAAAATTCCCAATAGGGTATTTATAGACATTACATCAACTAAGATATATGAAAACTACCTAATATAAATATTCTAGAATATCCTAATTGATATATTCTAAATATCAATATATATTCTAGAGTATCCTTCATCACAACCTTCCATTTGTGTGAGATACACTAACAATGATACAATGTATCTCATGCATTTGAACATAGTGCATTTTATTTTCTAACAGTGTATTATGTATATGTTGTCTTATTTTGATATATAAAATGAAATGCATGTTTAATGTTTTCATTTGATCAATTAGATTTGTATAAAAAGAAAATGTTATAGTGAGTACTACTGATGGATGTAATGTGAGTTTTAAAATATTTAGTTGCTCATCCCTAGCTATATGTACTAGTTAATCGTAGTTTCTTTTGTAAAACTTTGTATATGTTAAAATGATTTAGTATGTTTATTCATTCATGTTAAGAGAGGTTATTGGTAGAAATTGTTTGTTTTCCTACTGGGTAACCATTGTTATTCAACATTTCCTTTTTCGTATTTTTTAGTTTCAAATTCATAACTTAGCGAGACAGGTGTAGAGCACTAGTGAGGATTATCTGCTAGGTCAGATAGATGACCAAAGTCCTTTTCATGGTAAGTACTAGATTATACCTAGCGGTGTCAGGTTGTCTAGGTAGTAATATAAATTTTGATTTTGAACATTAGAAATTTTGTTAGAGTGAGGAGTTTCTGTATAATTCTGTATATAAAATTTTGTTCTGCACTCTGATTTATCATACGTTATTAGATGTATATAGGCTTCTGCTATTATTCTATTTTGTATGTATATATACAGGATATAGTATATGTCGTTTATCAGGTGGAGGTACTTAACGCCTTGGAATGCTAACATAAACAGAGGAGACCATGTCGAAATTTCGAGGCACCACCTAGTACCTCGAGATCTAACATGGGATTTTGTATTAGTATTTTGGCGAGATGTCACAAAGCTTGTTGGGGGCTCCATTAATGATCTTCGCGACACTGAGGAAAGCTTGTGGGGGCTTTCAAATCTTTCAACTGATTCAACAGATCTAGCTTCGACTTAGCTCTGTGATCGAAGAGCTTGTGGAATCAAAAATCCTAGATCCCATCTTCAACAACCTAAACAACATTATAGATCCACCAACTTGAGAAATTTCGAGAGTGATTTTGATGCTTAAGTTAATGGCTTCTACTTCACTCCATCATCTTCAATGTTGAGAGATCAAGATTACTTCGAGATAGAGAAAAATATCAAGCGATCAGATAGAGAGCGAGAGATGAAATAGAGGAAGATAGAGAAAGAGAGATTGAGAGGAAGAGAGACAAAGAGAGACCGATCTAGACAGAGAACTTCTCACAATCGAGAGAGAGAGAGAGAGAGATGGGGAAAATTCGCATTTAATGTGTTCATGGAAGTTGAAAACTCGAAATTCATGGGCCAATGGCCGCGGAATTTAGGCTTCTAAAATTCATCATGCCATACTTAACAAAAATTTTTTGTCAACTTTTATAATTTTCACATAGTGCCTCTTTCTTTGAAAAAGTTGTCGAGAGTGCTTTCATATAGCATCTGAAACCTTAGGCACATCAATCAAAATGAGAAAATCATAATCAATATATCATAAGGTGATATCAATGTTTGTGCATCAATAGGAGTAATTGATTCCATTAAGTGGCTCAATCCTTGTCAGTTGTCTCTGAAATAAAAATAATTATCCTTTGCCCGAGACAAGGAAACACGACTAATGTCACAAACTTTATTTTATTTAAGAAAATGTCAATCCATGCCAGGCGTTGTGGCTGGATTCATCAGGGTGTTTAATTGTGTGCTTTGGGAACGAGCAAGTTACATCATCTAATCTCTCCTTTAGGAAGAGATTTTGACAGGTTATCTGCCCTCCAGGAATCACACTTATGTTGTGTGCATAGACTTAGCGACTTGTAGCCTAGTTTTACTTAGACTCTTCCGCTAACTTTTGGCAAGAGAGTATCATCATCACCCGAAGTTACTCATGACTATTCTACTTACTCAATTTGTATAAAATGGCCAAATCAACTTTTGACTAGTGCTACTTGTGACCATAATGAGAGTCAAAGAATCTCAACATGCTACTTGTGACCATAATACAAGGAAGACACAACCACAGTAGGTTGATCATCTTTTGGTAGAGTGCAATTCTATGTTTTTTAGTGTCCCCCTCAAACGGTTACCTTACGATTTTCCCTTAAACCCCAAAAAGGTTCAACCTAACACCCAGAATGGGTCACGCATGTATCTAGGTTCCAAAACTTTAAAACATTAGTTTTCAAGTAGTTCCAATAATAAGCCTTAAAATGTGTCTTTAAAATAAGGCTCAACTTTATGCACACGAGGAGCCTAGGTGTGTGTCTTTAAGTTCTTTAATGAAAAACAACAACTTATAATATTCAAATGCATTCAAGGGGTAAACCGATGAAAAGTTCTCAAAATTATCTTTAATCCAATTATTTATGGACCTTAAATGGACTTAAAATGATTTTGAAAATTCAATTGTAGTCCAGGGGTATGAGTAATACTTTAATGTCTTGTCCAAATAGTCCCTTAACTAAATTAATGTATTCTGTAGACAAACAGTCCTTAGGAAAAACCAATAGAAATTAAATCTAAATAATAGATTCTTATGTGATAGAACAAACAAGCCTTTAAACATTGAATTCTATACATGTTGTGAATGGTAACACTAAATAAAGGTAACCAAGCACAACTAAGTCTGCTCAGTCAAGGTATCGGGTCGACTTGGTTTGATCGAGGTAAAAAAGGCTCATGGGGTCGATTCAGAATGCGGTTTGGTCAGGTCGATTAATGGATCGGGTCAGATCCGATTTCTTTAAGTGAATGGTTTAAGGAAGGAAACAATAACTCTATGGTCAATCATATTTGACCAAGGTCCAAAGTAGAAGCAATAGTGAAATTAAAATAGGAAAGGGCTTTAAGAGTGTATAGACCTTTAAAATAAAAGGGTTATTGCGTTTTAGGCCCAGTCTACTAATTTCGTCTTCTCCAATCACGCTTTACTGTTATGGGTTTTAGAAATATCCTAGAGCACAACAAAACCGACGTCCCTTTGGGGCTCTCAAGAGTTCACTACTGGTGGCCAAGGAGGAAAAGATGGAGATGAGATGGAAGATCACATCTCTGACTATTGGTGGTCAAAAAAAAAAAAAAAAAGCCCCATGGATTTTACAAAGAACTCAATAAAATAGCGGTTTTCAAAACCCCCCAAGCAAAATTGATTTTATCTTAATAAAAATGAATCAAAATCGAATGTGAGAGCTACAACAAGGCTCTAATACCAATTGGTAGTTTTATTAAACCCTTTTCACACTAAACAAGAGTTATCACATTAAAAATCATTATAATCTCAATCTACGAGGTATATTTATATCAAGATACCTCAATTGCTTTGAATCCAATAAATTTCCAACAACCATAGAAAATGATAAAGCCTTCTTAATTAATTTGCAACTCAACGATCAAGAACCCAAAAATCATAGAGCTCTACCTCTACCTATGTATGATCAATTTGATGAGATTCTCTCATATTCATGCATGGTTTGGGATGGTGTCTACTCCTTTCTATATAGAGATTATCCTTCCTATTTAACCTTGTTCATTGCGTAATTTTGATTATTGCTGAAGATGAAGTTGAAATTGAAAGGCTCCTTTGAAAAAAATAAAACTTACCTTAACTTGTTGGGAAAGTAAGGGTCAATCCACAAGATAAAAAAGATGGAAACAAATACTATGGCAAACTATCCAAAAAAAAAAAAAAAATTTAAGCAATTTTGTTGGAAGGGTATAAAGACTAAATTGAAAAAAAAAAACGAAAAACTAAAGATTTAACAACAACTACTAAGCAATGCATTAGAGATTTTGGGATCCACCTAGAGATTAATTAATCTACCCATTAATCCTAATTTTCTACCTCTTTTTCTGCTCAACCCATAAATAACCAAATATTTAGGGTTGGAAAATAAAGCATTAATATATAACCAATAAATCGAATATTAAGCCACCACCCTTCCACTCAAGAACTGAGATCCCAAATAAAAAACTATCTTGATTAAGTGTAAATCATCTTAAATCTGAGCTAAGTGTGATTTATCCAGACTAGGCATAAAATGTAAAGAAAAAATTATCAAAACGGTATAGTTTTTGAAAATATTTACCTAAACGGTACACTGTAGCAATTAATTCCGAAAACGGTAAATTTACCTTTTTCGAAATTAATTTTTTTTACCAAATCTATAAAAATAGTAAACCAAATTTTTTTTGTTCCGAAAATACCATTTTCTTAATTTTGACTAAAATTATCATTTTGTCCTCTCCTCTTTCATAAAATTTTTATAATTTCATTTGTAAGGGTTTCCTTCGAACAACTTCTACAAGAAGTCGAAGACGAAGAGTGCAACCTCCCTCTCTCTCTCTCTCACTCACTCTCTCTCTCTCTCTCTCTCTCTCCATTGGGGAGATCTAGAAAATATTGCAAGTTTCCCTCTCTCTTTCTCTCTCTTTCTCTCTCTATCTCTTTCCGTTGTGAAAACGTTAGAAACTTGCAAGTTTCTTCGTCTTTGTCTTTCTTTGTTGTGGAGATTCTCCGTTAGGGAGATCTAGAAAATATTGCAAGTTTCCCTCTCTCTCTCTCTCTTTATCTCTTTCCGTTGTGGAGAACGTGAGAAACTTGCAAGTTTCTCCATCTTTGTCTTTCTTTATTGTGGAGATTGTTAAAATAATTTTGATTCAAGTCTCTTTCTATCTGTCTCCGTTGTGGAGATTTTGAGAAATTTGAATCGAAAGTGTTTGTATATGTGTTTTAGAGTATTCGAACCCTAAATTGTAAATTCAATTAGGTACAATTAGCATTATAATTTCTAAAATATTTAGGATTGATGTAAATTTTATAATTTAATGACTAATTTTCTAGATTGATTTGGATTTGTTAAAGTTTCGTGTTTATTATTGACTTTCTAAAGTTGTATTAGATTTTTAATGTTTAAAGAAATGCAATGATAATTTTTTCATTATTTAATTTTTTTTTAAATTTCATAGAATTTTACTCCACCCATTTGAACATGGAAGTGTCAATGTGTGTGTGTGTGTGTTTTTCCCTCATGTTTATTAGCTTGATTGCTCTCTTTGGCTTGTTTGTTTGGAAGTTTCTCTTATTAATCTGAGCACCAAATGTCATCATGTATGTATTTAAATCGTTGTATTTGTAAGCATAGTTTTTGTCATTTTTATGGATGACTAGAAATTTAACTACTTCAATATTTACTTTCCATAATATTTTGTCCAAATTCTTTTTGACTTTTTATTAATTATTGTCATTATTTGCATGTTGTTAAATCTCTTCAACAGGAACCTTGGAAAAATTGAATACTTTAAGGTGACAATTTTATTTTTTTTTAATTTTTAATTTTTTTCTTTTTACCAATGGAATGCAAATTATTCATAGTAAAAGTTTATTATTGATGAATTTAATTACGTTTAGGAAAAAAAAGATATAGTCCTCATATTATTAAATCATGATATTTTCAAGATAGTTAAATGGCTGTAACAAGCGACATTATATCATAACTATTTTAGTCAGTGTCAAAATGCACCTTTTGACATAAGATCAGAACTATTTTATTCAATATCAAAAGGCACCTTTTGACATTAGATAAGAATTATTTTAGTCAATATTAGAAGGAGCCTTCTGATATTAGATCAAAACTATTTTACTCAATGTCAAAAGGCTCCTTTTGACATTAGATCAGAACTATTTTAGTCAATATGAAAATGAGCCTTCTGACATTAGATCAGAACTATTTTACTCAATGTCAAAAGGCTCTTTTTGACATTAGATCAAAACTATTTTAGTAAATGTCAGAAGGAGCCTTCTGACATTAGATTAGAACTATTTTACTCAATGTCAAAAGGCTCCTTTTGATATTAGATCAGAACTATTTTAATCAATGTCAGAAGGAGCCTTCTGACATTAGATCAGAACTATTTTAGTCAAATGTAAATTGTACATAAAGAATCATTTTGATATAATTTATTTTTATTATGAATTTAATATCAGAAGGATCCTTCTGACATTGTCTAAATATTTTTTTTATCTCACATTAGAAGGTTCCTTCCGACATTATATACAATACATTCTGATATAATGTCAAAAGTATCATTCTGATATTATATTGTATTGCTTATGAAATTAATTAATTATTTTGAATGGGTTTACGTTAGGTCAATCGTCTTGCAAATAGTCTTCATCTCGTTGACATGGTATGTTATCCTCTTTTTATGACATTAAGTATCATATTTTTATACATTTTGAAAAATATGATGACATAGCAATATATATTTTGTAGGCACGTGTTGTGTGTAACGCGAAAAGATTTGCACAAATCTTCTCAAATTTAATATCTGAGTAGAAGACATGTTAAAATTCTACTTGTTTTGCTCCACTACTATCTATGCCACGTGTCCCAATGTGTATCAATTTGATTTTTCTCCTCAGAGAAATTTAATCCTAAAAATGATTATTTTTCATTTGGAATTAAAGATATTTCTATTTCAGAAGGTGAGGTTGTATTGATATTAACTTTGAGAGGTGTGTATAGTAGTGATGGAATCGGTTCTCTCTCAAAGAAAGACGAGCTTTGTGTATAATTATTTTGGAATAAGTATTTTGGCATGCCAACAGAAATAACCTTAGATTCTTTTGAGACTATACTTAATACAGTCTTAAAAAATGAAAATATAATTGAATTTAAAATATTATTTTTATTGTACATAGTTATTACATTTTTACTTCCTAAGGACACACTGAAGATTAGCAAAGAACTTTTAAGTATGGTATGGTGCGATGAGATCTTCAATAGGATCCCATGGGGCAGATTAGTACACAACCACCTTTTAAGTCTTTACGCATCTGTGCGACGAAGTTTAAAGAAACTGGTAAACATGTATATTTCGTTGGTTGTGCATTGGGGCTTCAGGTAGTTAAAGAAAAATTTGAGTTATTAATTTAATCTTACTTCGAAGTACTAGTTTTATAAACTATTGATATTTATTTAAGCACTCGTCATGTATTCTAATGCACTTGTAGGTATAGGCATTCGAACATATACCAATAATAGTCCCCTGCGTATTTCCCAATCATTTTCCAAGATACCTAAAGTATCCTTATTATCTTAATAAGAAACGACAATTTTACGTCGATAAGTTTGTCAATTGCACGGTATGAATTATTGAATTACGATTTCAATCATATATATATATACCTCCATCTAATACAAAGTTTTTATATGTATGTATCATCTTTAACAGATTATCAATAAGTTAAAATTGACCAATGTTGAATTTTGTGAGGCCGTTCTTGCTCCATTTTGTAAGGGTTACAAGAGGAAAGAGGAAAATGGTCTTCATCCTAAAAGGAAAAAAATCAAAGGAGGTTGATAAGTTGAAGAAGAAAAGGATGGTGATGGAACAAAAGTTGAAAGATCATGCTAAAGTCATCCAAGAATTGAAAAAAGACATCAAATGTTTGAAGTCATATAATGAATCTGGCCCTAAGGTATTGTTTCTCTACTATATGTGATAAATCCACATAATAGGTTACATCCACTTATAAATCATTATGAATGTTTGTTTTAATATCAAATAGTACAACGTCAAATTCGATAAAGCCTCGGACTTCGCACCTTCGAAAATCAAGCCATCTCCCTATACTAACACCTCTGTCGATCCTTCAGATATGCATAAGGCATCGACCCCTACCAAGGGCTTAGACGATCCTTTAGGTATACCGAAGTCATCGCCTCCTACAATGGACTCTAGTATTCCTTTTGGTATACACAAGGCATCTCCCTCCACGAATACTTCCACAAATGAGTATCCACCTCACGAAGAAGAAATTGAAATTGATGCTAAAAAGACATCTGAAACAATGCCAATGAATCATTGACCTGAAGTATCATTCTCTTCCTCCATGAAGTACAAGGTACCTTGCATGAACAATGTTTAAAATATTTAATAAATATTTCATGTGAGTTGGTTTTTATGATCATGTCATATTCTTCTTATTCAGCTGTCTACTAAGGTTGATAACAAACGTAGTTCGCCTAATATTTTCAAAAGTAATTATCTCAATAATGAACAAAATTCAGAATTCAAATTCGACGCTAATAAGGTATATATATACTTAATATTTAAAATTTTAATGTAAAAAAAATCACTCACATTCGGCTTCATGTTTTGTCTAATTTTTAGACTTATATATTTTTTGTTAGAAAATTGTTATCTATATAATAAACGCCTTTTCAATAATACCTCTCTAACTTTGATTTTTTATAGGCTGAATCCTCATCTCCTCCTATAAAGCTAGAGTCTGAAGACAACGACATTCTAGTTAGGGGGAAATCATCTGATTTTGATCAAAAGGTGTGTGGTCGTTTGTCCTACAATATCCCCTTTTGGGATCTATCCGGTATATTTATTATGTTGTAAGATTTTCAATCGAATACTTTGATTTCAAATGTATATCTATGCGCATTTACAGTTTCTTATTGTATGTCCTCGAAATTGTTAGGATGAAATGAAATTTGTAATCCTCGTATCAATTGGTTTCTTTAGCGAATAAGATGTATAAATTTTAAAAAATATATTATTTGAAATGTTATGTCATGGTCAATTTAAATACAATCAGTTGGTTATTCAAACGTAATTGTTAACTTCATATTTTAAAGGTGTGAAGTACCATACGAGTACGAGTAATTTATGCAATATTGTCATTTGTTGTAGGAGGGTGGGTATTCCATGAATCCTGGGAAGCCTGGGTATTCCATGAACCCTGGGAATTCTAAGAGAGATGTGAAACTCACGTACAATCAACTCACGTCATATCAATTCCCCACCAATTTCTATCGATAATTCCTTCATACCTCCTCTAGCTTTTATCATTGTTTTCCTTACCAACTACATCACCTATTATGCGTACTTGTACCTACAATGAAAATCACTATTCGATGCGTTGTTTTTGCTACAAACACCACTATACTAATACTTCTTCGCAAATCACATCAGGCCTTTATTCCCAATACACCAATATTTCTACATTCGACTCCATATTCCAAGTTTTGCTTATCGTGATATCTCCTCAAGGCCTTTGTCATAATCTTCGTGATTTAAAAATCTTAATCATGAGGGTAACTCTTACATCAAACAAATTGTTTCAAAATTAAATCACGCGTGAAGGGTCTAACAAATACTTCTTTGGCATAGCACGTAGAACACGCGGTGAACCTACTTAAAATCCAGTCAACTATTTCAAACGGTACCATAAGCCGCAAGTCACATGCCTTCTTTCCCTACTCCCAAAATCACAGTATTGGCCGGCTACTGTTTAAATATCACTGTAATATCAATTAATTCTTATTCATGTAACTATATATTTTTCCTAAATCATACGTATTTCCACTTATCACCCAATACTGATAGTACCATGATTAGCCTTTACAAATCTCGCAACTATCTCTTGTGAATTTCAATTCATAGGCGGTATCGTTGTCTTACCTTCTTCATCTATTTTCTCACAATTCCATTAAGTCACCATTAATGCAACCTTATCACAACATTATTCTTCTCGCGCCTTATATTGATCCACCTTGATGTCAGGACTACATTTTTCTACTTAACTCTTTCCTATCGTCATACCAAATCGTTTTAACAATACTATTCACTTATACAATCTTCAAATTCAACATGCTTCCCCATTCAAAAATTCATTTCTTACATCTCCTAATGAAGCGCATCTTTTACACATCAAGTTTTACCTTCAAATACTCGTTCGTTTTTGTTACACACCAAATTTCGGTTGTTAGATTGCACACCTCTATTCGGTAGATTCCTACTTAATCTTTTCAAAAACCTAATTCCTCCTTTACAAGGCATCATTCTACCCTCACTTTCTAACATTTACTTTTAGCCTTAATCCACACATACTCAATACCATATTATTATCATGTTATGACTATACTTATATCACAACATACATTTCTACTCATAATACTCCTTCCTACCTTACCTAACTGTGCCTATCTCACTAACATTATTTGCCCCATAGTTCTCAACTTTTTCGATAGTGGTGTAACTAGTTTGATTACTAGATCTATCTCAATAAATTTCTAGCTCCAATAAGTGTGAAAAACCTTAGCAACAATATATGATCTAAAGGAATCAATATTAAATAGAACTCCAATTTCTATCATCATAATTAAAAATCGTACCTTCTAAGACAGTGTCGGAGACAGTCGGTTCCTCTTGGGTCACAATCCCTGCCTGCGACGGTGATAGATGACATTCTCTCACGATATGTCCCACCTGACCACATGCGAATGTCAACGATTTCGTCTTCGTAGATTTCTGTAGAGTGAACCGTTGGTAAACTGGAGTCGGAAACCTCTGGGTCTGTCTCGTTGGTACTCTTGGCCTTGCCGGCATTGATGGAGCTCCAACTGCTCTATGACTTAGTGATGGGAAACTCTACAACTCAGTAGTGGAGGAGTTCTATATTGTGGATAGATTGATCCGGGGAAGATTAACCTCAAATACATCGGCCTCTTGGCCGGATCTGATCTGGGAAGAAAAGAAATCTAAGGTCAACTCATTTGTCCCTTGGAGGTCTGAAACTCTATCTCCTCTCATTCTATCATTTAAGCTCGATTTACCGTATCTCTATAATTGGTAATCTCAATCATCGACCTCCTGGCCCTTAGGTAAGTTTATAGTCCTCTAAAGAATTTACGGGCCTTCTACAGATCTGTCAGGATAAGCTCGGGAGCATATCGTGACAACCTAATGTACATCATATCTTAGTCTCTGTAATTGATAGATTACCCTGCACTAATCTCAAAAACTCTTAGTATTTGATTTCTCGAGTAATTTCAGATATAAATCTATCGAGAAATATCCTCTCGAAGTTTACCCACTCAAACGATCCATCTCCCAATACATTCATCTCAAAATGTTACTAATACTTAGCATCCTCGTCCAACTAGAACGTAATCACCGTCACCCATTGATTTCTTCGGCATTACATGTCACTCAAAATCTTTCAGGTCTTCAAAACCCACTTATTGACCTCAATCAGATCGAAAAAGTCTCCAAATCTTGATAGACGTAATCGTTGAAAATTCTACAACCACATCCTTGGATTTACCTGTCTTTTGGACTTGGGAATTCTCTCATCCTTCAAAGGCACGACCTGTGGTAATGGTCCCTAAGGTGGAATAGTATTTCCCTTTTGCGAAGAAGTCCAACGCTCCCTCATTTCTTGGATTTAGTGATGCGCCTTGCAATCGTGGTAAGTCTTGTACCATCTCTCACTTCCGATTGCTAGTCTTGTCTGTTCAGGATGGCACAAATATGTTATCAACTTTATTTAAACCTGGTGGCCGTATTGTTCCTTCAATTGGTTTGTCTAGCATCTTTTTGAGACACGCATCCTTAATCGATTGATATCGACCCAAACATTGTTCTCCTTTATATCCCAATTTACCACATTCGTAATATATCAGAACTCTTCTTTTCAACTGATTTAGTAGTATATGTTGTTTCTTATAAAATTCTTCTATCCATTGGGTTGGTATGTCTATAATATCACACCTCACGTATGGTTATTTTTCCTATGAATTTGCTAGTTTCGTAATTATCTGTCTCTTGTTGGATCCTAAGTGCCCTTCTTCAAATAGGCTTGGAGGCGATGATTGTATTATCCTTATTTCTTCTCGTAATCCTCCCTGTGCTGGGATATCTACTCTATGGTTCTTTTGGGATTCATCCTTAAAATAGTGGTTGAGCTTTTCTTCTATCTTCTCTAATCTCTTTGTCAGTTGTCCCACCATAATCATTTGAGCCTCAAACATCTCTGATTGTATCTTTTCCATGCGTGCTTGACTATGGGATAATTCCGAGACTGCTTCTATTAACTGTTCTATCTTGGTGAGTTTACTCGACCCAGGTAGGTCTTCCCCACCACTTTGACTCCGCGTCATGGGTCCAGTTGTAACTCTACTTCCTTGCATCTTTCCTAACCTGCGAGTTCAGTAATCTACTATTTATTAGAAGCAAGGTACTCCTTAGATCCATGTCAACATCATTCTTACGAAAGCATTAACCATGATTATAATACGTAATCTAGTAATGAACACCATTTTCATTACTGTAGAATGAACCTAGAATCTTATCTTAGACTTACTAAGCTCTACGGGCTTCTAGACACGGAAGAGCTCGTAATCCCAATACGGAACCACTGATAAGCTCAGACATCGGATTCCTAGTGACACTCTAGGATTATCTTTAATGCCTGTGGTATCAGTCTATTCTCCAAAACATAATGGATCTGTATCCCATACGGATCTATTATTGTGCTCTGATACCATCTGTGGCGCCCCGCCAAACGCTAACACAAATCCCAATGCCAAACCTCAAGGTACTAGGTGGCACCTCGAAATTTCGACATGGTCTCCTCTGTTTATGTTAACGTTTCACAGAACTCAAATCTGATAAACCAATTTATAATAAAACCTGTATATAAAGCTGTAAATACAGGAAAATAACAGCGGAAGACTAATTACATCTAACATGTAAGTAGATCAGAGTGCGGAAGATTTAATCATATACAGGCTTACAAAATACTCTCACTCTAACATAGGCCTAAACTCTCAATCCAAAAACTACATACATCCTGGATGAAACTGGCAATTCTAACGGATGTAGCCTTAGTGCTCACCAGGCAATAAAATCTGATCGTCGATCTGATCGACCAGATACTCCTCAATTACTGCCTCTACGCCTGCCTCGACAGCTGCAAGTGCTGAAACTAAAAAAATAGGAAGGAAAGGGTGAGTAACGAAAGTTACCCAGCAAGTCCACAGCCAATTCCTACCAATAACCCTTCCTAAGCATGATCGAATAAAGCATACTGAGTATTTTTAATACATGCAAGGTTTTACAAGACAAAATACGATCAACTGGTACATATAGCCAGGGATGAGCAACTAAACAGTTTTAAAAATTACACATAGCATCAATCATCCATACTCATCATACATTTTTCATTTTATGCAAATAAGATTACCAACATTGAAATAATAGACATGCTTCTCATTTATAATTCGAAATATAACAACAGATACATAATACAAATGGTGGAGTATTGGAATTAAAGAGTTGGGATTCACGGCTGGATCGCTCCCAGTCAGGACATGATATTCCCCAATAACATTGTAGTTCCTGATTTTGTGGCTGGTCGTGTCTACCACGCTTGCGGAACCATTTATCCGGCTCAGGCTGGCCGTTTGACGTGACCGTAAGCAATGGGTCTCTTTTCGATGTGTCAGAACGTTCGACTACTACTAGATTGTTAGTGATCACTGACTAATCATCTTCGTCTATACCTATCAGGCGTGCATGTGATTCCCAAATGACACTCCACTCGTATACGACCACCTTTACAATACACGTTCACTGGTAAAGATAAGAAAGGAATGGACCCGGATTCCAGTTGTGACTCCACTCTCATACGCGTCCCATACCACGTATGAGTTTGGTGGTCCCTACCGTACATCCCAGGATAGTGTACCCCTCCGGATGATGTGACACACTATCCCTTCAGGCATTCACAAACCCTTTAACAGCTCACAAAATAGCTACGTACATATATGATTTTTCATTTAAAACAAAAGAGAAATTAACAGAACAGGGTTGAGAACGGATATCCAGCTCCTACCATGCAACCGTGGCCAATCGGCCTAAAATAAATAACAGTACTCAGCGCAAGCGCTAACATAATCGGAAATAAACATGCAACCCTTTCATTAATAACCTGGATATCCTTTCACCAACCTACATACAACATACAATGTAAAATGCAGACATCACCCCTCGGGTGTGATTCTGACATTTTACCGTTCATTCCCTTTTCCCATTCTCTCAACATTTTCATTTTTCATCCTTTCAAATCAACCATTCATTTTCAATCTTTCAAAGTCATTCTTTTGGTCTTTCCATTGAAAACCACCGAAGTTTATTCAAAAACAAGGTCCCAGCGATGCTCGGGACCAAGGCTGTTAAAAATAGAGAAAGCTGGTAAAAATTTGGCTAAGTGTCGGAAACTCAATTTTTCAAAGTTCTCGAAATTGAAAACGGGTTTTTCGAAATGAAAGTCTCGATCATGAGATTCGACACCATATAATTTTTGTAATCTAATTCAAAGAAACGCGAAAGTTATTTCATTTTGAAAACTTGCCGAAAACGTCAAAAATTACGTTTTGTTCTTGAAACCAAAATTCGGATTTTGATCCTTTGAGATTTGGATCTTAAAACCATTCCCATTGTTCCGAAATGGGGGGTAAAACCTTAATTTTTAATGAAATGAAGGGTGAGAAATAGTGTATAAGGTGTGAGGAAGTCAGGCCAAGAGTCAGAACACTGTTCTGAAGAGAACTGTGTCTGTCGGTGGCTGTCGGCGGCAGGAACAAGATTCTGTCGGTGGAACCGACAGATTGGTCTTCGGCAGATGTCGGTGGGACCGACGGTCCTGCCGACAGCATAAAATTTCATCGCGTTATTTGGTTTCATCGGTGGCAGACACCTCATTCTGTCGGTGGGACCGACAGAATGCCTTCGGTAGGTGCCGGTGGCACCGACCCTACCCGCCTACAGCCTGAACCTCACTCGCGATTTTTGGGTTTTTCGATCCCTTTTTCGATTTCCTTTTTCATTCTTCGAACCATTCTACCCACCCACGATTTTGTTATCAAGATTCGATCAAACATAAGCAAAACACCTACTTCTACCATGAATTTGAAATCGAACAACAACTTTCTACGATTTAAATGCAAACAATAAGTTTTGTTTTAAAACCCTAAATGCACATTTCGGAAATCTAAAGCTACCAAGAAGAATTGGAAGTCCCTTACATGGTTGTGGACGTCGAACGTGATAAACTCGCACAATGATCAAGGTTGGTGGCTCGAGAGTTGAGGTTGGGCTGACTTGGATGCGAAACGAGCGAGGGTTTGCAAGGTATCCGACAATGACGTTTCCTTTCTCCTCTAAAATGAAGTATAGACCTAGCTCCTAACTTGATGAAGCCCTCGGACGGAAGATGTGGAGGTTTACTCGAGCTACCCGACTGGTTTTTGATGGAGGATGGAGAAAACGAACAAGAATGAACAACCAAAGGTAGTGAAGTTGTAGCCCTCGTCGTAGCTGACAACTTTGTCTTCTTCGTCGAGGTTCAACTCGGACTCGTTCGCTCACAAACTTGACGGAAATGGGTCGAAACCCTAGGGTGGAGAAGTGGCTACCGTTTGGTTTCCTTGGAAAAGAAGAGAAATGAAATGAAATAAAAGAAATAAGATTTCTTTTATAATAAAGCTGATGGCATACTTGTAATTTTTCCATCATTTCTAACTTCGTTCGTAACTTAACCATTCGGACTCGGAAATTGACAAGTAAATATACCATTTCGAATAATTTTTTGCTACGGACCTAATGGTATCATCAAATCTTTCCGATTCTCGCTCTAACAAAATTTTACTATTTTAGGTCCCACTTAACGCGAAATTCGAGGATTTTATAACTTTTCCATCCGAATTCGAATTCGGACTTGCTTACAGGCTAATGTATATATTTCGATCCTTTTGAATCTAATGGCGAAGTCGATTTTCCTCAAAATTAATCATAGCAATATTCGAATATTTTTCTCTAAGTCTTTCATTCGATAATTCCCTCCAAATCTCACCATTTACTTTCCTCGAGATATGAGTTGAAAATCTGGGGTGTTACAATTCTAGAATGATTAAATATTTCTCTGACTTTGTTACCACACAGATAATCGATGTATATTGCAAATTTCTTAAAAGGAGAGAGTTGCAACATCCAGATCATTTTCTCAAATGTCATTTCTTTAGTCGAATGTATATTGTACGTCCAATTGACATAGACACATCATTTACATATCTTTAAGTTAGATGTATATATCTTTATAATGCATTTTGTATTAATCGGTGTAGGTATTACTTAAGGAAGCTCAAGAAGATTACTCTGACTAGTCAGTGGGTAAGGTCTTGTTGAATAATTTTGAGAGTGTGTCGGGCGAAAAATTCCAACTAAATATAAACCTCAAAATGTTTACCAGACTTGACTATCTTAAATATCATATAACATCTTGTGATAAGGTTTGTTTTTTTCTTATCTCGTGCCTCCGTATATTTATTTTATTGTTAAATTACCTCTCATTCTCACATTGTTATTAATCGCTAGGTATTTTTTCCCATTCACGCAAACGCTCATTGGGCCATTGCAATATTGGACATAAAAAATAAGAAATTAGAATTTTTGGATTCCCTCTCTAAGGACTGTATGTCAGTCTATAAAGTTGAAATTAAAGCATTGGTATGTATTGATAAGTTATTTAATGATTATTACGATAATTTAGTAAGGAATTCCACAAATACTTATCACATTATAATTTGTTAATGCGTAGAAAGAATTTTTCTCGATAGTACTCAAGCAGATGGGGTCAGTGAAGATTGACATCCCACATTGGCCTTGTTACGATCGTAAGAACATTCCCAAACATACCAATACATGGGATTGTGGAATGTTTATTTTAAAATATATTGATTACGCAAACCGTGGGTTGGAATTTAATTTCAATCAGGTACTACTGTATCCCATTTATCTATTTTTAACTTAATTTGGAAACATTCAATTAGTAAGATTGATGACTGTTTTACGCATCACTCTTTGTAGGAAGATATGTCCTACTTCAGGTTGCGGACTATTCTTGAGGTGGTTATACAGATGGCATTATCTTAAACGGCATGAGCACTATGCATGAGTATCAAACGGCATGAGCACTTTCTTACTTTAAAATTAGGCTTAAAACATGGCCAAAAGGTTTGTTTCATTCAGATGTACTTACAATCATTATAAGACTCTATATTTTCATCTCGGGAAAATTTTGAAGTTCAGCTTTTCAGTTGTCACTGTAGGTACTGGACGTGGGATGTGGAACTGGTGGGCCGTTGAGAGAAATTACTATTTTTCTGTTACAATTTCATCGGTTAATATATTGTTGTGGAAGCAATGCATGTTAATTCTGCAGTGACCAGAAAATCACTCAGCACGCAAAAGAAATCTGGATTGGTGAGGAGTGCGTTGTACCATAAATATTACTCTCCAACTGACGTAGAATTCTCTGTCATGTGGGGGTTTGTGAAGATTTTGAAACTTTCAAAGAGTTGTGATATTGAAAAGGTACGAGTCTAGAACAGTGGCAATGTAGAAAAAATCTAAACCGTGAGGAAAATAAGCGAACACGATATAGCGGAGAGAGCCAAAAGATATGAAAGGCATCATGACCATTGCTTCTGATTGTGTTTTATTTCTAAGCAATTATGTGACTCAATTTCATTTGTTAGTGCCATATTGCTTCTCATTGACCTTGTGACATAATGGAATTTCAATACATAATATGAAATTTGAGCTTGTTTTATGATTTATCTTTTATTTTTAATTTTTTATTATTATTTCGTTTATTGTGATTGATGAATTAGATGACTGTGTTATTGTTTGTTAAACCTCCAAATTCGATTACGGGTTAAGATCACCAAATTCAGGAAGTTATCATTTTTCTTCCCCTTGATTACAATGTAAATGGTCGTATACTTTGAGTGGTCCGATTTCGAGAAGATGTTCCTAGATTGATTCATATCCGAGACGGCTCGAGAGATTAAACATCAGGAGTTCTCAAGTTTGGTGCAAGGCAACCTATCCATTACGGACTACGAGCTGTGATTTACTAGGTTATCACGATACGCACCCGAGCTCATTTCGATCGACCTGCAGAAAGCTCGTAGATTTTTCAGGGGACTGCGACCCTACCTAAGGGCCAGGATGTCAGTGATCGAGACCACTAGCTACAGAAACACAGTGAGTCGAGCTCAGAGGGTTGAGCAGGAGGATATGGAGTTGCAGACTTCAAGGGGGCAGATTAGTCGACCCCAGACTTCATTTCCCCCTAGGGCTGATCCAGCCAAGAGGCCGATGTTTTCGAGATCGAGTGCCTCTGGACCCATGTATTCACAGTATCGAGCTCCTATACCGTCGAGTTATGGACCAGTTGGGGCTTCAGTGAGGCCAACAGGGCCAAGGGGACCAACTAGACAGAGTGTGAGACCACCCATCCCACAAAGACCTGTTCAGACATGACCGTTAGCATGTTTTGGTTGCGGACAGTCGGGACACATAAGGAGAAACTGCCCTGCAGCACAGCAACAGCCGGGGGTGATTCCTAGACCCCAAGGCAGAGTTTACCACCTGACTCAGGAGGAGATACCAGTGTCAGACGAGGTGTTGGAAGGTACAATTTTTATTTCCAACATTAAGATTCGAGTTTTGTTTGATACCGGTTCTTCTAGATCATATATTTTCACTGATATTGCACGGTTGCTAGAATTAGAGATTTCTAATACAGGCCGGTTAATGAAACTATCTACACCATTGGGAGACCGACAAATAACTCAAAAATTATGTCGAAACTGTGTAATTAGGATAAAAGACCAAGAGATAAGTACCGACCTCATGACGTTAGATTGTCCTGACTTTGATGTCATTTTGGGGATGGACTAGCTAGTGCAGAACCATGCCTACGTCGATTGCTTCTCGAGATCGGTAGTCTTCAGGCGACTGGGTTATCCTAAAGTCAAGGTTCGAGGATCCAGGTATCGAGGAGACGGTCCTTTATACAACCAGTTGGGGACTTTGAGTATATCGGAACTAGAGACATCGACGGATACGGTAGAGGTAGTCAGGGAATTTGGGGATGTTTTTCCATACGAATTACCGGGTTTGCCTACATGTCGCGAGATAGAGTTTTCAATTGATTTTGTACCAGGCACAGGGCCTATCTCCATCGCACCATACAGAATGGCCCCGGTAGAAACCCGAGAGTTGAAAGTGTAGATTGATGAGCTTACTAACTTGGGGTTTATTCAACCGAGTTCCTCACCCTAGGGAGCACCGGTTTTGTTTGTTAAGAAGAAGGATGGGTCACTTCGGTTATGTATCGACTACCGGAGGTTAAATCAAGTGACCATCAAGAATAAGTATCCCCTTCCGCGCATTGATGATTTATTCGACCAACTACAGGGTGCCCAATATTTTTCTAAGATTGATTTGCGATATGGGTACCACCAGTTGAGGATCCGGGAAGCAGATATTCTGAAGACTGCATTTCGGATTAGGCTAGGGCATTTTGAATATCTAGTGATGCCTTTCGGTCTGACAAATGCACCGGCAGCATTCATGGATTTGATGCACCGGGTATTTTGGGAGCACCTCGACAAGTTTGTCATTGTGTTCATAGATGATATCCTAATCTACTCTAAGTCGAGGGAGGACCACGAGAGACATCTCAGGATTACACTTCAGATTCTACGAGAGCATAAGCTTTATGCCAAGTTTAGCAAGTGCGAATTCTGACTCTAGAAGGTGAAGTTCCTAGGACACGTAGTGTCCAATGAAAGGATAGCGGTAGACCCTTCTAAGGTTGAAGCCGTGCTGATGTGGAAGCAGCCGAAGACAATGACCGATATTAGAAGTTTTCTTGGGATGGCCGGCTACTATAGAAGGTTTATTAAGGGACTATCCACCCTTGCACCACCGTTGACGAGATTGACACAGAAAAACTTCTGATTTGAATGGGATGACAAGTGCGAGACTGCATTCCAAGAATTGAAGGAAAGGTTGACGACCGCTCCAATTTTAATATCACCAACTCCTGGTGAAAGTCTAACGATATTTGCAGATGCTTCTGGGATTGGTTTGGGAGCTGTATTAATGCAGTGTGGGAAGGTAGTAGCATACGCATCGAGGAAGTTGAAAAATCATAAGAAGGATTATCCTGTCCATGATCTTGAGTTAGCCCCTATAGTGTTCGCATTACGTATTTGGAGATACTACCTATACGGAGAGAAGTTTGAAGTATTCTCCGATCATAAGAATCTTAAGTACACATTCTCGCAACGGGAATTAAATATGAGGCAGCGACGTTGGATGGAATACCTCAAGGACTACGACTTTACCCTCGAGTATCACCCAGGGAAAGCCAATGTTGTTGCCGATGCATTGAGTAGAAACACTGTAGCTCACATGATGATGAAAGAATGACAATTGCTTGAGCAAGCCATAAAAACAGTGTTCAAGACTTCGAGGGAAACGTACAGACCGCACATCTACTTGGGTACGTTGAGGATTGAAAACGAGTTGATAACGTGTATTAAAGAAGCCCAGCAAGTAGATGAAGATGTAGGAGAATATGAACTGAGAGCTAAGGACCTGACCGACTTGGATTGGTCGATAGGATCAGATGAGGTTCTCAGATTTTGAGGTAGGATGTGGATACCGAAGGACTCATAATTGAGGTCTGACATACTGAGTGAGGCACACCATTCTCGATATTCGATACACCCAGGAGGTACAAAAATGTACAAAGACTTGCGAAGAAATTTTTGGTTTCCGGGTATGAAAAAGGTAATTGCAGAATATGTAGGTAGATGCCTAACTTGCCAACAAGTCAAGGCAGAACACCGTAACCCAGCAGGCTTACTCCAACCATTACCCATAGTGAAATGGAAATGGGAACATGTGACCATGAACTTCATAGTCGGGTTACCAAGAGCCAGTGACGGGTCATATGCTATATGGGTAATCGTGTATCGACTAACGAAATCGACACATTTCATCCCAATTCGAGTTTTATTTGGCGTTGACAGACTAAGCCAGATATACGTAGCTGAGATAGTTCTACTACTTGGGGTGTCGATTTCCATCCTGTCAGATAGGGATCCCAGATTCACTTCACGATTTTGGGAGAGTCTCCACAAAGCCATGGGTACTCAATTGAATTTTAGTACAATTTTCCACCCACAGTCTAATGGACAATCCGAGCGAGTTATTCAGATTTTAGAAGATATGCTACGGGCATGTGTGTTGGATTTTGGAGGAGGTTGGAAGCGCCATTTACCGTTGGTGGAATTCTCCTACAACAATAGCTTTCAAGCTAGTATTGGCATGGCACCATTCGAAGCCTTATACGGTAGGCCGTGTCGATCACCGATATGTTGGGCAGAAATAGGAGATGTCACAGTATTGGGACCCGAGATTGTTGAGAAAACTACTGAGACAATGCGTATTATACGGGACAGACTAAAAACTGCTCAGAGTAGACAGAAAAGCTATGTGGACAAGCGACGCAGACCTTTGGAATTTCAAGTCGGGGATCGAGTATTCTTGAAAGTATCGTCCCGAAGAGGAATCTCCAGATTTGGCGTGAAGGGCAAGTTAAAGCCGCGGTTTGTGGGACCATTTGAGATAGTTGAACGGATTGGTCCAGTGGCTTACAGATTGATCCTACCCCCACAGCTTGAGCAGGTTCATAATGTATTCCACGTGTCCATGTTGAAGAAATACTTACCAGACCCTTCGCACGTGGTAGACTTACGGGAGTTAGAAGTAGACGACGACGTGTCATACATGGAAGGTGCGGTACGAATACTTGATAGGAGGGTAAAACAACTCAGATCCAAAGCCATTCCTTTAGTCAAAGTATTGTGGAGGCACCACAACATTGATGAGGCCACTTGGGAAAAAGATGCCGAGATGCAGGCTAAGTACCCAGAATTGTTTTAAAGACTAAGGTACTATCTTAATTTCGAGGACGAAATTTTTATTAAGGGGGGAAGAATGTAACACCCCGTGTTTTTATCTCGTATCTTGAGGAGATCAGATAGTATTTATTCAAAGAATATTCTAAAAAGATAACTTAGAGTAAAATACCCGAATTATACTATGTTCATTTTTGTTGAAAATCGACTTCGCCATTAGTTTCAAAATGATCGAAATATATACTTTAGCTTGTAAGCAAGCTTGAATTCAAGTTCGGGTAGAAAAGTTAACAAATCCTCGAATTTCACGTTAAGTGGGACCCCAAAATAGTAGAATTTCGTTAGAGCAAAAATCAAGAAGATTTAACCACATCATTAGGTCCGTAACGAAAAATTATTTGAAATGGTATACTCGTTCGTCATTTTTCGAGTCTGGATAGTCAAGTTACGGTCGAAACTAGAAATAATAAGAAAATTACAAGTATGCCCTCGCACTTGTTATAAAAGAAAACTTATTTTCTTTTAACTCATTCTCTTTCTTCTCCAAAGCACCAAAAACTCAGATTTTCTCAACCTAGGATTTTTCCTTCTCTTCTCCTCAAGATCCGTTAAGAACGAAGGACCGTTGAACTTTGTCGAAGGAGACAAAGTTGTCGGCTACGACGATAGTTACAACCTCACCTTCCTTGTTAACCCATTCTCATTTGTTTTCCCCATCCTCCATCAAAATCCAGCCATATGGTTCGAGTGAATCTTAACACATCTTCACCTAGGGTTCCATCGAGTGAGAGTTAGGTCCACCATTCATTGTGGAAGCAAAGGAGTGCCGTCGTCAAAGGGGTTGCAAACCCTCGCTCACTTTGCATCAAACTCAGCTCAACACCAACTCTTTCACCACCAACTTTGATTCTTGTATGAGTTCATCACCTTTAGCGTCCACAATCAAGTAGGGGACTTTCGATTCCTATTGGTAACCTTAGATTTTCGAAATGTGCATTTAGGTTGTTTAACAAACCTTATTGCTTGTTCTAAATCGTAGAAATCTTTGTTTGAATTGAAATTCATGCTAGAAATAGAGATTTGATGATGTTTTATCAATGTTTTTAATGTTGAATTTGTGGGTGGGTTGAGGGGTTTGAAGAACGGAACAAAGATCCAAAGAAGGGATCGAAAAACCCAAAAATCGCGAGTGTGTTTCAGGCTGTCGGCGGGAAGGGTCGGTTCTACCTGCACCTGCCGAAGGCATTCTGTCGGTCACACCGACAGAATGAGGCTTCTACCACCGACGAAACCAAGAAGCCGTCAAAAATTTTGTTCTATCGGTAGATGCCGTCGGTCCCACCGACACCTACCGATGAGTATTTTGTCGGTTCCACCGACAGAACTATGGTTCTACCACCGACAGCCACCGACTGAAACAATTCTCTTCAGAACTGTGTTCTGACTCTTGGCTTGACTTCCCCATTGCCTATACACTATTTCTCACCCTTATTTTCATTAAAAACATTTAAGTAAATGGCCATTTACTTTAAGTTCTTTAATGAAATTAAGATTTTACCCCCCATTTCGGAACAATGGAAATGGTTTCGAAATTCAAATCTCAAAGGATTAAAATCCAAATTTTGGTTTCAAGAACAAAACGTATTTTTTGACGTTTTCGGCAAGTTTTCAAAATGTAATAACTTTCACATTACTTTGAATTAGATTTCAAAAACTATATGTTGTCGAATCTCATGATCGAGACTTTCATTTCAAAAACCCATTTTCAATTTCGAGAATTTTGAAAAATTGAGTTTCCGACACTTAGCCAAATTTTCACTAGCTTTCCTTATTTTTAACAGTTTTGGTCCTGTGCATCGCTAGGACCTTGTTTTTTAATAAACTTTGATGGTTTTCAATGGAAAGATCAAAATAATGACTTTGAAAGATTGGAAATGGATGGTTGATTTGAAAAGATGGAAAGTGAGAATGTCGAAGGAATGGAAAAAGGGAATGAACGGTAAAATGTCATAATCACACCCGAGGGGTGATGTCTGCATTTTACATTGTATGTTGTGTGTAGGTTGGTGAAAGGATATCCAAGTTATTAATGAAAGGGTTGCATGTTTATTTCCAACTATGTTAGCGCGTGCGCTGAGTACTGTTGTTTATTTTTAGGCCGGGTGGCCACAGTTGCATGGTAGGAACTGGATATCCATTCTCAACCCTGTTCTGTTAATTTCTCTTTTGTTTTAAATGAAAAACTATATATATACGTAACTATTTTGTGAGCTGTTAAAGGGTTTGTGAATGCCTGAAGGGATAGTGTTCACATCATCCGGAGGGGTGCACTGTCCTGGGATGTACGGTAGGGACCACCAAGCTCATATGTGGTATGGGACGCGTATGAGAGTGGAGTCACAATAGCAAATTCGGGTTCATTCCTTTCTTATCTTTATCAGTGAACGTATATTGTAAAGGTGGTCGTATACGAGTAGAGTGTCATTTGGGAATCACATGCAAGCTTGATAGGCATAGACGAAGATGATTGGTCAGTGATCACTAATAATCTAGTAGTAGTCGAACGTTCTGACACATTAAAAAGAGACCCATTGCTTACGGTCACGTCAAACGGCCCGCCTGAGCCGGATAAATGGTCACCAGTGTGGTAAGTGTAGCGACTGGCCACAAAATCAGGAACTAAAAGCCAGATTTATGTTGTAACATCATGTCCCGATTGGGAGCGATCCAGTCGTGAATCCCAACGCTCAAATCCCATTACTCAACCACTTGTATTATGTATCTGTTGCTATATTTCGAATTATAAACTGAAAAGCATGTCTATTATTTCAATATTACCAACTGTATTTGCATAAATGAAAAATGTATATTGAGTATGGATGATTGATGCTATGTGTTACTTTTAAACTATTTAGTTGCTCATCCCTGGCTATATGTACCAGTTATTCGTAGTTTCAATTGTAAAACTTGCATGTTTTGAAATAATGCAGTACAATTATTCGATCACATTAGGTGATGTTATTAGTAGGAATTATTTGTGGACCTACTGGGTAACCATTGTTATTCACCATTTCCTTCCATTTTTTTTTAGTTGTAGAGCCTTCAGTTGGCGCAGCGGGTGCTGAGCTATTAGCCACGAAACACCTCGTCGGTCAGATCGACGACCAGAGTTCGTTGTCCGGTGAGCATCATGACTACTTCTATTAGGAGTATGTTCGTCCTAGGAGGTGTACATAGTGTTTTGGGACCGACTGCTAGGGCTATGTTAGATCGAGGATAAATTTTTGTAATCCTGTATATTTTACCATTCGTCATTCAGTCTCTTCCATACCTTGTATGTTTTTGTCACATGTTTTATACAAGATTTGTTTTGATTACTGTTTTATCATGTTTGAGTTCCGTGGAACGCTAACATAAACAGATGAGACCATGCCGAAATCTCGAGGCACCACCTAGTACCTTGAGGCAGCCTTCGGATTTGTGTTAGCGTTTGGCGGGGTGTCACATACTTGTTTTATTGACTATGTAAGGCAAGAATGAGTAAGAAATTTAAATAGATTTAGCGAATACTAAAACAATGTCAGAAGGAGCCTTTTGACATTATATCAAAACTATTTTAGTCAATGTCAGAAGGCGCCTTTTGACATTAGATAAGAAGTATTTTAGTCAATGTCAGAAGGCACTTTTTGACATTAGATTAGAATTGCTTTATTCAATGTCAAAAGGCGTCTTTTGATATTAGATCAGAACTATTTTAGTCAATATCAACATGCTCATTTTGATATTTGATCATAAATAATAAATAATTTAGTCAATATGAAAATGCTCATTTTGATATTAGATCAAAAGAATTTTATTCAATGTTAGAAGGAGCATTTTGACATTACATCAAAACTATTTTATTCAATGTCAAATTTTAATATTAAAATTCTAATTCAAACTACCGAAAAGTAAGCATGAGTTAACTTGACTTTATTTATGATCAAACCATCGTAATTTACGATAATTTAAAATAGTTTTTAATTATTAGTACAGAATAATGAAACACCTAAGAACATAAATCAACCTGGGTTCATATGCAAGTTTTAATTAAAATAATCATTTGGCTTCATAGAAAATAAATATCATAATAAGAGAAATGATAGAAAAGAAAATTATCTTATTTTATTGATCTTGATCTGAAACTAGCACCCTTACAAACTTGAAACTAATAACGAAATTAAATATTAACAAAACTTTAAAACTATAAAAGAATAGAAGAAGAGAGGTTGATCTGAAACTAGGGTTCGAAAACCTACCCTAACTAAAATTACCTCCAAACCCATTCGACTTCAATACAAAGTACTTGTATCGGCTAAAATCCTGCATAAATCTCTACCACCGCACTAGCCAAGTTGACAATGCCCATATTGCCACCAATAGCATGTATGTTTTTTCAAATAAATGGCCAATGGAAGTCTTAGAAATAGACAATGGTAGAAGCAAGTACTAAAACATTAAAATATGGTATTGGATGCGGCATTGAAGGAGAATGAACAATAGCAACTTTTGTCCAACTTCGATTAGCTCCAAAGATCAACTCAGGTCAGGCATAAATGACTATGCAGTTTGAGAGAGGGGTTCATCCCATACAGTACACATGCAATACACTTGAATCATCACCTTTAGTGGCATAATAATTTTGTTAGACACATATCTAACAGAGTTTTTTACGGATGAGAACTAAATAACAGAAAATGGTACAAATAACTCAAAACTGTAGAACTGGAAGAGTGACTAAAATAGAAACCTGAGGAGCTGCAATGGTCATCGTCTCTTTGAAGGCGTTTTACCAAAAATCGCATCTATTTTCTGATTGTTTGAGGCGTTTCTCACCAAATGCCACTGATTTAGTCTCTTGGAAGGCGACTAATCTAAAACCGCTATTGATGTTGCTGTTTAGGCGACGCTTTGCTAAATCGCCCCAAAAAAAGGCCTCTAAAAGCCCCTTTTTTGTAGTGTGTCAAAATGCTTCTTTAGACATTTAATAAAAAATCATCATCTAATCTCAAAATGAGCCTTTTGACATTGGCTAAATTATTTTTGATCTAATGTCAAAAGTCTCATTTTGACATTAACTAAAATACTTCTGATCTAATGTCAGAAGGAGCCTTCTGACATTGACTAAATTACTTCTGATCTAATATCAGAAGGCGCCTTCTGACATTGACTAAATTACTTCTGATCTAATGTCAAAAGGCGCCTTCTGACATTGACAAAATTACTTCTGATCTAATGTTAGAAAGCGCCTTCTGACATTGATTAAAATACTTTAGATGTAATGTCAAAATATTCATTCTGACATTGTTTCAGTGTTTGTTAAATCTATTCAAATTTCATGACAAGTATAGGACCATTTACATTGTAATCAAGGGGAAGAAAAAGGATAAATAGATTATGAATTTAGTAAATGACACTTCAAACACATAAAGATGATCTAAAAGATCCTCTATTGCCTTGTCAACTTTTTAAATGGTACATAAATTAGATGAAAAATAATTTACAAGCGACACATTTAATATTGTGATGAAATTAATCAAACTTGGTTTTTCATCAAAAACTTTAGAATCTAAACATACGTAATTAAATTCTTAAGTCTATAGTAACAAAATTAATCTTCAAAGTCAGAAGAACTGTCATTGTCTTCATCCGACATAGCATAAGTAGATGCATAGTTGGGATCGTTATCAACTTCATGTGATGAAATCCATACAACTCGTCTACACATTCTTGATACCTAAGGTTACTCATAACTGCCGCTTGGAGTGAATATAGGTTATGATGCGGCATCGAAATCGCACGTCTTTTTGGGATAGGTACTTACACGAGTTTGGATGTTTTAATCAATTTCTTTGAATCCCTTACAAGTAGAATCCATTCGATTTCTAGCATGTGCTTTCTATATGCATCTCCCGTCCGAAATCCACGACGTATATTCTCATCGTGATTCATTGCAACTTCTAAGTAGGAATAAAATTTGGATTCTTTCCCTCAATAAGACTATATAATGAATATAAAGTCGTATAACTATTAATGGAGTTATTAAGTGCATTTACATTGAAATTTAATGCTTACCAAATGACATTTAATTCCTTATGAATGCTCATGTCACCATATTTCATTTTGCCCACCTAACTCCCTGCACAAAAGTTAATAAATTTATCACTTTATTTATTAGGGTCAATAAATGCATATTAACACTGCTACATACATAATATCCACATGTCTCAGTTTAAGCTTGATCGGACGTGAACTAATAGTTTCAAAGAATAGATATTACTTACCAAACTACATTTAACTCATCATAAATGATAGTGTCACCATGTAATTATATTATACTATTTAATTTTACCGACACAACTCCCTACCAAGGTTTTATGCACCGACTTCGCATCATACGCCTTAGTTTCTTGCCTTCATCAAGCAAATCTTGCCAAAATGCATATTTCCTAGCATTCTCATTTTTATAGATTAATTCGATAAGTTTCGAGTACATTTCAGGGTCGTAATAATCAAGTTTGAGCTCATCAACCTCATTCTATAGCACATTTTCCATGTTAGAACTGATTTGCCTTTGTAAAAATAACTCTGAAGGTGTTGGTATTTTTTGAGTAAAAACACCTTCCTATTTATAAAATCTTAGGCTCGTTTATTGTGAAGCCTTATTTTATTCAATACATGAAAAATATAAAAATTAAGAGATAATGACTTGACTTGACATATGTGACACATTGATTCTTTTTGTAAAATTTCGAGAATTTTTTTCAAAGATTTGTGTAAATTTGAGTGAGTGAATGACTTGACTTGACATCTGTGACACATTGATTTATTTGTAAAATTTTTATAAATTATATTTACAAAGATCTGTGTAAATCTAAGTGAATGACTTGACTTAACATCTTTGACATATTGATTCTTTTGTAAATTCTCGGGACAAAAATATTTTCAAAGATCTGTGTAAATCTGAGTGAATGATTTGACTTAAATATTGAATAATTTTATTTATTCAATCTCATAACTCTCATTCTATGATTTGTAGTAGTCTGTAAATATTAAAAAAAAAATTGAAAACAAATCTTTGGAAGACCTTTCAATAGTTTCCAAAAAATATATCCACTTTAAACTTTTATTGCCAAATTTTAAAAATAGACATCAATTCCTTAATTTTTATTTGATCTGGATTAACTTCAATAAAAGTTACTTAAAGATGATGTCTACCATAAAACTAATGGTACATTAGTTTAGAGTCCTTAAAAATAGAATCCTTAAAACCAAGTTAAATTCCTTGTACAAGTTAAAAATTTTAAACCGTGTAAGTGAATATGCCATATGAAATAACTTTTTTTTATTTGGCCATCGCAATTAAGTGCATTGTTGCTACTAGAACTTTAAAACTTGAAGATTGAATTTATAATATTTGATAATAATCATGTTGGCCAACTCACACATAATGACAAAATTTAGAACCTCTTAAATAAATGGCAATGCCTGCAAATTAATCCCCAAAGGTACATACAAAAAATGTTTCTCATTCCAAAATATACTCAAAAATACAGTTATATATAGAATAAAGTTACACATTTCTTTTCTCCATAAATGGCAATGACTTTCAGTAGTTATATTTTTCCTTATTTCAGTAATCATGAATCGCCCCCAGATATATATATAATATTTTTTAATTTTAAAAAGTTCATAATTCTATAGAAATTTCGACAGCATCTCCTCTTAAAAATAGGCATATCAAATGTTCATGATAAACCTTAATAATATTAATAACACTAAAGACCTCTCTTCGATAGTCTCGAGCATAAAAAAGAAATATAGTAGAAGCACATTGTAGTAAATAAACAAATATAGATGCATGAATCCACTCATGTTTGATACCACGTAAAAGTAGAAACAATAGCTAACACTAATAAAATTGAAGTTGAGCATCCACATAGTTGAAATCTGCATGAACCAATCAAAGTAGATGAGTCAAATATAGTTAAGGTTGATAGTGTACGCAGAATGCATAAAAAATTACCAAATTACCCTTATAAATATATATTTACAAAGCTGATATTTAGGGAATGGATCAAGGTATGCCATATGAAATTACATATGTAAAAACAAAATCGGTTTTAATAAATTTCCAAAATATGGGTTAGGAATTTGGGATTGAGCTGATTTTTTTTTAGGATGATCTCTATGATGGGAAGATCATCCGAAAAAAAGTTAGTCCAATAATTTGTAAATCACTTATGATGGATTTATAAGTTTCAGATTGAGGTTATTTCTTGTGAAGATGATCTTCTCATCATAGTGACCATCCTATTTCTTGTGAGGATGATATATAATAAATTTATAAATATAATATTTTTTAATTTTAAAAAGTTCATAATTCTATAGAAATTTCGACTGCATCTCTTCTTAAAAATGAACATATGAAATGTTCTTAATAAACATAATACGCAATCCAACATAATGCACACAGAATGCATAAAAAATTATTATATAGAAGTAGTTTATTCAATGTCAAAATGCGCCTTTTGACATTAGATCAGAACAATACGGTAGTCAATGTCAGAGGGCGCCTTCTGATATTAGATCAGAAGTAGTTTATCCAATGTCAAAAGGCGTCTTTTGACATTAGATCAGAAGTAGTTTATCCAATGTCAAAAGGCGTCTTTTGACATTAGATCAGAATAATACGTTAGCCAATGTTAGAAGGCGCCTTCTGACATTATATCAGAAGTATTTTATCCAATGTCAAAAGGTGCCTTTTGACATTAGATCAGAACAATACGTTAGTCAATGTTAAAAGAGGCCTTCTGACATTAGATCAGAAATATTTTATCCAATGTCATAAGGCGCCTTTTGACATAGATCAGAAGTATTTTAATTGTCTTCCTATGTTACTATTTTTTGTGCGTAATACACTTGTATGCAAAATACGTGCATCTTAACAAATCACTGAAACATAGAACTCAATTATACATGTTTCAAAAATCAGAAAATTGGCATCTTACATGAATATAGGTATACTACATGAATTTTGGTGGGTAGGATTCGTCCTAGTAATGTGTAACCGTACGTCCATACCATGTGATGTTATATAATGAAAAAGATTATGTACGGCCATACACAAATGGATCTTATATCTTGATTACAAATTTAACATATCATATATGGATATACAACTGAATCACATATTAAACAATGCAACTGCTACCCAAAACAATAATAAATTAACAAAATCTAGAGCTATAGAGAACAAAAAACAGAGCAGTTACAAAAATAAATGTTGGAAGCCTTACCAATGAGTGATTGAGTATCTGAGTCTAAGAAAAATCATTCTTTTAATCTTCTCCACGAACATTGATTTTATAAAAATAATAGACTCGCGGTGCAATGTCAGAACAATACCTTAGTATCTTGCATTTTGTCAGTTAGTTCTCTTTGTCTCAAACATCTGAATCAACACACAATATGGCAAGAATATTATAAAGGCCGGATACCTTACCATGAAGCACCATCCACAAGACCATCACGAACAGTACAGCAACTCTGTTGAGTCTTTACAGGTGCATTCTTATAGGCCCCACCAATGGTGAGGAGATGGGCATAAATCCACACTATCGCCACCGAGCAATTTCTCCGCAAACCAGTCTAATATATGCCATTTTGAGTGTAAAACATGTGGTATGTACTACAATTAAGCATTTGAAAATTGATGCAATTAGTATAATAAATATCAATCACTATAAACATAATATTATAAAAATACTTTCCTTAACAACGTAGTAAGCACATAAGTAGAATAACACATAAGCAACAACAAACTTGACGTCTTCCTCGTTAATGGATGAAATCTGGTTGTTATCAAAATTGTACCACCTATTCTCATCTACAAGCAGTAGGGTGAATAAAATGGAATCAGCACTCCAAACATAAGGTACCTTTTGACATTGAATCAGAACTATTTTGGAAGATGTCTGAAGGCACCTTTTGACATTAGATTAGAAGTATTATTGTCAATGTCATAAGGTGCCTTCTAACATTAGATCAAAAATAAATTCTTTAATGTCAGAAGACACCTTTTGACATTAGATCAGAAGTATTATAGTCAATGTCAAAAGGTACCTCTGGACATTAGATCAGAAGTAAATTCTTCAATGTCAGAAGGCACCTTCTGACATTAAATCAGAAATAAATTCTTTAATGTCAGAAGGCCTCTTTTGACATTAGATCAAAAGTATTATAGTCAATGTCAAAAGGTGCCTCTTGATATTAGATCAGAAGTAAATTCTGATAATGTCAGGTGTTCATTAGAAGGCACCATTCAAAGGTTTTTAATTGCCTTCCTATGTCACTATTTTTTGTATGTGATACACTTGTATGCAAGATACGTGCATCTTAACAAATCACTGAAACATAGAACTGAATTATACAAGTTTCAAAAATCAGATAATTGACATCTTACGTGGATATAGGTATATTACACGAATTTCGTGGGTAAGATTCTCCCTAATAATGTGTAACTGTGCATTGTTGCTATTGTTATTCTTGCAGCATTCGGATAGAAGGACCTGACCAATGCTTACTTTTGCACAAGTTCCAAGAGGTTTCCCAAACGTACCCCTCATCCCAGTTTGGAGCCTATCAGCTCCGGCACATGAAAGCATATTGTTGATCTGCAGAACATGGAAAGGATGTACCCTCACTCTCAAATGAAATGCATCATTCCTAGCGAAATTGGTCATGTACTTGTTACAGGCAATCCTAGCAACCTCAAGAGCCTCACTCGAGACATTCTACTTCTCCCAACTCACCAAGTGGACACAAAATGGGAACTCGTCAACTCCCTTCTTCTTCATCCCCACATCATAGATCCTGATATTTGCGTCAGGGACACCACCACAATAGCGTGATTTTGGATATGGCTTGTTCTTATTTTGCCTATAACATCTTGCCGGTAATCGAAATAACATAAACACTCTGAACTATAGCGTTTCATCTTAGTTTTGCAAAAATATGAACAAATCTCAAACAAAAACACAGTTTTATAAAAAACCAAATATGAGAACTCAGTTTTACAAACTAAGGTAGAATGTTAAATCTAAAATCCACTTTGTATAGTAATAATACCTATGTCTATGAGTCCAACAAATTATTTTTATTTGATTTGTATGGAGTGCCTCTAATATCACATGAGATCTCGGAATTTGTCAAATGATTAAATCTTCTTTTCAATGGTTAAAACATGAACAAATGACTAAAATTAGAGCAACTACACAGTTTGTAAGAAAAAGAAGGTAATAGCTAAGATACAATTAATTGATAGCAAGTATTAAGAAATGGGTATTCTTCAACTTTTCTTCTCCTCTACTAAAAACCCAAAAGTAATCTTCAATAAATTACAACAAAACACAGATCTCAACACAACCCAAATGCCAAAATTCTCACAAACCCACAGAGAAAAAAGTAGAAATCTAAGTTCCCAACAAAGTCATTGTTGCTACCACCCAATGAGTGATTGAGTATATGAGTCTAAGAAAAATCATTCTTTTAATCTTCACCACTAACATTGATTATATAACAATAATAGAGTCATGGTGCAATGTCAGAACAATACCTTAGTATCTTGTGTTTTGTTTGCTAGTTATATGCAACTCAAACATCTGAATCTACACCCAATATGGCAAGAATATTATAATTAAAAGACGATACTTATATTGCTTTAATATATGAAGCAATGAGTATTTGAATGATTCCACCTTTCATAATTCAACAGGGCATAGTAAAGTAGATTTTATATTTGTTTACCTGACGACAACTCAATTACTTCTTTATTGTCGTTTTGTCAATTTCTTTTAACTCTACCCAACGTTGCAGCCCGAGTTCGAAATGACACATTTTGTATTTGGGATGTTTTCTTTCGTAATGACGTGTCATTCTCTGTGGTACTCCCTGGTCGTCGTGATGCCCAAATTTTTTGGATTTTTCGTTTCACTTTGCATATCGCAAGGACCACATAAGAAAAGTTATACATTTATAAAATACTTTAAAACAATATTGTGAATATTAAACAATCAAAGCAACTCACCTTCAATTTTTCTTTGACTATTATTTACATCACGATCGTCCTCATCCTCTTGTACATTACCTGCAAGTATTAAAAGGTTTAATTTAGTACCAATGTATATATATCATAATTGAAAATCTTCATTTATTTTCACTTTCGATACAAAAAAAAAATACATCTTAGTTCTATCAGTACGATTCACATGTATACCTTATTACAATAAAATTGTACATCCCACGTCTCATAAAGGATCCATTGTATTCATATAAAAATACAAATTAAGCAAAATAGAACAAATCTAACTAACTCCTCATAGTTTTCCTACTCAGTTGGTCAGCCCCCTTCCCTTTTTGGGCTCTTTCGTTCATTGCAGATTGACCTCCATCATCGTCTAACGGAGGAGATGGACTCCGTTGTTGTGGATGAATAATTTTGTACACATTCCTCTGGCACATCAACAATGTCTCTGGTTCTTGGTTGGGTCCTAAGGAAATGGATTCTTTCAGTAGACCCAATGCTATATTTCGCATCTCGACCTAACCCACATACATATGCACTAATTAATATTGCAAAAATGAGTAAATAATAAGACACAAGTTTGATTCAAATATGCAAAATCTAATCTACTGACTATGAAATTACCAGTTTAGCGATGTTTTTGGGGACAGACGCTCTATCAAATTGAGTTGGTCGTTGTCGTATTACTTCAATACGATTGTCCGAGTTCTGGACGATCGTATGAGATATGTTGGCGAACCATTGTTGATAAGCAAATTCAGCATCCCATGGAGAACTTACTTTAGATGCCAAAGTTTTGAATTTGAAGACATGCTTGAACCAATTCTTATAATGTTCCTCCATAAATTTGTACTCAACCCAATAAATGAGTACATTCAGACCCCTTTGTTCGAAGGTAGGTCGTATCGGATAGGAAGGGATGGTTTGGACATAACCAAACTGTCAAAGACACCTTACCGGGTGGTATGGTTCAACGACGTTGTCCGCTCTCAGACAACCATTGTAGAACGTGACTGGGTTAATTGGATAATATTGTCTGTCCTCTCTATATGGGTCCCAGATCACCTGCCAAACATATAAATTAGATTAAACATAATTACAAGCTCATTATATTATAGAAAATTGGATAAAATGCTTACCTCTTCCTTGACCATATCATCTATGGTCTGGCGTAGACGTTGCAGTTCGTCAGTGGAAATAACATTTACAAAAGTTGATTTCCACCGCTTGATATGGGGGTCACCAACATGATATTCATTATTCAAACCCACTTGGAATTGTGGGAAATGTTCATATATCCATGCCTGCAAATGAAAATACTGACTTGTTATTATATATACATCAAATTAATAATAAAACAAGATCTAATCTATGCATACCTATAGCAATGGAAGATATCCAGCTATTTGTGTCACATCCTTTCTTGATGCGCACCCCAGTTGTCTATACAAAATCGCCAGTAAAGCGGTACCCCAAGAGAAGTCTTTGACGTTCTGAACGTCGCGCAACAATGTAAGGTATCTTGAGAATACCTTATTTCCGATTTTATCGACAAAAATTGTTTATCCCAAAACATATAACAAATATACTCTAACAACATTGTCTACTTCTTGTGGGGTTGCAGTGTAACTGTACCCCTTAAAATTTTGAATTAACCAATTCATAGACACAGTATGACCCCTATTCAGTTGCATTTCAGCCGCCACCTCTTCCAATTGAACATCCAAAGTCTCGGCAACTAAACATCTGGCCGCTCCGCCAATTAATGGCCTCACAAAAATTGACTCACTAGTAATTGGAATACCCAATATCTGTCGACGTCATCGAAGGTAATTGTCATCTCACCGAATGAGAGATGAAATGTATTAGTCTCAGGTGCCATCGCTCAATGAAGGCGGTCAACAATGTCTTATTCAAATATTGGTATTTGAACCTACCAAGATTTAATAGATCAGAAGCTTGAATTTTTTGTTGAAAAGCAAGATTCTCAATTTCAACCTCCCAATCATCCAACTTCTTTGAATGATTAAATATAGTTAACGCATCGCTTTCGTACAAACGATTACATGACGAATATAAGAAAAAATAATTTGCCTAACAACTAATTATATCAATTTATAGGAATAGTTAATATACAACTTACTTGCGATTGCCAAATAAAATATGCCTTGTGCGTCTTAAAAGTGCGCAGTACTGAAGTATCTACAGGACCTCCAGGAATGTCTTATTCCTCATGTTCAGAGGTACTAGGTCCGGTGGCAAGAGGGGTTGCACATTTATTTCCCTTGCTTCTAACCATTCTGAGCACAAAAGAACATAAATAAAATCAGTTTCGTTTAATTCAGAAAATCTTACAATGTTCAATAAGACTGTCGCTCAAGAAGTAATGTATAATTAAGAGTATCAAGTATAATTGAAAGGTGATTGACAAAACAGAGTACATTTCCATACAAAGCTTGCTATGTTGTGTTTCATTCACTACTAACATATGTGTTAGATGAGAATAATCTAGTTAAGTAGTTTGTATATAGATATTTGTATTACCATTAGCCCCAAAACAATGAATCTGATTCCAAGGTAAATCCCAAAACAATAACTAAAAAACACAAAACCTTATGATTGTTCTAAACACGTTTGTGTTACCATTAGCCCCAAAACAATGAATCTGATTCCAAGCTAAACCCCAAGCCAAAAACTTAAAAACACAAAGCCTTATAACTATTCTACACACGTTTGAATTACCATTAGCCCCAAAATAATGAATCTGATTCCAAGCTATACCCCAAACCAATAACTAAAAAGCACAAAACCTTATAAATGTTCAAGAATGGTTAGAGAAGAAAAAGAACTCTTACTTAAAAAAATTTACAGAAGAGAAAGCAAGAAGGGTTCTGCCGAAGGCGCAAATGAGAGATGACTCTCTCCGTTTATTCTTAATACTTGCTATCAACTTGGTGTGAGAACCGACCACCGTTGAGGGTTTTCGTTGATGGAGAACTAACCACCGTAATCTTTAGAGGGAGAGAGTTCACGAAAGAAGGCTCTATCGAGGGTTCGGTCGAATGAGTTTCGCTCTATTTATGTTTCGTTAGGTAAGGGAACATAATTTTTTCAATGATAAAAGAGAGGGTGAACGGGAAATGTTTCCATCATTATATTCGGGCAATCAATGGATAGATATCCGATTCGGATATTGCTATATCCGAATACGAATCCAAAAAACAAAATAACAAAATCCGAATTTGAATTCGAACCCGATCGTATATCACTAACCAAATTTGAATTCGAAATTGAAAATTATATCAGATATCAGATAATATCCGATCCGATAAAAAATCCTACCAAATACCATTATCCTCAATTAGTCGAAGTATTAAAAAAAAATGAATCGAATTTCTTTAATTTTTCAACTCCAAAAATGATAATTTTCCACCCATTTTACTCTTCACAAATCGAATAAAATGGGGTTTTACTCTCTGTGTGTGACATAGAGAGAGAGATGACATATCTTGGATGCTCATCAACCGGAGAAGACAGTGGTTATGGAACTCGCACAGTCGAGAAAAATAAATAGGATTTTACTGCAAGAGAGAAAGAGGGAGAGGAAAAAAGAAAGAATATATACCTGATGCTCGCCGGTCGGACAAGGCACAGTCGAACCTCGAAACCATTTTGATGAAGACGTGGTTATGGCTGATTCTATGTTTTTGATTGGAGGAGATGAAGTTTAAATGATTAAGTTTTGTTGTATGACATATATATCCAATGTCATATATGTATATATAAAAGTTTTGTTGTGTAACATGAATACATAATATACGTATTATATAGGAGTGGATATTATTAAATCGGATTTCGACTATCCATTGACACCCCTATCATATATGAATAGGAGATGACCAAGAACTATTGTCACCCCTAGGGGTGAACATGGTTCGGATTTTTGCAAAATTGGAACAAAACCAAACATAATCGGTTCTAAAAAATTGGAACCGAACCAATCCAATTATCATATAGAACCAAACCAATCCAAAACAACCTTGGTTCGGATTGGTTCTCAATTCTCATACTTTTAAAATAGAAAAACTAGTATTTTTTCTTTCAAAAGAGGAACTCTTTGGATCAAATCGTAAATAATGCCTATTTTAAAAATGAAAATGAGTTTATGATTAAAGTTTGACTGAAATCTGTATAAATTGAATATTAGAGGAAGCTCAATGAGACTAGAAAAAAAAAATAACAAATTTAAAATTGGTATTTTGGATGGATTAGTGAGGAAAGTAATCCATAAATGGTAGATTAACGACTCTAAGTTTAGGTTCGTCTAGTATATTTCATCTAACAAACACGGCATAAAGGTTCTCATAAAAAAATAAGGAATCAAACTTTTTTAAAAAAAATTTCTTTAAATGGGTTGATCCCATTTGAGAGTTGAAAGAGAGATTTGTGTACATTTTGTTTGAGTTTTTGTTAAAAAAAATATAGAGGAGATGAAGTTGAAGAAGAGAGAAATAGATAATAGAAGAACAAAATTAACAAAGGGTTTGATTTTTAAATAATAAATATATATATATATATATATATATATATATATATATATATATATATATATATATATATATATATATATATATATATATTGTTATAGATACTTCGGATTAGTTCGGTTATCGGATTGGTTTGGTTCTATTATACCCTTGTAGACACCCCAATTTGAACGTGCCCTTACTCGAAAGGACCCAAAAATAGTAGTTTTTCAATAAACTTGGCCAACGGGCCTCGAAGGCCCGAATCATTAAAATACAACGTTTGTGTCAAGATTGAGGCCCCTAAGACCCCTTGAGAGTCTAACAGGCCCATAGGGAAAGATTAGCATACTCCCATCTACCCCGTTCCATGCAAAACACCGATTTTTTGACAAGATAGGCCAACGGGCCTCTAAGGCCCAAAACAGTAAAAAATGGTAGTTTTGATTGAATCGTTGCCCCTAGGACCACCCAATGGTCTAAGGGACCCATCAAAGGGACCAGACTCATCCTACGTTGTCCCAACCTTCACTGCTCCACGCTTGCATTCAAAAAATTGATAAAATTCTCCAACGGGCCTAAAAGGTCCAAGTTGCCAACACGTGGCATTTTTGATCAAATACATGATTTTAAAAACCTAAAAAAAATTAATAAATTAAAATATGTGAGATTTGGGATACCTACCATTCATCTACCTTCCATCACTCCACCTCCAAACCCGCAAACACCCTAAGCCTATTCGAAGCCCACAAACCTTTACCTATTTCCTAAAGTAATTTCTCACCTTACCCTCAACCCAAAATCGATCCCATATCACCTAAACCCTAAAATAAATCCACCCTAGAAAATTCAATCTAAAACAAACTCCATCAAAGCCAAAATAACTTACAACCCATACTAAAATCCAAGCCCAATACATTAAAAGACCACAAACCACTATCCATACCCCATTCATTATCTAACCCACAACCCTAACCCATCAACCACTACCCACATCAACCAATCACAATCTTCACACCAAAAGTTAGATTGCCAATAGTAGTTCTTTTATATATAACAAGAATAAATATTAGTCCAAGAGTGTAAACTTTGGCGTCATGTTAGAAGAAAAATCATTTTCCTTCGGTAAATTTTATGATTTTTCATAAATTTTACTATTTTCATCGATTTGAATCTCATTAGTATGAAATCACATTTTGAATGCGAAGGTGGTAGTAACGAGAATTTTCGGAGGTCCAAAATTCATGAGGGGCATTCTCGTTGTGTTTTCCTGCAGTCGCGAGAATTCTAAATTATTGAACTTTGTAGCCAACCTAAATCGTACGTGTTGGCTAAATCAGATTTACGATACAATGATCCTAAGTATGCGTAAATTACTATGTCGAATCGTAGCGAGTAAGGGAGATGAAAGGACTAGAAATGAAAATCATCAAGGGCAATACTCATAAGCCTTGGAGTTCATTGTGATTATCAATAGGAATTCACGGCAGCCAGCCGACGTATTGTATAATTAGACAGATGCAAAAAAGGTGGTGTCTACAAGACCGTGACTCCAATTATCACAAGTGACTTCAGAAGCATTCCTGCCTGTTTGAAATAGTATATCAATTAGTAAGCACTCAACAAAAAGAAACAATAATCGAAAGAGTGTGCAATTACAACGACTTCTCAAGAAACATTGATCCTTACGAAAACATGATAAACAAAATTGAAATCAAATTGAAAGTCTAATCTAATAAAAATTAAAAATTAACAAAGGGCCCCATTAAAAATTAAATCAAATTAAATATCAAAATCCATTAAAAAATCCAAATCAATTAATAAAAAATTCAAATTGAAAATTACTCAACCAAATAAAATTCAAAATCAAATTAAAAACGAAAAATCAATCTACCAATAAATTCAAATTCAAATTCCATCGAATTATCTTTATTGTTGATTCAACAAATTCAAAACTCCAAATATAATTTAATCGACCAAACCAAATTGAAATTAAATCTTAAGTGGACAATTTAAATTTAAAATCAAATACAAAATCAAATTAAAAGTACAGAAGAACATCAAATTTCATGTCGGCAAAACCCAATCAAAATTTAATTCAAAATCAAAATAAAATTAAATTGACCAATCACAACTCATCGAAGGAAAAAGTATTGTAGTACGAGTAACATGGAATCACCACCCTCATTATCCTTAAAGGAAAGCATAAATGTGTAAGAAAATAAAGAAAATTTATTTATTTTTTAATAGAAACTTAGTGGACGTTTGGATAGGACTCATAGGCTACTTTTGACTCTTGCAGGGAGTTAGAAATTGTTTATATGAGCAACTCCTTTGAATTGTTACTCTGCGCAAGAGCATTGGTGAATTTGTCTTTGTGAAGAAGTCACTATGCCTATTTGTCAAAACCCATCTTGCGGATAGTCAAAGGACTTGTTTGGATTGACTTCTCTAAGTACTTTTGGCTCTGGCAGAGATAATGAAGAATTACTCTATCGTTTGGACATTCAATACTTTAAAAAAGTAATTTCCCACTAGAGTCAAAATAGTACTTTTATAAGAAGTACCAAATTGGTACTTTTCAAATTTAATTTTTTGGAGAGTAGTTTTTTCGTCAAATTTTCCTGTATGATCCCAATTTTACCCTTAAGTAAGGGTTTGTTTGATTACACCTAAAAAATTATAAGGATTTCAGTTTCTAAGGAAAATAATAAATTTCTACTCTGCAGATTTTTCCAGTGACAATCGATTGTCCATCACCAACATAAGTCCTCCATTTGTTGGATTTTGAAATTCCCCTGACCACAAGGAAAATGATTTTCAATTTAACATTAAGGAATATATTCGTTCTTTTTCATTAGCACTTTCTTATGTATTTGGATTAAGAAATATTTATAAAGGTAATTTTGAGAAAAGTACCTCAACCATCACTTCTCATAATGGTCAGCACGCAATTCCCACCAATTTTAAATTTTATTTCCAAATATGAGAGAGGAGACGACTGACGGCGCTGATACTTTTTGTCCTTCTCTCTTTACCACTCTCAAACGATTGCAGTGTTCCCCACATTCATCTTCTCCCCAACGTCTTCTTCGAGTTTAAGGTCTGTTGCTTTTTGCAAATCCTTACGTCATCTTCGTCTTCCCTATTTTTCTCTTTCTAATGATTGTAGCGGAAAAAACTCCCCACAATCATCTTCTCCCCAGCGTCATCTTCGATTTTAAGGTCTCTCTCTAGCGATTGCAATTACAAATTCTTCTCCTTCAGCAAGCGATTCCATCGACAAACAATACCGAGATTAGTCTCTTCCCTCTCTCCCTATCTCTTATTTTTTTACTCTTTGATTAAGTTTTTGTTAAGTTCACTGATTCTATTTTCGCTATAATTTTAGTTTCTATTTCTTCAATTTCAACCAACCGTTCGATTAAGACTTGGATGGATGTTTTAGACTTAAAATTTTCAGAATCGAAAGGGAATTAACACAAATTTCTTGATAAAACTGCGTGTGATGGGGTATTACATCTGGGAAATTGTTTAAAAACATGTTCTCTACTTGTTTGGAGCAGAAATTGTTTAAAAAATCTGTCAATCTGTCCTCTATTACCTTTCTTTCTTTATCTTCTCTTTTTTTTATGTTTCAATATATTTTTGTTGGTGACTATGATGGTGTTTTGTGATTATTATGATTAATATAATGAGTGTTCTGTGATTTATTTACTACAATGGTGTTCTAAGTTATGTTCAAAATGTTGATCAAGCTGTAATGTAATAGATTAGTTACAGTGCTGCTATAGTTGACAATTACACTTTTATGCTATATTCAAATCGATAATCAAGCTCTAATGTAAGAGATCAGTGACATTGCTGCTATAGTTGATAGTTTCACTTCTATGCTATGTTTAAATTGATGATCAAACTCTAATGTATGATATTAGTGACTACTGACCATGTTATAGGTTTTTTTGTTATCTTTATCAGTGTCGGTAAGGGATGGGAGACCACTACATATGTACTTTAGTATTTCTATTTAGTGCACTTCTATTCAGTTCTATTGAATTTAATATAACTTCTGTTATGCATTATATAGTGCTTTAATGTAAGGGGCTTGAGAAACTTACTTTACTTCTTGAGCAATATTCCTACTGAACATTGGAAGATTTTATGCATTAAACGAAATTGATTTTATTTATTCTCTTTTCTGTCCTCAAAATGGTTAGAACCCGAGGAAGAAGATATTCAAACCTCGATGTACCTAGACCAAGTTCAGAAGAACATCGTGAAGAATCAATTCCTGGAGGTCCTGTGGATTTTTCAGTACTACGAACTTTTAGGACGCACAAAGCGTTCTTTATTTGGCAATCGCAAGTAAGTTCTTCATTAACTTTTCAATTATTTGATATAATTAGTTGTCAGGCAATTTGTTTTTCTTATGTTCGTCATGTAATCATTTGTAGGCAATCGATGCCCTCACTATCTTTAATCATTCGAAGAAGTTGGATGATTGGGATTTCGAGATTGAGACACCGACTTTTCAACAAAAAGTTCAAGATTCGAGTCTTTTAAACCTTGCTAGGTTCAAATATCATTCTTTGAATAAAACGCTATTGACCGCCTTCATTGAGAGATGGCAGTCTAAAACGAATACCTTTCATCTCCTATTCGGTGAGATGACTATTACTCTAGATGAAATAGACCAGATATTAGGTATTTCAATTACTGGTCAGTCAATCTTTTTGAGGTCATTATTGGGTGAAACAGCTAGACATTTAGTGGTTGAGACTTTGGATCTTTAACTTGAAGAGGTAGCGGCTGAAATACACCTTAATAGGGGCCACACGGTTCTATGAATTGGTTAATTCAAAATTTTAAAGGGTACAGTTACACTGCAACTCAACAAGAATTAGATAGTGTGGTCAGAAGATATCTGTTATATGTTTTGGGATGTACAATCTTTGCTGATAAAATCGGGAAGAAGGTATTTGCGAAATACCTTACATTATTACGGGACGTTTAAAACGTCAAGGATTTCTCTTGGGGACAGCTGTACTTGCGATTTTGTATAGACAACTAGGGTGCGCATCAAGAAAAGATGTGACACAGATAGCGGGATATCTTCCATTGCTGCAGGTATGCGTAACTTAGATCTTGTTTTGTTATTAATTTGATAACAAATGCAATAACAAGTTTGTATTTTTATTTACAGGCATAGATTTATGAGCATTTCCCACGATTCCAAGTGGATTTAAATAACGATTGGAAGGTTAGTGACCCACGTATGAAGCGGTGGAAACCAACTTCTGTAAATATTGTTTCTAACGACGAACTTCAATGCTTACGTGAGACCATAGATGATATGGTCAAAGAAGAGGTATGCATTGTATCCCATTTTCTATAATATAATGAGCTCGTAATTATGTTTAATCTAATTTATATGCTTGGCAGGTCATCTGGGACCCATATAGGGAGGATCGACAATATATTCCGATTAACCCAGTGACATTCTATGATGGTTGTTTACGGGCGGACAACGTCGTTGAACCTTACCATCCAGTAAGGTGTCTTCGACAGTTTGGATACGTCCAAACCATCCCTCCCTACCCGATACGGCCTACCTATGAACAAAAGGGCCTCAATGTACTCGCTTATCGGGTAGAGTACAAATTTAGGAAGGAACACTGGAAGAATTGGTTCAAGCATGTTTGAAAATTAAAACATTTGGGAGCAAAAGTAATTTCTCCATGGGATGCGGAATCAACTTACCAACGATGGTTCACAAACATATCCCATACGATTGTCCAGAACCCGGACAATTGTATTGGACTTGTACAACGACAAAATCAATCTTCTAGAGCGTCGGTCCCCGAGGATGTCGCTAAATTGGTAATTTCATAGTCTATATATATATTTAATTTTACATATTTGAATCGAACTTGTGCCTTATTATTTACTCATTTTTGCAATATTAATTAGTACATATGTATGTGAGTTAGATTGAGATGAGAAACAAAGTGTTGGGTCTACTAAAGGAATCCATTTCCTTAGGGCCCAACCAAGAAGCAGAGACATAGTTGTTGCTCCAAAGGGAAGCATACAAAATTCTACATCCACAACAACGGTCTCCATCTCCTCCGCTAGCAGACGATGAGCCCAATATGCAATGAACGAAAGAACCCGAAAAGGAAAGGGGCCTGCCCAACCGAATAGGAAAACTAAGAGGAGTTAGTTAGATTTGTTCTATTTTACTTAATTTGTATTTTTATATGAATACAATGTCAGAAGGAATGATTCTTCTAACATTGTATAAAATACAATATGATCTCATGTGACAATTATTCTTTTGGGGATATAGAATTTAGTACTTGTATTTCCAATGGATCCTTAATGAGAAATGAGGTGTACAATTTTATTATAATAAGGTGTACATGTGAATCGTACTGATAGAACTAAGTAGTATTTTGTTTTGTGTACCGAATGTGAAGATAAATGACGAGTTTCAATTATGATATGTATACATTAGTACTAAATTAAACCTTTTAATACTTACAGGTAATGTGGAAGAGGATGAGAGCGATCGTGATGTAAATAATAGTCAAAGAAAAATTGAAGGTGAGTCGCTTTGATTGTTTAATATTCACAATATGATTTTAAAGTATTTATAAATGTATACTTTTTCTTATGTAGCCCTTGTGATATGGAAAGTGAAACGAAAAATTCTAAAATTTTGGTCATCACGACAACCAGGGACTATCTCAGAGAATGGCATGTCATTACGAAAGAAAACATCCCAAAGACAAAATGTGTCATTTCGAACTCGGACTGCAACGTTGGGCAAAGTTAAAAGAAATCAACAAAACAACAATAAAGAAGTAATTGAGTTGTCGTCAGGTAAACAAATATAAAATCTAATTTACTATGCCTTGTTGAATTATGAAAGGTGGAATCATTCAAATACTCATTACTTCATATATTAAAGCAATATAAGTATCATCTTTTAATTATAATATTCTTGTCATATTGTGTGTAGATTCAGATGTTTGAGATGCATATAACTAGCAGACAAAACACAAGATACTAAGGTATTGTTCTGACATTGCACCGTGACTCTATTATTTTTATATAATCAATGTTAGTGGAGAAGATTAAAAGAATGATTTTTCTTAAACTAATATACTCAATTACTCATTGGGTGGTAGCAACAATGACTTTGTTGGGAACTTAGATTTCTGATTTTTTTCTCTGTGGGTTTGTGAGAATTTTGGGATTTGGGTTGTGTTGAGATCTGTATTTTGTTGTAATTTATTGAAGATTACTTTCGGATTTTTAGTAGAGGAGAAGAAAAGTTGAAGAATACCCATTTCTTAATACTTGCTATCAATTAATTGTATCTTAACTATTACCTTCTTTTCTTAAAAACTGTGTAGTTGCTCTAATTTTAGTCATTTGTTCATGTTTTAACCATTGAAAAGGAGATTTAGTCATTTGACAAATTCTGAGTTCTCATGTGACATTAGAGGCACTTCATTCAAATCAAATAAAGATAATTTGTTTGACTCATAGACATAGGTATTATTACTATACAAAGTAGATTTTGGATCCAATGCTGAAAATCATGTTTCTGACATTAAAGAATTTATTTCTGATTTAATGTTAGAAGGTACCTTCTGACATTGAAGAATTTACTTCTGATCTAATGTCAAGAGGCACCTTTTGACATTGATTATAATACTTCTGATCTAATGTCAGAAGGTGCCTTCTGACATTAAAGAATTTATTTATGATCTAATGTCAGAAGGTGCCTTCTGATATTGAAGAATTTACTTCTGATCTAATGTCAAGAGGCACCTTATGACATTGACTATAATACTTCTTATCTAATATCAGAAGGTGCCTTTTGACATTAAAGAATTTATTTCTGATTTAATGTCAGAAGGTACCTTCTGACATTGAAGAATTTACTTCTGATCTAATGTCAAGAGGTACCTTATGATATTGACTATAATACTTCTGATCTAATGTTAGAAGGTGCCTTCTGACATTAAATAATTTATTTCTGATTTAATGTCAGAAGGTGCCTTCTGACATTGAAGAATTTACTTCTGATCTAATGTCAAGAGACACCTTTTGACATTGACTATAATACTTCTGATCTAATGCCAGAAGGTGTCTTCTGATATTAAAGAATTTATTTCTGATTTAATGTTAAGAGGCACCTTTTAACATTAACTATAATACTTCTAATCTAATGTCAGAAGGCACCTTATGACATTGACTATAATACTTCTGATCTAATGTCAAAAGATGCCTTCTGACATCTCCCAAAATAGTTCTGATCTAATGTAAAAAGGCACCTTATGTCATTGAAGAATTTACTTCTGATCTAATGTCAAGAGGCACCTTATGACATTGACTATAATATTTCTGATCTAATGTCAAAAAGTGCCTTTTGACATTACATAAAGTAGTTCTGATCTAATGTCAGAAGGTGTCTTCTGATATTGAAGAATTTACTTCTGATCTAATGTCAAAAGGTGTCTTCTGACATTGAAGAATTTACTTCTGATCTAATGTCAAGAGGCACCTTATGACATTGATTATAATACTTCTGATCTAATGTCTATATTACTTCTGTCAAAAGGTACCTTCTGACATTGAAAAATTTATTTCTGATTTAATGTCAAAAGGAACCTTTTAACATAGACTAAAATACTTTTGATCTAATGTCAAAAGACGACTTATAAATTTTTTAAAATTAATAAATTATATACATATATATATATATATATATATATATATATACACACGTATGATCTAATGTTGAAAGACTCCTTCATACATTGACTAAAATACATGACTTGATAATAACGTAAAATAGTGTTATTTGGCAATTGTTAGAACTCACTCATCTTATTAATTAATAAAGTTATTTTTATAACTGAACTGACTCATCTTCTTTAATTGTTTGATGCAGATTTGTACTATGTGGATGCTCAACTTCAATTTTCATATATAACTATTGTTTATACTTCTACGTGGGATCAAACATGAGTGGATTCATGCACATATAGTTGTTTATATTTGCTACAATGTGCTTATACTACATTTCTTTTGTATGCTTGAGACCATCGAAGAGAGGTCCTTAGTGGTTTTGATAATATTTATTAATTGATACTTTATAATGATTACTGCCTTTAATGAAGAAACGAAAATATGACAGTATTTTTGGGTATCTTTTGGAATGGGGAACATTCTTTGCATATACATTTAGGGATTACAGGCCGTTTTATTCATGTAGCATATTCACTTACACGGTTTTAAATTGTACAAGGATTCTAACCTGGTATGAAAGATTATATTTTTAAAGACTCTAAAATAATGTACCATTAGTTTTATGTTAGATGATGAGTGTCTCCAAACACTCAATTATAAGCACATTTTCCGGATATTTATCTTGATTTTTGTACCTATTTCTCTATATTAGGATAATAATCATGATAAGTCTCAAACCACCACGTTGCATGTTAATTAGACTTAATTATATATAAATAAATTCATTTACTAGATAAATCTAACTACGTGTGTTTCTTGTGCAGAAAATCAACAATTTGGAATCAAAATCTCAAGGCAAAAGCATTTGGGCCCACTTTGGAATGCCCTAACACTTTGGAATGCCCTAATCCTTAACTCATATTCTCCTCTTTTGTCTTTTTGTGCAAAGAAAAGTGGAGGCTACTTTTAGACTCTTCTACACACATTTTTCTTTATAAATAGAGCCTTCATTTCTAGAGAAAGGGTCCCATCTTGGTTCTCTTATCCAAGACTCCTTTAATCTAAGGCTCTTTGCCTATTCTCTTATTTTTTGTATTTTCATTTTCTAGTTATTTTCTTTAGGTTAACTAGTCTTGTAAGAAGTAGAAGAAGAAGAAGTTGTAATTTTCTCCATGAAATGAAGAAAAGTTCTTTCATCTCTTGTCTTCCCTCTCTTGCAATGACATTAGGCTAAGTTCCCCTCCATTGGAGAGTGGAAAAGCCTAGAGCAAGTTCTTGTGTTATTTCTAATTTTATGCCTTTCTTTTATTTAAAATGCTTATGAATTCTCTTTAAGTTTCTTGCACATTTTATTCTTAATATAGATACTTTATGCTTAGATTAGATCAAGATAAAGTATGCTTAAATTAGATAATTTGTAGTAAGAAGTTCTCAAGAAATTCTACTTTGTTTTTGTTTCTTTATTTCATTTTAATTGCAAAACTTTCCGATCTAAGGAGCTAACACCAAGCCCTTATGATTGAGTTATAAAAAGGCTAGAGACTAGAAATTGCTCATTAACATGTTTTAGGTAGATCCACCTCCAATGGTGTTTTAATTCATAAGTTTACTTGCTTTTAATTTCATTTACTTTAGTTTATTTTCTAGCAATTTTACATCTTCTTATAAGTTCAAAAATACAAAAAAAAATAGTTTTAATTCCTTTTAGTTAATTTGAATTTTATCTTCTTAGCTTAGTTCTATTCCTCCTTTCTCTTGGGTTCGATCCCCTACTTACCCCACAAGTAAGGTACAACTAAGATTATTATTAACTCCGGTGAGAAGAACAACGATAGTCTCATCATTAGACATCATCTTTAAGTAGCTTATCTTGAAGTTAATCCAAATAAAATAAAAAGAAAAGAACTCATGTCTCTTTTTCAAATTTGACAATAAAAGTTTGTAGTTGACATATTTTTTCCCAAAAATATTGAAAAACCTTTTAAAGAAATTTTGTAATTATTTTCCTCAATATTTATAGACTACTACAAAGCATAGAAGGAGAGTTATGAGATTAAATGTTTAAAGTTATTCAATATTTAAATATATACCAACTTTCCCTACTAAGGAGTTGGACCTAGATTGTCCCACAAGTTCTTCGAAATTCTCAAATAGCCTATGGGCACCCCCATATAAGTTGATGGAAAACACAATTAATTTTTTGTAATAACTAATACTATCTTTGAGCTCGTACTTCGTGAAGAACACATTATTTTTGTAACTAATTTTGCATGGCATGTCATACTTTTGCCATTGAAAATCAATAATTCACTTATTTTTGTAAATAATTTTCCATGGCATGTCATACTTTTGTCACTGAAAATCAACAATTGACCCATCGGGTAGGCATTGAAAAAAATGAAGATGAATAGTTTACTCCTCTTTACTATCCAATATATAATAAGACACGTGTAAATTTTTCAAGATAAAATGCATAATAATATATTGATTGGTCTAACCAATCCTTTAAATGGACTTAACAAGGGATTATTTTGACCATCTATTACAAACCTTAAAACAAGTATGTATAGATTAATATACATATAAAAAATAGTTATAATGATAACTACAACAGTACCCCTCATCCGCTTCACGTTGTATTGGTAACTTGGGTAATGGATTAGATGATCAAAGAACAACCTTTAAAATACACCTATATATCCCTAGTCTCCTTGGTTCTTGTCTTAGAAAATAAAATAAATGGTCATATTTGCATGTTTTGGAACTTGCTATTACAATAAATAATGCGAGTCATATAAATTGTATTAATGTTTGCATTTAAACTTGAAGATATACAAAGTATTTCACTTGAAGCTACAAAAGATTTGTATACCAAGTAAAACCTTCATATTGATATTCACTTTCCAATATCAATATCAACTACTTAAAGGATAAAAGAACACCATTTAGTCTTTTGATAATTATTAATATAACAATTTTATCCATGTTTAATAGAGAATAATTAGCAATTAAAAAGATGATATTCTACAAAGGACTTGAATCTCAAACAACACAATTGCACATTGAATAACATACCTCAGATTTTATGAAAAGTTCTCATCTAATGTTAAAAGGCTCAAAATATGCATATCATTGACTAAATAATAACCATTCAGACAAGAACCTTCATATAAATTTCTAAGCAGGAGGGCATAACAATTCAATATTCCATTGATCAGATGGGTATAACCATTGGACATAATCAACATCGTAAATGAACAACTCAATGCCATGCTGAAACCAACCCAACAAATACTTACTAGGGACTATGACCACAAGCATCACAAACCAAAACTAACTCTTATCGTAATATTTCTTGATGGAACCCAATAAATTCTCAAGGAAAGAAATGTCATAAAATGAAAAAAAAAATCACAAGATTGCAACATATCATTCAATGAATAATTTATATATGTGCAAGTAATAGACAACACAAAATATGAGGATCATTTGGACACAAGTACCTACTAAAAGAAGGTTACCATCCAATGGAAATCATGTGAAATAACAAAATGCATTTCAACATCTCTATCAAAATTCTTCTAAATTTAGTATAGAAATAAACCACGATTAACATGACAATGACACTCGATTCTTCTCGTCAAGAAGTTTCCATACATTTTCTTAAAAATATAGATACAGATGACGGGTCGACTGGATACAAATTTGTAAGAATCAATGTTCAGAGATAAAATATCCCAAAGAGACTAAAAAATTTCTCGAAATGTACAAAGGGATCTTATATGAGAAATGATCATCTTTCTATTGTACTTGAGATGTTTATATAAATCATTTTGATATAAAAAAATTAATTTTTTTTTAAAATGTATTATTAGAATGATACTTGTGACATTGCCTTTTTTTCAGGCTTGGAGCTACATGTTCCAATTTTATCAAAAAATTCACAAATTTCAATTGCCTAAATCAATGTGTCATAGATGTCAACTCAAGTCATTCGCTCAGATTTACATAGATCTTTGGAAATATTTTTTTCCTTAGAATTTATAAAATAATCAATGTGTCACTGATGTCAAGTCAAGTAATTCACTCACTTAGATTTACACATCTTTCAAAAATTTAATTTTTTAAAATTTTACAAAAGAATCAATGTGTCATAGATATCAAGTCAAGTCATTCAATCACTTAGATTTACACAGATCTTTTATAAAAATAATTTTGTAAAAGTAGACAAAATATTTAATATGTCACGAATGTCAAGTCAAGTCATTATGTCTTATTTTTTATATTATTTATGTATTGAATAAAATAAGACTTTACAATAAACGAGCTTAAGATTCTATAAATAGGATGGTGTTTTTATCCAAAAAATACAAACACCTTTGGAGTTATTTTTACAAAGGAATATGAGTTCTAACATGGCAAATATGCAATCGAATGAGGTTGATGAGCTCAAACTTGATTATTACGAGCCTCAGATGTACACGAAACTTATTGAATCAACCGATAAAAACGAGAAGGCTAGAAAAAATGCGGTCTGACAAGATTTACTCGATGATGGTAAGAAACTAAGGCGTATGATGAGAAGTCTGTGTATATTTATTCCGAAAAGGATAGGAGAGTATATGAGCAAGGACAACCCAGACAACTACAAAAGTACCGATAATAACATGTATGATGAAAATAGACGGATGTTTATCCGAAAAAGTAGACAACAAATTCTAGGATCTGATAATGCGAAACATTCAAATGTGAACTTTGATTTCATAGATGAGGTATTAGAGAGTAACAATATTCGCTCTCCATATTATATGGAGAATGACATTAATCAAGATAGTAGTCCCTAATATATTTGTAGGAGGATGTATGAGCGTGATATAAATGTTGATGTTTTTGTTATTTATGTGTTAAAGAATGGGATCAGAATGTTTTTATTTTTATTAATAAAAATGGTTGAGTACTTTTCAATTATTTTTTCACTAACACTACCCAACTATTGAAATGGGCGATGAAGTTTATTAATATAACCCACTTCAACTATTGTAATTACGTATTATTTTTTCTTGTTAGTAAAGTGATATTGACAATACAAACCTATAACTCAAATTTAAAATCATGTTAATTTCATTATGAAAGATACGTGACAATGTCCTAGCAATGAAAGAATGGAGAGAGGGACACAAATCACTTTTTAGATAATGTAATATGGTTTATAGAGATAAAGATCTATTCTAGTAACTCAAGAATTGTGTAAAACAGAAGGTGGTCGTATCATCATTTAAAAAAAATTCTATAAATTACCTTCTATAGAGGCATCTTATTGAATATTATTTAACTTTTGGGGAGGATAAAACATCTACTTATATCATTCACAACCATTTTAAACAAAAAGGAGTTGTCATTGCTCAATTACAATTTTAAAGGTTTGTTTCTAATAACATCACATTACATAAAAACCTAACAACATAACTGCTAATAAAACCATACTAATACCAACTAAAACACAAGACATCCCACAAGCCTCCAACTTGTCATTTTTCTTTTGATTCAGACAAGAAAGTGTTTCTCAACATCTTCTAATACCTTAAATGATTTATAACATGCTCCGGGATAACGATCGGCACACCTATAACACTCTTCCCAAGTAGAGTATATTTCAGGCTTACGTCCAATGAACACAACATAGTATTTAGCCATCCAAATATACCTGCACAATAATGTTTAAAATTTAAGCCATTAAAATATACACAAACATAGTAATAAGCTCATGTTTGCAAAACGCTTACAAGTGATTCTTCATACTATAACAAAATGATGGACCATCATAATCCAATTGATTGTTTAAACATCTTTATAATTTTATAAAATAAATCAAAATCATATACCTAAGTGATTATTTAGACATGTTCATTGACCAAAAAATATATAAATTTGTTTAAACATGTTCATTGACCGAAAAGAAATAGATGTTCAGCCATTTATAAATTCTTAAATATTTGATCCTATGGACAATTGAATATAATGAATAAATAAAATGTTAGAAAGATCTTGTTGACATTGAATTCATAAAAAATAATTAATTTTATCATAATGATTCATATGGACACCTCAAGTAAAATAAAAAGATCATTATTTCTCAAAAATATCTCTTTCTATATTTCATCCTATGGACACTTAAATACAATTATTCTGATATAATGTCAAAAGGATCTTTTTAACATTATATCAGAATGTCTTTTATACAATATTAAAAGGATCCTTTTGACATTATATTAGAAAATGTCTTTTATACAATATCAGAAGGATCTTCTTTACACTAAATCATAATATAATATGATTGTACAAAAATATTCATAACTATTTTTTGAGTAGAAGCCAACCTCAATTATGAAGCAGGAGGGTACACACATCTCCTACGATTGTGACCACAACATCCACAATTTTCACATCGATAATATAAATGCTTCTCGGACTGACTTTTGACTCTATTTTTCTTTGGCCTACCGAGCTGCATTACGACATCTGGAGGGGATACGATCACATCATCACATCTAACAATCCATTGACTTTCATCAACCGTGGGATTGATGGAATCCTTGTATGTTTCTCGGTATAGATCAACTGTGAACCAATCCTCTGAAAAATCATACGGTGACATTTTACATGCTTGATGACAGAAATGGCATAAAGGCATGGGAGACCAAGCTGGTCATAACGACGACATGTGCAACTCAACTTTCCCAGATCGACAACATATTTATTTTTAAGTACACCAACCTCGTAAATATGCGTTCTAGTTTGACGAACATCCACATAATTTGATGGAATATCAAATCTCTTAATTTCACACAGAATAAAAGGAGTCAACTGATCTTTGAATAGTTTGCATTCTTCAGACCACTTAAAGAATTACTTAGATAACTTAGTATGTGTTGCATGAACAAGAGTTGTAATCGAAAGTTCCCTTTCTAATTTTAGAATCTTGCTCATACATTCAGATATGTTCGTCGTCATCATGCGATATCGTTTGGTAGAAAAGTAAGCTCTAGTCCATTTTTTTTTATCGATGGCACCTAACCATTTGTAATATTTGGGTTGAATGTCGTGCAACTCAAGCATTTCACGTTCAAATGCTGGAATGCTATATATCTTTCCCATCATCCAGATCTTCTATTTGGCAACATTGTCCTTGAACTCACGTATGAAGGTATCACATAGGTGTCTTAAACAAAACCCATGGATGACGTTGGGAAATACAAGAGGGACACTCTCCAGAATGCCTGGGTGATGATCAGATATCAATACGAACCGACTTTCAATTCCAATAACTCTATCTCCGAGGATTCGAAAAACCCATGACCAAGAATCAGTATTTTCACTCTCGACGATCGCAAAAGCTATTGGAAAAACCTTGTTATTACCATCTAAGCTAGTTGCAACTAAGAGTTGGCCACGGTATTTACCTTTTAAGTGGGCTGCATCAATTGATATAATACCTCTTATGTTATTTCTGTAACTCTTAATACAAGCACCAAAACTCCAAAAAAATATCGCAAACCTATCTTCTTCTCTACATACAAGTACAGTGACAGCATCAGGATCAACACGCATTAACTCTGCACAATAAGATAGTAATATACGATATGACTCGTCCCATGAACCAACCAATTCCGATATAGCAAACTCTTTTGCCCTCCACGTCCTACGATACCAAATTGTAGCACCAAAGTATTTTTGAATATACGTGATAATTTGGGCAAGTGTCATATTGGGATGTTCGTTCAAAGTCGCCTTCACTCGAACTACAATCCAACGACTACTGACTTGCCTATGGTCACGATCACGTGTTGGTAATGCACACGTATGATTGGAGATTAACTTCTTTATTTCAAAAGTTGGAACCCCGTGGAGTTTAGTAGCATGAATGCGCCAAGGACAACTTTGGTTAGCACACTTGGCGGAGATCGCTGTGTGACAAATCCTTATGGGTTCAATTTGGAAGTTTGACAACATCGTACACTCTTTTAAAGCTACTTGAAACAAATTTTTTGAACCATACTTATTAACAACTTTTAATTACATCCTTCCTCTAGAACGATTTTCAAGAGAAAACTCAAGAACTTCATCCTCAAAATATGGGCTATCGTATCCTTCATCATAAGTTTTTTCCCACATATTGTCAGATTCAACACCATCAGATCCTTTATCAGAATCTAATCTCATGTCTACGTTGCAACTAAACTCCTCTCTTGCGTCGAAATTACTACATGAACTATTTTCCAAGACTTTCTTTTCGGATGAATTACGCGACTCAAAGAATTTACTTTTTCTCTAAGAGAGCAAACACTCTCATTCATATCAACATCCCCACCATCAAACAGACAATTCATTGCAGAAGGAAAATTGTATCTAAACATAGACGTGCCAAATTTAGAAATATTTCTAAGAGAATTAATTGAAGAAAGTAAACGAGTAGACATACATAAGAGTTGAACATCCTGAAATATCGACGCATAGGTCTGGATTGGAGGGATCCGAATCTGAAACATTTCGATGCCCGGGTGGATAAATTGAACTCCCAACTTTACTATAGACATGACAATATGAATAAAAAAATTCATGAAAAATTTATATATGATTTTTTAAGTTTCGAATCACCCTAGCATATGCCTAATTTCATATACTAACCTAATAGGTGATGAATCCTGAACTCGTCCAGTATCATTACATTCCTTGGTTGGATTTGTTGAAATAGGATCGTTTTCAACATTCCTTTGTAAATGGGATTGAATGAATAATTAGAGATGAATTGCATCGATATAACTTAGACTACAACAAGTTCTTAATTTAAAATAAAATTAAAGAAATAACGAACCTAGTTACACATCTTTCTATTTTCAACAACTTCGAAGGGACCACAATCGGCTCTAACATTTTTTCCCTTCTGCATGTGTAAAATCGTAAATCATTCGTATCAACCATAAATAAAATATAACAAATAAATTTTTTTCTATAATAGATACGAGTTCATGATGTCCCATACCTATTTTCAAACATATTCTGTGTATGCATACAGTTAGTATCATTTTTCATTCCAACAAGGCGTCGAGATTTCGTGATGAAAATGTATATGATTTGAGAATCTTCCGGTACTCCAAAGAACATCTCTTTAATATCTGCATCGTTTTCTATATCTATCTCACCGAATGGAGGGCTAATTCTATACATGTATTTTAACTTCAAATTTATCTCATCTCGACTACATGCGGTGACTTCATACATCATGTCGGTAAATATTTTAAATGAAATATCATGTCCAACATACATATTCTTACATTTACCACTATACTTAAACCCGCCAAATGGATCTACGATCTCTCCATCATAAAAGCATATCAACGAAATCTTCCTTTTATCCATTTATTAGATTCTCCCTGCATATGATATTTTTATACTAAAAGTGAGATTATTTGTGATCAAATGGGAAATCTATAAAAATATATACAAAAAATGGTACATATTCTACCAAATCGTTAAAATGCAATATATCAAACACATTAAATACAACACAATAATCAAGCTCTAAGACACTAACAATTGTAGTTCTAACTCATGAGAAAAATATCATCTTATAATATAAAATTCTACTAAATTTCAATAAAACTAAATAATGAAAAAAAATATCATTGCATTTCTTTAAACATTAAAAATTTAATAGATCAGAACTATCTTAGTCAATGTCAGAAGGAGTCTTTTGACATTAGATCAGAACTATTTTACTCAATGTCAAAAGGCTCTTTTTGACATTAAATCAGAACAATTTTAGTGAATGTCAAAAGGAGCCTTCTGACATTAGATCAGCACTATTTAACTCAATGTTAGAAGGCTCCTTTTGACATTAGATCAAAACTATTTTAGTCAATGTCAGAAGGAGCTTTCTAACATTAGATCAGAACTATTTTACTCAATGTTAAAAGGCTCTTTTTGACATTAGATAAGAACTATTTTAATCAATGTCAGAAAGAGCCTTCTGACATTAGATCAGAACTATTTAGTCAATGTTAGAAGGCTCCTTCTGACATTAGATCAGAACTATTTTAGTCAATGTCGTAAGGCTAGTATAAATGAAAAAATCGACATTTCATAAATAAATGCATTGAAGAAAAATTTAGCAACACCTTTTATTGGTTACATACTGGCAATTTGAGGTAGAATAGACCTTACATGTTAGGTGTACATTAAAAGACACTATTCAAAGGTTTTTCATTGTCTTCCTATGTCACCATGTTTTGTGCGTGATATACTTATATGAAAAATACATGTATCTTAACAAATCACTGAAACATAGAACTGATTTATACATGTTTCAGAAATCAAAAAATTGCTATCTTACATGCATATAGGTATGTTACACGAATTTGGTGGGTACGATTCGCCCTAGTAATATGTAACCGTACGTCCATACCATGAGATGTTATATAATGAAAAAAAATGTACGGCCATACACAACTGGATCTCATATCTTGGTTACAAATTTTACATATCATATATGGACACACAACTGAATCACATATTAAACAATGTAACTACTACCCAAAACAATAATAAATTAACAAAATCTAGAACTATAGAGAACAAAAACAGAGCAGTTACAAAAATAAAGGCCGAAAGCCTTACCATAGAGCACCATCGACAAGACCATCACGAACAGTATGGTAACTCTGTTGAGTCTTTAAAGGTACATTCTTATAGGTCCCACCGATGGTGAGAAGATGGGCATAAATCCAAACTATTGCCACTGAGCAATTTGTCTGCAAACCAGTTAAATATATGACACTTTGAGTGTAAAACATGAGGTATGTACTGTAATTAAGCATTTGAAAGATGTTTGCACGGTTTACAAATAAGAAATCACTACTACTGTTTCTGTTTGAGCGTAAGACTTGGATAATACTCGCTTCCAAATAGATTATGAATTTGTGCCAACACCCATACAACACTCAAGCATTGACCTCAAAAATTTTATGCTCAAGCTCAGCTTAAGTCAATCGTATTTCCCTCTACTCACAAGCTTGGTGGGGTTAATTTTGGAAGGTTGAAGCAATAAGTGAAGCTTCGAAGTTACACTACGAAGTATCCAATTTCATTGTGAATGTTTATTTCTTCCTGTCGAAAGGGGATTTGGAATTTGAAATCTTGAGCCTTGACGTACAGATTTTTATTAAAACTAATAATATCCTAACTTCAACATGGACAGAGATAAGAGAAACATAGCAAATGTGTGGTAACAACAATGAATGCCAAATTTACATCCAAAAGGGGAATCATATCGACAAAAACCCAATAGCAATGTCCATCGCTAACAATATCAAGAGCAAGATACCTAATCTAGCTAAAAATATCAGGAGGGTGATCCAGATATAGATCAACAAACCTGATTTGCGATAGGAATTGTAAGAAATGGGAACCTAAGGAAACCCTCCCCTTTTTAGAAGACGAACTACTCTCCCTAAAAAGGTCTCTTAGCTTAAAACTAAAATTCATTTGTAATAATCAACCATCTTCACATATATTATGACCATTATATTTTCCTAGTCAAAAATTTGAATTGGGATCAAACTCAAAATGAAAGACTAGAATACAATTCATAGTTCATACGCTTGGTATCATTTTTCATTTCAACAAGGCGTCGAGATTTCATGATGAAAACGTATATGGTTTGGGAATCTTCCGGTACTCCAAACAACATCTCTTTAACGTCTGCATCGTTTTCTATATCTATCTCTACGAATGGATGACTAATTATATACAAGTATTTTAACTTCAAAATAATCTCATCTCGACTACATGCGGTGACTTCATACATCTTAAATGAAATATCACGTCCAACATACTTATTCTTGCATTTATCACTATACTTAAATCCGTCAAATGGGTCTACAATCTCTCCATCATAAAAGTATATTAACGAAATCTTCCTTTTATCCATTTATTACATTCTCCCTACATATGATATTTTCATACTAAGAGTGAGATTATTTGTGACAAAATGGAAAATCTATAAAAATACTAGGAAAAAATGGTACACATTCTATCGAACCTTTAAGAAGCAATACATCAAACACATTAAATGCAACACGATAATCAAGTTCTAAGACACTAATAATTGTAGTTCTAACTCATGAGAAAAATATCATCTTATAATTAAAAATTCTATAAAATTTTAATAAAACTAAATAATGAAAAAATTATCATTGCATTTCTTTAAACATTAAAAATCTAATACAATTCTAGAAAGTCAACAGTAAACGTGAAACTCTAACAAATCTAAATCAATCCAAAAAATTAGTCATTAAATGATAAAATTTACATCAACCCTAAATAGTCTAAAAATTCAAATCCTAATTGTACCTAATCGAATTTACAATCTAGGGTTCGAATACCCCAAAACACATACACAAACAATTTCGATTCAAATTTCTCACGATCTCCACAACAGAGAGAGATAAATCGAAACTATTCTCATGATCTCCACAACAGTGAGAGACAAAGACGGAGAAACTTGCAAGTTTCTCAAGTTTCTCACGTTTTCACAACGGAAAGAGATAAAGATAGAGAGAGACAGAGAGAGAGAGAGGGAAACTTGTAATATTTTCTAGATCTCCCCAATGGAGAGAGAGAGAGAGAGAGAGAGAGAGAGGGGGGGGGAGGTTGCAAACCTCTTCGTCTTCGATTTCTTGCTAAAGTTGTTCGAAGGAAATCATTACAAATGAAATTATAGAAATTTTTATGAAAGAGGAGATGACAAAACGGTAATTTCAGTAAAAATTAAGAAAAGGCTATTTTCGAAAAAAAATATTTGGTTTACTGTTTTTACCGATTTGGTAAAAAAATTAATTACGAAAACGGTAAATTTATCGTTTTCAGAATTAATTGCTACAGTGTACCGTTTTGGTAAATAATTGAAAAGTTGTGCATGTTTTGGTAAATTTGCCAAATGTAAATGAAATACTACTAAATTACCTTTAATCCTTCGGAATTCCTTGAAAATAACCCATTAAAATGATTAAACTGAAAATGTAAGAAAATCAAAATAACACTTGAATTCACTAACTCTAGGCTTTTTCCTCCTATCTTATGCGGGAAGATTAGCATCTTGCCATGGCAGAACACAAGAGAATAATTAGCAAGGACAACAGAATTTTCATTGATAATCAAAGAAGAACAATCTTTATTTTACTTAAAAACTAGGAACATAAAATAGAAATATAATCTAAAAATAAGAAAATAAAGAAGGGAAAGAGGTAAAAAGAGAGAGATATATATAATTCTGCCAAGCCTTCTCTATAAACCAGAAGGGTGTATTTATAACTTCAAAAGATCTAGAACTCGAGTTGATAAGATTTTAGTTCTACTTGATAACATTGTTTCTTAATAAGATGTGTGTGACAAAAGAAATCTACCAACTTACTACTTGTACTGCATCTGGGGCAGGGTTCACCATGCCACAATCAACTTGTTAACTCTAACCTTGGTCTTTCATGTTTTCCTTCATCTTTTGATCTTTATCACTTTAGACTATCATGTTTTGGCCTCAAGATTCTGGAATGTCTACAAAACTAACATGACATGAGAAAATTAAATCCAAAATAAATTGAATAAAATAAGTAAAAATGACATAATTATTAATCTAATTCAACTAAAAACATAATTTCGGGACTATTTCTCAAGAACAATAAGTCTAGGTTGGGAATTACGCTCAGTACACTTATAATTAACCTGAAACCCTATATTTTCTAACACTTACCACACCCCCAAACCTAAATTTTGCTAGTCCTGAATAAAATTAAACAAAAAAATGAATGAATGCCATTTTCATAGGCTAACTCGATTGCATTTAGCAAATGCAGCAAGCCCTTAAACCCTTAGGTTATGTAACACCCCGGATTTTCAACTCATATCTCGAGGAAAGTAAATGGTGAGATTTGGAAGAAAATATCGAAGGAGAGACTTAGAGTAAAATACTCGGATCTTGTTATGATTAATTTCGAGGAAAATCAACTTCGCCATTAGATTCAAAAGGATCGAAATATATACATTAGCCTGTAAGCAAGTCCGAATTCGAATTCGGGTAGAAAAGTTATAAAATCCTCGAATTTCGCATTAAGTGGGACCCAAAATAGTGGAATTTCGTTAGAGCGAGAATCGGAAAGATTTGATGATACCATTAGGTCCGTAGCGAAAAATTATTCGAAATGGTATATTCACTTGTCAATTTCCGAGTCCGAATGGTTAAGTTACGAACGAAGTTAGAAATGATGGGAAAATTACAAGTATGCCATCAGCTTTATTATAAAAGAAATCTTATTTCTTTTATTTCATTTCATTTCTCTTCTTCTCCAAGGAAACCAAACGACAGCCACTTCTCAACCCAAGGGTTTCGACCCATTTCCGTCAAGTTTGTGAGCGAACGAAGCCGAGTTGAACCTCGACGAAGAAGGCAAAGTTGTCGGCCACGTCGAGGGCTACAACTTCACCACCTTTGGTTGTTCATTCTTGTTCGTTTTCTCCATCCTCCATCAAAACCAGCCCGGTAGCTCGAGTAAACCTCCACATCTTCCGTCCGAGGGCTTCATCAAGTTAGGAGCTAGGTCTATACTTCATTATAGAAGCGAAGGAGATCGTCATTGTCGGATACCTTGCGAACCCTTGCTCATTTGGCATCCAAGTCAGCCCAACCTCGACTCTTGAGCCATCCAACCTTGAGTTGTAGTGCTAGCTTGTACCCTTGACGTCCACAACCAAGTAAGGGACTTCCAATTCTTATTGGTAGCTTTAGATTTCCGAAATGTGCATTTAGGGTTTTAAAACAAAACTTATTGTTTGCATTTAAATCGTAGAAAGTTGTTGTTCGATTTCAAATTCATGGTAGAAGTAGGTGTTTTGCTTATGTTTGATCGAATCTTGATAACAAAATCGTGGGTGGGTAGAATGGTTCGAAGAATGAAAAGGAAATCGAAAAAGGGATCGAAAAACCCAAAAATCGCGAGTGAGGTTCAGGCTGTAGGCGGGTAGGGTCGGTGCCACCGGCACCTACCGAAGGCATTCTGTCGGTCCCACCGACAGAATAAGGTTTCTGCCACCGACGAAACCAAATAACGCGATGAAATTTTACACTGTCGGCAGGACCGTCGGTCCCACCGACATCTGCCGAAGACCAATCTGTTGGTTCCACCGATAGAATCTTGTTCCTGCCGCCGACAGCCACCGACAGACACAGTTCTCTTCAGAACAGTGTTCTGACTCTTGGCTTGACTTCCTCACACCTTATACACTATTTTCCACCCTTTATTTCATTAAAAACATTTAAGTAAATGTCCTCTTTAATTTTTACTTTCCATTTGTCCTCTTTAATTTTTACTTTCCATTTGTCCTCTTTAATTTTTACTTTCCATTTACTTTAAGTTCTTTAATGAAATTAAGGTTTTACCCCCCATTTTGGAACAATGGGAATGGTTTCAAGATCCAAATCTCAAAGGATCAAAATCCGAATTTTGGTTTCAAGAACAAAACGTATTTTTCGACGTTTTCGACAAGTTTTCAAAATGAAATAACTTTCGCGTTCCTTTGAATTAGATTACAAAAACTATATGGTGTCGAATCTCATGATCAAGACTTTCATTTCGAAAAACCCGTTTTTAATTTCGAGAACTTTGAAAATTTGAGTTTCTGACACTTAGCCAAATTTTCACCAGCTTTCACTATTTTTAACAGCTTTGGTCCCGAGCATCACTGGGACCTTATTTTTTTATAAACTTCGATGGTTTTCAATGGAAAGACCAAAAGAATGACTTTGAAAGATTGAAAATGAATGGTTGATTTGAAAGGATGAAAAATGAGAATGTTGAGAGAATGGGAAAAGGGAATGAACGGTAAAATGTCAGAATCACGCCCGAGGGGTGATGTCTGCATTTTACATTGTATGTTGTATGTAGGTTGGTGAAAGGATATCCAGGTTATTAATGAAAGGGTTGCATGTTTATTTCCGATTATGTTAGCGCTTGCGCTGAGTACTGTTATTTATTTTAGGCCGGGTGGCCACGGTTGCATGGTAGGAACTGGATATCCGTTCTCAACCCTGTTCTGTTAATTTCTCTTTTGTTTTAAATGAAAAATCATATATGTACGTAGCTATTTTGTGAACTGTTAAAGGGTTTGTGAATGCCTGAAGGGATAGTGTGTCACATCATCCGGAGGGGTACACTATCCTGGGATGTACGGTAGGGACCACCAAACTCATACGTGGTATGGGACGCGTATGAGAGTGGAGTCACAACTGGAATCCGGGTCCATTCCTTTCTTATCTTTACCAGTGAACGTGTTTTGTAAAGGTGGTCGTATACGAGTGGAGTGTCATTTGGGAATCACATGCACGCCTGATAGGCATAGACGAAGATGATTAGTCAGTGATCGCTAACAATCTAGTAGTAGTCGAACGTTCTGACACATCGAAAAGAGACCCATTGCTTACGGTCACGTCAAACGGCCAGCCTGAGCCGGATAAATGGTTCCACAAGCGTGGTAGACACGACCAGCCACAAAATCAGGAACTACGATGTTATTGAGGAATATCATGTCCCGATTGGGAGCGATCCAGTCGTGAATCCCAACTCTTTAATTTCAATACTCCACCACTTGTATTATGTATCTGTTGTTATATTTCGAATTATAAACTGGAAAGCATGTCTATCGTTTTAATGTTGTCAACGGTATTTGCATAGAATGGAAAATGTATAATGAGTATGGATGATTGATGCAATGTGTAATCTTTAAACTGTTTAGTTGCTCATCCCTGGCTATATGTACCAGTTGATCGTATTTTATCTTGTAAAACCTTGCATGTATTAAAAATATTCAGTATGCTTTATTCGATCATGCTTAGGAAGGGTTATTAGTAGGAATTGGCTGTGGACTTGCTGGGTAACTTTCGTTACTCACCCTTTCCTTCCTATTTTTTTTAGTTTCAGCACTTGCAGCTGTCGAGGCAGGCGTAGAGGCAGTAATTGAGGAGTATCTGGTCGATCAGATCGACGATCAGATTTTATCGCCTGGTGAGCACTAGGGCCACATCCCTTAGTATTGTCAGTTTCATCCAGGATGTATGTAGTTTTTGGATTTGAGAGTTTAGGCATCTGTTAGAGTGAGAGTGTTTTGGTAAGCCTGTATATGATTAAATCTTCCGCACTCTGATCTACTTACATGTTAGATGTAATTAGTCTTCCGCTGTTATTTTCCTGTATTTACAGCTTTATATACAGGTTGTATTATAAATTGGTTTATCAGGTTTGAGTTCCGTGAAACGTTAACATAAATAGAGGAGACCATGCCGAAATTTCGAGGTGCCACCTAGTACCTCGGGATTGGGCCTTGGGATTTGTGTTAGCGTTTGGTGGGGCGCCACAGATGGTATCAGAGCACAATATTAGATCCGTATGGGATACAGATCTGTTATATTTTGGAGAATAGACTGATACCACAGGCATTAAAGATAATCCTAGAGTGTTACTAGGAATCCGATGTCCGAGCTTATCAGTGGTTCCGTATTGGGATTACGAGCTCTCCCGTGTCTAGAAGTCCGTAGAGCTTAGTAAGTCTAAGATAAGATTCTAGGTTCATTCTACAGTAATGAAAATGGTGTTCATTACTAGATTACGTATTATAATCATGGTTAATGCTTTCGTAAGAATGATGTTGACATGGATCTAAGGAGTACCTTGCTTCTGATAAATAGTAGATTACTGAACTCGCAGGTTAGGAAAGATGCAAGGAAGTAGAGTTACAACTGGACCCACGACGCAGAGTCAAAGTGGTGGGGAAGACCTACCTGGGTCGAGTAAACTCACCAAGATAGAACAGTTAATAGAAGCAGTCTTGGAATTATCCCAAAGTCAAGCACGCATGGAAAAGAGACAATTGGAGATGTTTGAGGCTCAAATGATCATGGTGGGTCAATTAACGAAAAGACTAGAAAGAATAGAAGAAAAGCTCGACCACTATTTTAAGGATGAATCCCAAAAGAACCATAGAGTAGATATCCCAGCACAGGAAGGATTACGAGAAGAAATAAGGATAATACAATCATCGCCTCCAAGCCTATTTGAAGAAGGGCACTTAGGATCCAACAAGAGACAGACAATTACGAAACTAGTAGGGTCACGGGAAAAACTACCATACATAAGTAGCGAGACTATAGAAATACCCGTGCAAGAGATGGAAGAGTTTTATAAGAAACAACATATAATACTAAATCGATCGAGAGAAAAAGTAGTGGCATGTTATGAATGCGGTAAGTTGGGACACAAAGGGGTGCAATGTTCGGGTCGACGACAACCGATTAAAGATGCGTGGCTCAGAAAGATGTTAGATGGGCCAATTCAAGGAACAATAAGGTCACTGGATTCTAACAAGGTCGATGGCATGCTTATAGCATCACAAGCGAATCGAACTAGCGGTCGAAAACGAGGGGGGATGGAATTAAAAATATCCCAAGGACAGACCAGTCAACCCCCGACCTCTCATCTTTCCAGATCAGACCCGGCCAAGAGGCCGATGTATTCGAGGCCAATCTCCCCGGGATCAGTTTACCCACAGAATAGAGCTACTCAACCACCGAGTTGTGGGGTTCCCTCATCACCAAGTCATAGAGTTGTTGGAATTCCAACGAGGCCAATAGGGCCAAGAGTACCAACGAGACAGACCCAGAGGATTCAGACTCCAGTTTACCGACTGCCCACTCCACAGAAATCTATAAAGACAAAGTCATTAACATGTTATGGGTGTGGTCAAGTGGGACATATTAGGAGAGAGTGTCATCTATCACAGCCGCAGGCAGGTAGTGTGACCCAAGAGGAACTAACTGTTTCTGACAATGTTTTAGAAGGTATGATTTTTAATTATGATGTTAGAAATTGGAGTTCTATTTAATATTGATTCCTTTAGATCATATATTGTTGCTAAGATTTTTCCCATTTATTGGAGCTAGAAATTTATTGAGACGGATCGAGTAATAAAACTAGTTACAACACTATCAGAAAAGTTGTGAAAAACTATGGGACAAAGAATGTTGAGGAGATAGGCACAGTTAGGTAAGGTAGGAAGGGTATTATGAGTAGAGATGTGTATTGTGGTATAAGTATATTCAAGACGTGATAATAATATGGTGTTGAGTATGGGTGAGTTAAGGCTAAAAGTAACTGTTAGAAAGTGAGGTTAGAGTGATACCTTGGGGAGGAAAAATGAGGTTCTTTGAAGATTAAGTAGGAACCTACAAAAGAAAATTTTTTTTTTATTAGGTATGCAATTGAAAATTGAAATTTTTGTGGATGACAAGAATGAACGAGTATTTTGAAGTAAAACTTGATGTGTGAAAGATACGTTTCATTAGGAGAAATAAGAAATAAATTTATGAATGGGGGAGCATGTTGAATTTGACGATTGTATAAGTGAATAGTATTGCTAAAACGAATTGGAATGACGGTAGGGAAGACTTAGGTAGAAAAGGTAGTTTTGAAAACAAGGTGGATCAATATAATATACGAGGAAGAATAATGTTGTGATAAGGTTGCATTAATGGTGACTTAAGAGAATTGTGAGAAAATAGATGAAGAAGTTAAGACAACGATACTGCTTATGAATTGAAATTCACAAGAGATAGTTGTGGGATTTGTAAAGGCTAATCATGGTACTATCAGTATTGGGCGATAAGTAGAAATATGTATGATTTAGGAAAAATATATAGTTACATGAATAAGAATTAATTGATATTACAATGATATTTAAACAGTAACCGGCCAATACTGTGATTTTGGGAGTAGGAAAAGAAGGCATGTGACTTGCGGCTTATGGTACCGTTTGAAGTAGTCGAATAGATCTTAAGTAGGTTCACTGCGTGTTCTACGTGCTATGCCGAAGAAGTGTTTTACATACCCTTCACGCGTGATTTAATTGTGAAACAATTTGTTTGATGTAAGAGTTACCCTCATGATTAAGGTTTTAAATCACGAAGATTATGACAAAGGCCTTGAGGAAATATCACGATAAGCAAAACTTGGAATATGGATTCGAATGTAGAAATGTTGGTGTATTGGGAATAAAGATTTGATGTGATTTGCGAAGTAGTGTTAGTATAGTGGTGTTTGTAGTAAAACAACATATTAAAGAGTGATTTTCATTGTAGGTGCAAGTACGCATCCTAGGCGATATAGTTGGCAAGGAAAACAATGATAAATGATAGAGGAGGTATAAAGGAATTTTTGATAGAAATTGGTGGGGAATTGATATGATGTGAGTTCATTGTATTCGATGATTATACAAATGATAAATTAGTTGGGGCATGAGAATGATTTGGAGTGATTACTGGATGCATGTATTGGGTTGATGAAAACTATGTGACATGTGGTTAGGAGTTATAAAAGAAATGGGTTTGAAAACATGAATGAATGATAATCGCATACAAGTGTGGTTGGTTATACATATTGTGTTAGTAGGGTGGCGAAAAAGTTCGATAAGATATGATTCAAATTTCGAGGACGAAATTTTTATTAAGGGGGGGAGAATGTAACACCCCGGATTTTCAACTCATATCTCGAGGAAAGTAAATGGTGAGATTTGGAAGAAAATATCGAAGGAGAGACTTAGAGTAAAATACTCGGATCTTGTTATGATTAATTTCTAGGAAAATCAACTTCGCCATTAGATTCAAAAGGATCGAAATATATACATTAGCCTGTAAGCAAGTCCGAATTCGAATTCGGGTAGAAAAGTTATAAAATCCTCGAATTTCGCATTAAGTGGGACCCAAAATAGTGGAATTTCGTTAGAGCGAGAATCGGAAAGATTTGATGATACCATTAGGTCCGTAGCGAAAAATTATTCGAAATGGTATATTCACTTGTCAATTTCCGAGTCCGAATGGTTAAGTTACGAACGAAGTTAGAAATGATGGGAAAATTACAAGTATGCCATCAGCTTTATTATAAAAGAAATCTTATTTCTTTTATTTCATTTCATTTCTCTTCTTCTCCAAGGAAACCAAACGGCAGCCACTTCTCAACCCAAGGGTTTCGACCCATTTCCGTCAAGTTTGTGAGCGAACGAAGCCGAGTTGAACCTCGACGAAGAAGGCAAAGTTGTCGGCCACGTCGAGGGCTACAACTTCACCACCTTTGGTTGTTCATTCTTGTTCGTTTTCTCCATCCTCCATCAAAACCAGCCCGGTAGCTCGAGTAAACCTCCACATCTTCCGTCCGAGGGCTTCATCAAGTTAGGAGCTAGGTCTATACTTCATTATAGAAGCGAAGGAGATCGTCATTGTCGGATACCTTGCGAACCCTTGCTCATTTGGCATCCAAGTCAGCCCAACCTCGACTCTTGAGCCATCCAACCTTGAGTTGTAGTGCTAGCTTGTACCCTTGGCGTCCACAACCAAGTAAGGGACTTCCAATTCTTATTGGTAGCTTTAGATTTCCGAAATGTGCATTTAGGGTTTTAAAACAAAACTTATTGTTTGCATTTAAATCGTAGAAAGTTGTTGTTCGATTTCAAATTCATGGTAGAAGTAGGTGTTTTGCTTATGTTTGATCGAATCTTGATAACAAAATCGTGGGTGGGTAGAATGGTTCGAAGAATGAAAAAGGAAATCGAAAAAGGGATCGAAAAACCCAAAAATCGCGAGTGAGGTTCAGGCTGTAGGCGGGTAGGGTCGGTGCCACCGGCACCTACCGAAGGCATTCTGTCGGTCCCACCGACAGAATGAGGTTTCTGCCACCGACGAAACCAAATAACGCGATGAAATTTTACACTGTCGGCAGGACCGTCGGTCCCACCGACATCTGCCGAAGACCAATCTGTTGGTTCCACCGATAGAATCTTGTTCCTGCCGCCGACAGCCACCGACAGACACAGTTCTCTTCAGAACAGTGTTCTGACTCTTGGCTTGACTTCCTCACACCTTATACACTATTTTCCACCCTTTATTTCATTAAAAACATTTAAGTAAATGTCCTCTTTAATTTTTACTTTCCATTTGTCCTCTTTAATTTTTACTTTCCATTTACTTTAAGTTCTTTAATGAAATTAAGGTTTTACCCCCCATTTTGGAACAATGGAAATGGTTTCAAGATCCAAATCTCAAAGGATCAAAATCCGAATTTTGGTTTCAAGAACAAAACGTATTTTTCGACGTTTTCGGCAAGTTTTCAAAATGAAATAACTTTCGCGTTCCTTTGAATTAGATTACAAAAACTATATGGTGTCGAATCTCATGATCAAGACTTTCATTTCGAAAAACCCGTTTTTAATTTCGAGAACTTTGAAAATTTGAGTTTCTGACACTTAGCCAAATTTTCACCAGCTTTCACTATTTTTAACAGCTTTGGTCCCGAGCATCGCTGGGACCTTATTTTTTTATAAACTTCGATGGTTTTCAATGGAAAGACCAAAAGAATGACTTTGAAAGATTGAAAATGAATGGTTGATTTGAAAGGATGAAAAATGAGAATGTTGAGAGAATGGGAAAAGGGAATGAACGGTAAAATGTCAGAATCACACCCGAGAGGTGATGTCTGCATTTTACATTGTATGTTGTGTGTAGGTTGGTGAGAGGATATCCAGGTTATTAATGAAAGGGTTGCATGTTTATTTCCGATTATGTTAGCACTTGCGCTGAGTACTGTTATTTATTTTAGGCCGGGTGGCCACGGTTGCATGGTAGGAACTGGATATCCGTTCTCAACCCTGTTCTGTTAATTTCTCTTTTGTTTTAAATGAAAAATCATATATATACGTAGCTATTTTGTGAACTGTTAAAGGGTTTGTGAATGCCTGAAGGGATAGTGTGTCACATCATCCGGAGGGGTACACTATCCTGGGATGTACGGTAGGGACCACCAAACTCATACGTGGTATGGGACGCGTATGAGAGTGGAGTCACAACTGGAATCCGGGTCCATTCCTTTCTTATCTTTACCAGTGAACGTGTTTTGTAAAGATGGTCGTATACGAGTGGAGTGTCATTTGGGAATTACATGCACGCCTGATAGGCATAGACGAAGATGATTAGTCAGTGATCGCTAACAATCTAGTAGTAGTCGAACGTTCTGACACATCGAAAAGAGACCCATTGCTTACGGTCACGTCAAACGGCCAGCCTGAGCCGGATAAATGGTTCCACAAGCGTGGTAGACACGACCAGCCACAAAATCAGGAACTACGATGTTATTGAGGAATATCATGTCCCGACTGGGAGCGATCCAGTCGTGAATCCCAACTCTTTAATTCCAATACTCCACCACTCGTATTATGTATCTGTTGTTATATTTCGAATTATAAACTGGAAAGCATGTCTATCGCTTTAATGTTGTCAACGGTATTTGCATAGAATGGAAAATGTATAATGAGTATGGATGATTGATGCAATGTGTAATCTTTAAACTGTTTAGTTGCTCATCCCTGGCTATATGTACCAGTTGATCGTATTTTATCTTGTAAAACCTTGCATGTATTAAAAATATTCAGTATGCTTTATTCGATCATGCTTAGGAAGGGTTATTAGTAGGAATTGGCTGTGGACTTGCTGGGTAACTTTCGTTACTCACCCTTTCCTTCCTATTTTTTTTAGTTTCAGCACTTGCAGCTGTCGAGGCAGGCGTAGAGGCAGTAATTGAGGAGTATCTGGTCGATCAGATCGACGATCAGATTTTATCGCCTGGTGAGCACTAGGGCCACATCCCTTAGTATTGTCAGTTTCATCCAGGATGTATGTAGTTTTTGGATTTGAGAGTTTAGGCATCTGTTAGAGTGAGAGTGTTTTGGTAAGCCTGTATATGATTAAATCTTCCGCACTCTGATCTACTTACATGTTAGATGTAATTAGTCTTCCGCTGTTATTTTCCTGTATTTACAGCTTTATATACAGGTTGTATTATAAATTGGTTTATCAGGTTTGAGTTCCGTGAAACGTTAACATAAATAGAGGAGACCATGCCGAAATTTCGAGGTGCCACCTAGTACCTCGGGATTGGGCCTTGGGATTTGTGTTAGCGTTTGGTGGGGCGCCACAGGTTACCCCTAGTTTAACTCCAAATTAAGCATTCTGCCTAAGTTAATGAGACATGTGGATGTTAACTTTAATACCTCTAAAGAGCTTAATCTGTGATTTTCCAGCTTACTTTCATTTTTACCATTGATGACTTTCACCCCATTAAAATTTAAATATTTTTGTGATCTTTCTAGGCTCTTTTTAACTTTTTCTATTTTTTAACCTTAGTTTCTTTAGAGTATTTTCACTATATTTTTTTCCATTTCTTGCTTCATTTTGTTGTCATTTACACATATTTATTGTTTTGAATTTTGAAGTAAGTAGCCCTTTTAAAGGTACTTAGTCTAATCACTAGACTTGATTTTTCCTAACACCCTAGACAGATAAGAGGGTCAATACCTACTCAATTTAGCTTAAACTCCAAGTATCTTAGTCAGATATGAAATGAACTTTTTTAAAATAACTTTATTCTAAATTTTGTTAAAGAGGAATATTTAAAAGGACTCAAGATTAGAGTTTTCAAACATAAGACTAATTTTGAACTTAAAGCTATATGTTTAAATATAGGTACCAAGATCTTGAAAATAATATTATCCAAAAATGGACCTAGAATCAACCATATCCCAAACCCAAACAAATTATGTCCTCAATATTTAAAATTATGTGCATGAATGGGAAATGGTTAAAATGTTGAATCATACCTGAAATCGGAATGTCGTTACGTATCAAAATTTGTAACAACTATTTAAGAGAGAATCAGTACTCATAACAATCACAATATCCAATAAGTTTTAAAATAAGTACAAGGAAAATGATAAATACTAACTACTAAATCTTAAAAACCTAAAAATTGAGTCATAATCAAAATCAGAACTCGACGACACTTGAGCTATTGTGTGTGTTCTATTCTTCTCAATATAGTTCAAAATCTGCCTCTATTACTCAATTAACAAATACTGGTTTGTCTGCATATCTTTGTAGCACCCATTAATCTTGCACATCCAACTAAATAATTTCCCAAAGGCAGCTCGATGCCCCTATTGCGGGATCGAATCTTGTTAAGATTCCTTTGTGAAATCGAGGCTTGGGATACGTTTTTCCTCAAGGTTAGGGAAGGACGATGGTTAGACGATATCATCACGACTCCTTAGATTCGCATACTAAATCTGGAGTTGGTGGCCTAAGTTGACTCAACTCATCTTCACCCTATCTGACCTAGTAGATAATTTTAAAGTACCCATGCCTCTCCTTGCTAATGGGTTACTCCTTGTATTTTTTTGTTATTTTCAACTTTGTATACACTTGGATTAGTTAATTATGTAGTAAAGAGCATCCTCTCTTAGGGATGACTCAATAAGATAAGGTTTGGAAGTGATTACCAATTCCTTACTCTAATTAGGACAATTAATTTCACTAGTCATCCAATCAAATTAATTAAAATCAATTAAACTTGACTATAAGGCCTATGAACTTAATAGAAAAAATCTACTTCAAGTTCTGCCAATTGCGCTTCTTGATCACTTTTGGTATCTAGTAAGATCTTGCCCTTAGAAGGGATAGACTCAGTTTATTTAAAAAGAAGGCGACTTAAGAGTGCCCTTACTTATGCATTACATGTCAGCTTCGATCTGGAGGTCTAAATGATCCAAACTTGATTTCACAGAATTGATTTGAAAGGATAGTTATGTAATTTCTACCCAATTAGGAGCTATCTAGAGTTAGGCAACCTATCTAGGTTTAGTATTTACTTTTTTCTTTTTTGATCGATTGTGTGTTTTGAGCGCTTAATAGACATTTAAGGAGTGTAGTAGTTCAATCCCTTTATCTTTCGATGGAGAATGGTTATGAGTATATCATATCGAACATATTGAATGAAGTAAATAGTCTACATGATAGAATTAATTCTTTTCAAAAGCCACCAATTCACAACCCACTCCATAAGTCCGAGTATGTCATAGGAGTAGATGAACATGATCCTTATGTGTCTTGTGCGATAGTTATTGTGACGCCCCACCGAACGCTAACAAAAAACCCCATGTCAAAACTTGAGGTACTAGGTGGCACCTCGAAATTTTGGCATGGTCTCCTCTGTTTATGTTAGCATTCCAAGGCGTTTAACCTGCACCTGATAAACGACATACAATCCTGTATATAAACAAATAATATATAGTACTAGCGGAAGCCTATATACATCTAATAACGTACAAAAATTAGAGTGCGGAAGAAGAAGCTTATATACACCATTATACAAGAATTCCTCACTCTAACAAAATTCCTAACGCTCAAAATATGATCCACAAAACTATCTGGAGGAACTGACACTACTAGGGGTAATAACCCCAATACTCACCAGGTAATGGACTCTGGTCGTCTATCTGACCCACCAGATCGTCCTCACTTGCTGGTTCTATGCCCGCCTCGCCAACTGTAGGCTCTGAAGCTAAAAAAAATAAGAAGGAATGGGTGAGTAACAATGGTTACCCAGTAAGGAAACAAACAATTTCTGCCAATAACCTCTCCTGACATGACGAATAAACATACTAAATTATTTTAACAATATAAAATTTTACAGAATAAACTACGATTAATTGGTACATATAGCCAGGGATGAGCAACTAAACATTTTAAAACTCATATTATGTCGATCATCATTACTCACTATAACATTCTCTTTTTTTTTTTTTTTTTTTATACAAATCTAATTGATCAAATGGAAACATTAAACATGGATTTCATTTTATATATTAAAATAAGCAACAAATACATAATACACAATGGTGGAGTATTGGAATTAGAGTGTTGGGATTCACGACTGGATCGCTCCCAGTCGGGACATGATGTTACAATTTCTCTCTGGCTTTTAGTTCCTGATTTTGTGGCCGGTCGCTGCCCTTACCACGTTTGGTTGACCATTTATCCGGCTCAGGCTGGCCGTTTGACGTGACCGTAAGCAATGGGTCTCTTTTCGATGTGTCAGAACGTTCGACTACTATAGATTGTTAGTGATCACTGACCAATCATCTTCGTCTATGCCTATCAGGCGTACATGCGATTCCCAAATATACAAACCATTCGTATACGACCACCTTTACATTACAAGTTCACTGGTAAAGATAGAGAGGAATAAACCCGGATTCCAGTTGTGACTCCACTCTCATACGCGTCCCATACCACGTATGAGCTTGGTGGTCCCTACCGTACATCCCAGGATAGTACACCACTCCGGATGATATGACGCACTATCCCTTCAGGCATTCACAAACTCTTTAACAGCTCACAAAATAGCTACATATATATATTATTTTCATTTGAAAACAAAAGAGAAATTAACAATACAAGGTTGAGAATAGATATCCAGTTTCCTACCATGCAAGTGTGGCCACCCGGCCTAAAATAAACAACATAACAGAGCGCCTCGCGCTAACAGAAAGTAAATAAACATGCAACCAGTAACATTATCCCTAGATATCCGTTCACCAACCTGCATACAACACAACGTAAACTGCAGACATCACCCCTCAGGTGTGACTCTGACATTTTACCGTTTCATACCCTTTTTCCCTTTTTTCGACTTTTACAGTTTTCAATCTCTTCATAAAATATCCGTTTTCTGATATTCATCAACTCAATATGAGTTCATTGAATATTAAATCACACTTTTCAACTATAGAATTTATTTCTATCAATAATATTAAAAAAATACAAATTTCATATCAAAACGGGGTCCGAACAGTGCACAAGACCCAATTTATGGCAATAACCCGTTAAAATACTCTACCCACGTATAATTTGTTAAAAATACAATTAAACATATCAAACATGCAATTTCTGGCGTGAATTTTGAAATAAACAAAGAATTCTATATTTCGGAAATACATCCAAATTTTTCCAATAAAATCCTAAATGCAATTTTCACAATCTATGATTACTAATAGAAATTGAGAGTTCCTTACAATGTCTAGGCGAAAGGATCAAAGCTTGTGCGCGGAAATCGAGGCGATCGGCACGGAAATCGAGACGGACCGAACTTCGAAGCGGTTGATTTTCGAAACTGGCCTGGTGGTTTCGAAGATCTCGACGTGCTCGTCTCTTCTCCCTTCTACGGCGAAAGGTGGTTTGACCCCGAAATCGATGAAAACCGAGGTCGAAGTGACGAAAATCTCCGTATAAAAATACGGCTGATTTTTGACGATATCGGGTGAAAAAGGAGATGAAATGAATGGATCTTGGGTGGGTTTGGTAGATGTCGAAGCTGCGAAACTTTTTCTCTTCTGCGGCGATCGTCGAAAGTGGACCGTTTGCGACGAATCGACGTTGGAAGAACGAGAGAAAAACAAATTTTTTTTTTTAAAAAACGTGGCTGGTTTGACGCGTTGAGGAAGATGAATAGTTAAATAAAAAAAATAAAAACTTATTTATATAAGGTCTCGGGACGAAATCGGTATTTTGGTTATTATTTTGATCGATGATAACTTTACCATCCGGACTCCAAAACTGACAAACGAATACTCTATTTCGCCTAATTTTTCGTTCCGGATCTAATGGTATAGTCAATTTCTACAAATTATGTCTCCATCAAAAATTTACATTTTTGGCCTGACGTGACCCCTAAACTTGATGTCGTTTTCGTTTTTGGCGATAATTCGACTTTCTGGTCTCCAAATTTGACAAATAAATAGTCCATGTTGAATAATTTTTCGTTATGAACCCAATGGTATGATCAAATTTTAAAAATTATTGCTCTAACAAAAAGTTACTGTTTTAGCCTGGTCCGACCCGGTAATCGAGGATTTTACAATATTTATATTCGGACTCGCATTTAAGCGTGCTTACAGGCTAAACTATGTTTTTCGATCATTTTGAATCTAATGGTGGGGTCAGATTCCATTAAAAATGATCAGAAACATCCTAAAATTTTACCCCTAAATCCCACTTTCAAGATTTTCTTAAAATTCCACTATTTATTTTTTCCTCGAGATACGAATTAAAAATTCGGGGTGTTACATTCTCCCCCCCTTAATAAAAATTTCGTCTTCGAAATTGAAATCGTACCTTAGTTTTGAAATAATTCTGGATATTTAGCTTTCATTTCTGACTCTTTCTCCCAAGTGGCTTCTTCAACGTTGTGGTGTCTCCATAATACCTTGACTAGAGGGATAGACTTAGATCTGAGTTGTTTTACTCTCCTGTCAAGTATCTGTATCGCACCTTCCTCGTAAGACACATCTTCGTCTACCTCTAACTCTCGTAAATCAACTACATGCGAAGGATCTGGCAAATATTTCTTCAGCATGGACACATGGAACACGTTGTGAACCTGCTCAAGTTGCGGAGGTAGAATCAATCTATAAGCCACTGGTCCTATCCGTTCAACTATTTCAAATGGTCCCACAAAACGCGGCTTTAATTTACCCTTTATACCAAATCTGGAGATTCCTCTTCTGGGCGATACTTTCAAAAATACTTTATCCCCAACTTGAAATTCCAAAGATCTGCGCCGCTTGTCTGCATAGCTTTTCTGTCTACTCTGAGCGGTTTTTAATCTGTCTCGTATGCTGCGTACTATCTCAGTAGTTTCCTCAACAATCTCGGGTCCCAACACTGTGGCATCTCCTGTCTCTGCCCAACATATTGGTGATCGACACGGCCTACCGTATAAAGCTTCAAATGGTGCCATGCCGATACTGGCTTGAAAACTATTATTGTAGGAGAATTCTACCAAAGGTAAATGACGTTTCCAACCTCCTCCAAAATCTAAAACACATGCCCGCAGCATGTCTTCTAAAATCTGAATAACTCGCTCAGACTGTCCATCAGACTGTGGATGAAAAGTCGTACTGAAGTTCAACTGAGTACCCATGGCTTTGTGTAGACTCTCCCAGAATCGAGAAGTAAATCTAGGATCCCTGTCTGACACAATAGAAACTGGCACTCCATGCAGTCGAACTATCTCAGCTATGTATATCTAGCTCAGTCTATCGATGCCAAACGAGACTCGAATCGGAATGAAGTGTGCCGATTTCGTGAGTCGGTCAACAATCACCCATATGGCGTCTGACCCATCAGTGGCTCTCGGCAGCCCTACTACAAAATCCATAGTCACATGTTCCCATTTCCATTCTACTATGGGTAATGGTTGGAGTAAGCCTGCGGGATTTTGATGTTCGGCCTTGACCTGTTGACATGTCAAACATCTACTTACATATTCTGCGATTACCTTCTTCATACCCGGAAACCAAAAATTTCTTCGCAGATCTCTATACATCTTCGTACCTCCTGGGTGAATAGAATATCGAGAACGATGTGCCTCACCCAGTATATCGGATCTCAACTGTGAGTCCTGAGGTATCCACATCCTACCTCTAAATCTGAGAACCTCATCTGATCCTTTCGACCAATCTAGGTCAGTCAGGTCCCTAGCTCTCAGTTCATATCCTTCCACATCTTCATCTACTTTCTGGACTCCTTTAACTCGTGCTATCAGCTCGTTTTCAATCCTCAATGTACCCAGATATATGTGCGGTCTATACCTTTCTCTTGGAGTCTCAAAAACGGTTTCTGTAGCTTGTTCAAGCAACTGCCATTCTTTTGTCATCATATAAGCTACAGTGTTTCGGCTTAACGCGTCAGCGACTACATTGGCTTTTCCTGGGTGATACTCAAGGGTAAAGTCATAATCCTTGAGGTATTCCATCCAACGTCGTTGTCTCATATTTAATTCTCGCTGTGAAAATATGTACTTGAGACTCTTATGATCGGAGAATACCTCAAACTTCTCTCCATATAAATAATGTCTCCAAATGCGTAGTGCGAACACTATCGCAGCCAACTCAAGATCATGAATAGGATAGTTTTTCTCATGATTTTTCAGTTTTCTAGATGCGTATGCTACAACCTTCCCAAATTGCATTAGTACAGCTCCCAAACCAATCCCGGATGCATCAGTAAAGATCGTCAAACCCTCACCTGCAATCGGAGATACTAAAATTGGAGCGATCGTCAATCTTGTCTTCAGTTCCTGAAATGCAGCTTCGCAATTGTCATCCCACTCAAACCGAACATTTTTCTGAGTTAGTTTTGTCAATGGTGCTGCAAGAGTGGAGAATCCCTTAATAAATCTTCTATAATATCCTGCCATTCCGAGGAAACTTCTGATATCTGTCACTGTCTTTGGTTGTTTCCACGATAGTACAGCTTCAACTTTGGAAGGGTCTACTGCTATCCCTTCACTTGACACTACGTGTCCTAAAAACTTCACCTTCTGAAGCCAGAATTCACACTTGCTAAGCTTGGCATATAGCCTATGCTCTCGTAACAACTGTAGTGTGATTCTGAGGTGGCTTTCGTGGTCCTCCCTTGACTTGGAATAGATCAAGATGTCATCTATGAATACAATAACAAATCGATCTAGATGTTCCCAAAATACCCGGTGCATGAGATTCATAAATGCTGCCGGTGCATTCGTTAGACCGAAAGGCATCACTAGATACTCGAAGTGTCCTAGCCTGGTCCGAAATGCAGTCTTCGGAATGTCCGCCTCCCGGATTCTTAACTGGTGGTACCCGGATCGCAAATCGATCTTAGAGAAGTACTGGGCACCATGTAGTTGATCAAACAGATCATCGATACGGGGAAGAGGGTATTTATTCTTAATGGTCACTTGATTTAGCTTCCGATAGTCGATGCATAATCGAAGCGACCCATCTTTCTTCTTGACAAACAAAACCGGTGCTCCCCAGGGTGAGGAACTCGGTCGAATAAATCCCAAGCTCATAAGTTCATCAATCTGCACTTTCAACTCTCGAGTTTCTACCGGGGCCATTCGATATGGAGAAATAGAAATAGGCCCTGTGCCTGGCATCAAGTCAATCGAGAATTCTATCTCTCGACATGGCGGCAAACCCGGTAATTCTTCTGGAAAGACATCCCCAAACTCCCTGACTACCTCTACCATATCCGTTGACGTTTTTATCTCTGATGTTCTCAAAGTTCCCAATTGGCTGTGTAAAGGAGCATCTCTTCTATACCTAGATCCTTGAACCTTGATTTTCGGATACCCTGGTCTTCTAAAGACTACTGATCTGGCAAAACAATCGACCTGGGCATGGTTCTGTACTAGCCAATCCATCCCCAAGATGACATCAAAGTCGCAACAATCTAATGTCATGAGGTCGGTAATCATTTCTTGGTCATCTATCCTAATTACACAGTTTCGACAAAGTTTCTGGGCTATCTGTCGATCTCCCAATGGGGTAGATAATTTCATAACCCGGCCTGTGTCAGAAATTTTTAAATCTAGCAGCTGTGCAATCTCAGTGGAAATATAAGATCTAGAGGAACCGGTATCGAATAAGACTCGAATCTTTATATTAGAAATTAAGATTGTACCTTCCAACACCTCATCCGAAACGGGTATCTCTTCCTGGGTCAGATGATAAACCCTGCCCTGGGGTCTGGGAGTCACCCCTGCCTGTGGCTGTGATAGAGGGCAGTCTCTTCTGATATGTCCTGTCTGGCCGCAAGAAAAACATGTCAGTGGTCCCGTCTGTATAGGTCTCTGCGAAGCGGTTGGTCGGGAAGCTGGAGCCTGTGGTCTCGAAATCTGTCCGATTGGTCCCCTTGGCCCTACTGGCCTCACTGGAGCCCCAACTGATCCATAACTCGGTGGAGTAGGAGTACGGTACTGTGGATATGCTGGTCCAGAGGCACTCGATCTCGAATACATCGGCCTCTTGGCCGGGTCAGATCTAGGTGGAAAAGAAGCTTGGGGCCGACTGGTCTGCCCCCTCGAAGTCTGTAACTCCCTCTCCTCTCGCTCAACCCTCTGAGCTCGACTCACCGTATCTCTATAGCTGGTGGTCTCAATCACTGACATCCTAGCCCTCAAGTAGGGTTGCAGTCCTCTGAAAAATCTGCGGGCTTTCTGCAGATCAGTCGGAATAAGCTCGGGTGCATATCGTGACAATCTGGTAAATTTCAGCTCGTAATCTGTAACAGACAGATTGCCTTGCACCAATCCCGAAAATTCTTGATGTTTGATCTCTCGAGCCGTCTCGGATATGAATCTGTCTAAGAACATCCTTTCAAAGTCGACCCACTCAAAAGGTCCTTCTCCCAAAACATTCCTCTCGGATCGCCACCAATGGCTGGCATCCCCATCGAACTGAAATGTAGCCATCGTTACCCACTGGTCTCTCGGGCACTGCATGACACTCAAAATCTCCCGGGTTTTTAAAACCCATTCCTCGACCTCAGCCGGGTCGGAAGAACCTCCAAATCGGGGTGGACGTAGTCGTTGGAAATTTTGTAGCCACATCCCCGGATCTATCTGTGTTTGGGGTGGGGGAGTCCTCGTGACTCTCGATGGTACAACCTGTGGCTGTGGTCTCTGTGGTGGATCCGGAGGTGGAATGGGATCGGTCCCCTGTGAAGAAGCCTGACGCTCCCTCAACTCTGCCACCTCCTCGGCTAATCTAGCCTGTGATTCAAGCATCTCCTCTCTAAACTTGTTTTGGGACTCAGCTATCTGCCCCATAAACGACATTATCTGCGCTATCGGATCGGAGGTCTGATCCGGCGCCTGTCCCGCCTCTACGGCGTTCCGGCTTCTCCCTCGGCCTCTACCTCTGCCTCGTTCGCTCATCTCGTCTCTGTTCATCAGTAAGAAGGCATTTATCATCATATGACTAAAGTCGTTATTATGAAAGCATCATGTACTACTTTAACAAAGGATGTAGTAATGAACACCACTTTTCATTACTAAAAGAACGAACCTAGAATCCTATCTTAATCATACCAGGCTTTATGAGTTCTAGACACGGAAGAGCTCGTAATTCCAATACGAAACTACTAATAAGCTCGAATTTTGAATTCTTAATATTATTCTAATATCTATGGTATCAGTCCACTCTTCAAAACATAGTAGATCTGTATCCCATACGGATCTAATGCTATGCTCTGATACCATCTGTGACGCCCCACCGAACGCTAACAAAAAACCCCATGTCAAAACTTGAGGTACTAGGTGGCACCTCGAAATTTTGGCATGGTCTCCTCTGTTTATGTTAGCATTCCAAGGCGTTTAACCTGCACCTGATAAACGACATACAATCCTGTATATAAACAAATAATATATAGTACTAGCGGAAGCCTATATACATCTAATAACGTACAAAAATTAGAGTGCGGAAGAAAAAGCTTATATACACCATTATACAAGAATTCCTCACTCTAACAAAATTCCTAACGCTCAAAATATGATCCACAAAACTATCTGGAGGAACTGACACTACTAGGGGTAATAACCCCAATACTCACCAGGTAATGGACTCTGGTCGTCTATCTGACCCACCAGATCGTCCTCACTTGCTGGTTCTATGCCCGCCTCGCCAATTGTAGGCTCTGAAGCTAAAAAAAATAAGAAGGAATGGGTGAGTAACAATGGTTACCCAGTAAGGAAACAAACAATTTCTGCCAATAACCTCTCCTGACATGACGAATAAACATACTAAATTATTTTAACAATATAAAATTTTACAGAATAAACTACGATTAATTGGTACATATAGCCAGGGATGAGCAACTAAACATTTTAAAACTCATATTATGTCGATCATCATTACTCATTATAACATTCTCTTTTTTTTTATTTTTTTTATTTTATACAAATCTAATTGATCAAATGGAAACATTAAACATGGATTTCATTTTATATATTAAAATAAGCAACAAATACATAATACACAATGGTGGAGTATTGGAATTAGAGTGTTGGGATTCACGACTGGATCGCTCCCAGTCGGGACATGATGTTACAATTTCTCTCTGGCTTTTAGTTCCTGATTTTGTGGCCGGTCGCTGCCCTTACCACGTTTGGTTGACCATTTATCCGGCTCAGGCTGGCCGTTTGACGTGACCGTAAGCAATGGGTCTCTTTTCGATGTGTCAGAACGTTCGACTACTATAGATTGTTAGTGATCACTGACCAATCATCTTCGTCTATGCCTATCAGGCGTACATGCGATTCCCAAATATACAAACCATTCGTATACGACCACCTTTACATTACAAGTTCACTGGTAAAGATAGAGAGGAATAAACCCGGATTCCAGTTGTGACTCCACTCTCATACGCGTCCCATACCATGTATGAGCTTGGTGGTCCCTACCGTACATCCCAGGATAGTACACCACTCCGGATGATATGACGCACTATCCCTTCAGGCATTCACAAACTCTTTAACAGCTCACAAAATAGCTACATATATATATTATTTTCATTTGAAAACAAAAGAGAAATTAACAATACAAGGTTGAGAATAGATATCCAGTTTCCTACCATGCAAGTGTGGCCACCCGGCCTAAAATAAACAACATAACAGAGCGCCTCGCGCTAACAGAAAGTAAATAAACATGCAACCAGTAACATTATCCCTAGATATCCGTTCACCAACCTGCATACAACACAACGTAAACTGCAGACATCACCCCTCAGGTGTGACTCTGACATTTTACCGTTTCATACCCTTTTTCCCTTTTTTCGACTTTTACAGTTTTCAATCTCTTCATAAAATATCCGTTTTCTGATATTCATCAACTCAATATGAGTTCATTGAATATTAAATCACACTTTTCAACTATAGAATTTATTTCTATCAATAATATTAAAAAAATACAAATTTCATATCAAAACGGGGTCCGAACAGTGCACAAGACCCAATTTATGGCAATAACCCGTTAAAATACTCTACCCACGTATAATTTGTTAAAAATACAATTAAACATATCAAACATGCAATTTCTGGCGTGAATTTTGAAATAAACAAAGAATTCTATATTTCGGAAATACATCCAAATTTTTCCAATAAAATCCTAAATGCAATTTTCACAATCTATGATTACTAATAGAAATTGAGAGTTCCTTACAATGTCTAGGCGAAAGGATCAAAGCTTGTGCGCGGAAATCGAGGCGATCGGCACGGAAATCGAGACGGACCGAACTTCGAAGCGGTTGATTTTCGAAACTGGCCTGGTGGTTTCGAAGATCTCGACGTGCTCGTCTCTTCTCCCTTCTACGGCGAAAGGTGGTTTGACCCCGAAATCGATGAAAACCGAGGTCGAAGTGACGAAAATCTCCGTATAAAAATACGGCTGATTTTTGACGATATCGGGTGAAAAAGGAGATGAAATGAATGGATCTTGGGTGGGTTTGGTAGATGTCGAAGCTGCGAAACTTTTTCTCTTCTGCGGCGATCGTCGAAAGTGGACCGTTTGCGACGAATCGACGTTGGAAGAACGAGAGAAAAACAAATTTTTTTTTTTAAAAAACGTGGCTGGTTTGACGCGTTGAGGAAGATGAATAGTTAAATAAAAAAAATAAAAACTTATTTATATAAGGTCTCGGGACGAAATCGGTATTTTGGTTATTATTTTGATCGATGATAACTTTACCATCCGGACTCCAAAACTGACAAACGAATACTCTATTTCGCCTAATTTTTCGTTCCGGATCTAATGGTATAGTCAATTTCTACAAATTATGTCTCCATCAAAAATTTACATTTTTGGCCTGACGTGACCCCTAAACTTGATGTCGTTTTCGTTTTTGGCGATAATTCGACTTTCTGGTCTCCAAATTTGACAAATAAATAGTCCATGTTGAATAATTTTTCGTTATGAACCCAATGGTATGATCAAATTTTAAAAATTATTGCTCTAACAAAAAGTTACTGTTTTAGCCTGGTCCGACCCGGTAATCGAGGATTTTACAATTTTTATATTCGGACTCGCATTTAAGCGTGCTTACAGGCTAAACTATGTTTTTCGATCATTTTGAATCTAATGGTGGGGTCAGATTCCATTAAAAATGATCAGAAACATCCTAAAATTTTACCCCTAAATCCCACTTTCAAGATTTTCTTAAAATTCCACTATTTATTTTTTCCTCGAGATACGAATTAAAAATTCGGGGTGTTACAGTTATGGTCACGTAGTCGAGTGTTGCCCAAACTTATCCATCATAAGGAATAAGCAATCCCAAATCTTTCATAAGTACAATTATTATTTGATGCCGAGCCCTAACCCGTTCAGTCATCCATATCATTCGAAAAGTTAGTCTCCTCCAAATTTCTCATATAAGCAGAACGAGTTCACTCGGGATAGATTTTTCGACACCCATACGCACGACAACTCAATGATTCATCAACAATCTTACTCAAACTTTCAACCATTCATAGAGTCTCAATCGATGTACGATTGTCTTATTTCAACTTTTCAACCACCAATCGCATTAGAATCCATGATGATGAAATTGTTAAATCAATAACAACTCATTCAACAACAACTTCTCTAACAATAACAATAAAATGCTTAAGCCCTGGCCCATATGGAGATCCAGTTAAGATACCTAAAGCTATCCTTAGAACAAGAAGGGAAGTTTGATCAATTCAAAAATGAGGATATCCCAATCCCAAAAAATCCACCACTCTTCTAAGATACCGTTAGAAACCAATTTCAATTCCCCGAGGAACTCCATATTTGTCTATCCATAGTTGATAACCCACTTTCCTTTGAAATCAAAATAGACATCAATCAGGTTATAACACCAACCATAGGGAAGATGAAATTACAACTAGAATAACAAGCTATCTCTTTATAAGAGAGTGATTTGTTTTTAGAAGAAACAATCCCAAAAATCAATCTTTGGAACAACCTATCAAGGAAGAAGAAATTTATTTAGAGTTGTCTATTAATCCATTCTCGAAAGATAATCTTGTCTTAGAAAAAATGAAAAATAATTTCAATCCTCTATTTACACTAACTCCTAAGAGTCTAATCACCACCAATAGTGAAACTTAGTTAGAAATCGATCAAAGTATGTGTTCCTCCCAACCTATTATTTTGCAGAATTATAGAGACCTTATTGGTCTTATAATCTTCATCATCATAGGGAACACAATAGTTGAACAATTTCTCAAAAAGGTGAATTTCTTAATACAGAAACACATAAGTAGGATGTTGGATATTTTGCAACATAATTTTCATATCGTTCGAGTCATAAATATTTGTCCAAGTTACACACGGGATGGAAAATCAATTAAGGTGTCAATCAAATTTGATGATAAGAAAATTCCTTTCAATAACACCTTTTCATAGGTCCAACTAAAGACGTTAAACTTAGCGCTGCTTGGGAGGCAATCTATGTAATCCAAGTTGAAATTCTCAACTCCAATAAGTCTAATTGAAGACATTAAACTTGGCGCTGCTAAGAAGCAACTCACTATTTTTGTTTTCATTTTTTGTAATTTTAGATTTCAAGTGAGTAATATAGTTTTTCATTTTTGTTGGCCCATAACTTGGCCATTTCCTTCATTGGAAATAGTTACCAGTTTGGAATCAAAGCGGTAGGTTCTAAAATAAAAATCATAATTGGTCTCATATGTTTAAGGTTGCACAACACTTAGCAAAAAAAAATGGTCTACTTATCGATAAGTCTTCACCTTGCTGACCCTCTTCAAATAGTCATCGACGAATCGAGACGGCTACATGCTTAAAAGTGACGAGTTGAGCCCTTATAACATTAAGCGATACTCATACCTATCATTACCATCCAAATCTTAGGATTTTAGTTATTTCGTCTTATTACTATTTTACAAAATGTAGATTGAAACTACTAGTGTGTGTTTATCCTACATAGCATAGAATCCATTTACCTAGGTTATGAGCACAGTATCTTTTGTGGTGCTTCTAGCATAATACAACATGATCACGATTAATACAACAGATACAATCAATGTTGTAATAGTGGTGAGTAGTGTGTTGTCTCATTTCAAGAGACATTGTGTCAAGCATCAATAAAACTGTAGGATCGTTTTTAGGTACTATCCAACCCACTTTATTTATGCTTGTTAATTTCAAATTTTCATTTGCATGTACATGTTGAAATATTGCGGACAATATCATATTTAAGTTTGAGGGTGTATGGGTCGATTTTCTTTTATTTTTTCTTCTTTTATTCCAAAAATCATAAAAATTTTGAAAAAATATTTTGGTGTTAATTTTGTTGTTTGTTCAAGATCTTTGTTTGTATCTTTAAACATTTAGTTAAAAATATTAAATTAATTTTTAGTTGGAAGCTTTGATTTAGAATCCTCATTTGTGTTTCTCTTAAACAAAAATTACAGTAAATTTACCTTTTATTTGTAGTTACTTCTAATAAGGTTACCAAGAATCTAGGTTGAATTAAGTAACGGCTCGTGTGAATACGAGAGCCAGAAGTACTTTCATAAATACTTTTTGAAGTACTGTCTGGAATAGATGGATAACTATTGTGTCTTTGAATGCAGGTTCTGAAAAGTACTGTCAAAAGTACTTTTGATAGAGCTTTGTGTTTGAAAACTATTTTGGATTCTATTAAAATGATCAAAATGCCCTTATAAGTATCAGTTACTATTTTTAGCGTTACAACTCAACAAATTATTCTTCAAAAGAAATAAAAGTTATTGTTTTTACCCAAAAAAACTAATATAAACACCCAACAATTATAAACAAATAGAAGATATTGTGAGCAAATATATATAACCACTAAAAATATGAAAAAGTTTTCACCACATCAATGGATAGTAAATTTGTGTGTAAGTGTTCACATCAATCTTGCAATAAGAAAATTTCAACCATGGTTGGAATGCTCATGGATAAATCATTGAGTGAGCAATAGAGGGAGGTAGAAATCCAAATTCAAATGCTACACTAAAAGGCTACCATCACATCAATGGATAATAATAAAATATATTATTTAATTGTATTTCTGAGGATATACTTGTAATTTTCAAAATTTATGAGAGGTATACTTATCCCAAATGCTACACCAAAAAGCTACCACCACATCAATGGATAGTAATATAATATTACTGCAATTGCATTTTTAAGGGTATGCTTGTAATTTTCAAAATTTATGAGGGGTATACTTGTCCCAAATGTTACACCAAAAGGCTACTATCATATCAATGGATAGTAATATTATATTATTCCAATTGCCTTTTTGAGGTAGGTTTGTAATTTTCAAAATTTATGATGGGCATACTTATCCCAATCACGTCATTTTGACAATGTTTTGTGGCTCCGCGCAAGAGTAGTTTAGAGAAGTAACACCATCGATACTTCGTGAAAAAACACTAAAATGACTCCACAGTAAAGTAGTTTTTTCCAGGAGTTATTTATCCAAACACCTTTAAAGTGCTTCTGACTTCCCGCAAAAGTCAGAAGTACTTAGAAAAGTCAATCCACACATATCCTAAGTTTTTTACCTTCTTTCTACCTAAAGTATTAGGAAAAACTGGGTTTGATGAACTTTGACTTCCTTATTCATTTGGTTAGCTGATTAGAAGAAAAATAGAACTAGGGTGATTATATCTTGAATAACAACTATTGAATTAGTCTAGCTACCTTGAAAAGGGCTACCTATTTTCTTATAAAAATGAGTAGAAAAGAAAAAAATCCCTTGAAGTAAAGAAATAAATAAAAATTCAAAGTTTATAAGTTTAAAGTTTCAGCAGGGTGAAAGTCATAAAGTGTGAAAACATGAGTAGACTGAAATATCATAGATAAAACTTAGAGGTATTAAAGTGAACATCTACACTTCTCACTACGCCAGACAGGATGCTAAGTTTTGAATTAAATACTAAGTTAATCAAACTATTCTTAGGTAGATTAAAGATTTTTTCGAACTCACTCTAGAAAATCGAATCTCTAAAATTTCTAAGATAGAATTACTATTTCTTAAAGGTTAGTTTAAGTCTAAGTTTTTCAATAGAAAAATGAGAGTTGGGACTCTATACTAAGTGTTATTTCCAAATGACTAACAAATCATAACTAACTTATGTTTTTAATATAAGTTTTGAATTTTGTGGGTATATTCTCTTCAAACCCTTACAAGTCAAACTCGTCCACTAAGGATAACCTAGCGGTTTAAGGGCTTGTTGCATTCATTAAATGCTGTCGAAGTGCTTACGAAAGTGAAAGTTTTATTTTTTAAGTACTATAAAAAAGTAAGTTTGGGAGTGTAATCAGTGTCTCAAAATACTAATTTATCCACACTTTTATCAAATATTTATCTTGATTTTTCTCATTTTGTCTCCATATTAAGTTAATAATTATTTTAAGCCTCGAAATATCACGTTGTATGTTTCTGTACGCTAATTAGACTTAATTGTACATAATAAATTGTATTTATTGAAAAATCCTAATTACGTGTAAAACCCCGAATTTTCAATTTATATCTCGAGGAAAAAATAAATAGTGGAATTTTAAAAAAATCTTAAAAGTGGGACTTAGGGGTAAAATTTTAGGATGTTTCTGATCATTTTTAATGGAATCTGACCTCACCATTGGATTCAAAATGATCGAAAAACATATTTTAGCCTGTAAGCACGCTTAAATGCGAGTCTGAATATAAAAGTTGCAAAATCCTCGATTATCGGGTCGGACCAAGTTAAAATAGTAATTTTTTGCTAGAATAAAAATTATTAAGATTCTATTATATCAGGAAGTCAAATTATCGTCAAAAACGAAAACGACGTCAAGTTTATGGGTCACATCAGGCAAAAAATGTAAACTTTTAATAGAGACATAATTGGTAGAAATTGACTATACCATTAGATCCGAAACGAAAAATTAGGCGAAATAGAGTATTCATTTGTCAGTTTTGAAGTTCGGATGGCCAAGTTATCGTCGATTAAAACAATTGACAAAATATCGAATTCGTCCCAAATTTTATATAAATAATATTTTAATTTTTTTTTATCTCATCTTCCCCAACTTGTCCATACAACCGCAATAATAAACGGAAAATTTTTTTTTCTCCGATATTTTACCTCAGATTTTACAAACGGCTCACCGTCGACGACCGCAACAGAAGGGAGAAACGTTCGCAGCCTCGACATCTACAAAACCCACCCAACCTTTTTGTCATTTCACTTTCTATTTCACCCGATATCGTCAAAAATCAGTCATATTTATATACGGGAATTTCGAAAACTTCGACCTCGAATTTCATCGGTTTCGGGGTCAAACCGTCCTTCGTCGCAAAAGGGAGAAAGGATGACGGCGTCGAGATCTTCAAAAATCAGCCACTTCGAAGTTCGGTCCATCTCAATTTTCGTACCATTTGCCTCGATTTTCGTGCACGTACTTCAATTCCGTCGTCTAGAGATTGTAAGGAACTCTCAATTTCTATTAGTAATCGTAGATTGTGAAAATTTATTTAGGATTTTATCGAAAAAAGATTTGGATATATTTTCCAAAATATAGAATCCTTTTGTTATTTCAAAAATTCACGTCAGAAATTGCATGATTGATATGTTTAATTGTATTTTAACGGGTTATTTCCATAAATTGGGTCTTGTGCACTGCTCAGACCCTGTTTTGATATAAAATTTGTATTATTTTTCAATATTATTGATAAAAATAAATTCTATAGTTGGAAAATGTGATTTAATATTCAATGAACTCATATTGAGTTGATGAATATCAGAAAATTGATATTTTATTGAAGAGATTGAAAACTGTAAAAATCGAAAAAATGGAAAAAGGGTATGAAACGGTAAAATGTCAGAGTCATACCCGAGGGGTGATGTCTGCATTTTACGTTGTTGTGTTGTGTGTAGTTTGGTGAACAGATATCCAGGGATAATATTGTTGGTTGCATGTTTATTTAAATTTTTGTTAGTGCGAGGCGCTGTTTACATTTCCGTTATGTTATTTATTTTAGGGCGGGTGGCCACACTTGCATGGTAGGAAACTGGATATCCATTCTCAACCTTGTATTGTTAATTTCTCTTTTGTTTTCAAATGAAAATAATATATATATGTAACTATTTTGTGAGTTGTTAAAGAGTTTGTGAATGCCTGAAGGGATAGTGCGTCATATCATCCGGAGTGGTGTACTATCCTGGGATGTACGATAGGGACCACCAAGCTTATACGTGGTATGGGACGCGTATGAGAGTGAAGTCACAACTGGAATCCGGGATATTCCTCTCTATCTTTACCAGTGAACTTGTAATGTAAATGTGGTCGTATACGAATGGTTTGTATATTTGGGAATCACATGTACGCCTGATAGGCATAGACGAAGATGATTAGTCAGTGATCACTAATAATCTATAGTAGTCGAACGTTCTGACACATCGAAAAGAGACCCATTGCTTACGGTCACGTCAAACGGCCAGCCTGAGTCGGATAAATGGTCAACCAAACGTGGTACATGCAGTGACCGGCCACAAAATCAGGAACTAAAAGCCAGAGAAGAATTGTAACATCGTGTCCCGATTGGGAGCGATCCAGTCGTGAATCCCAACTCTCTAATTCTAATACTCCACCATTGTGTATTATGTATCTGTTGATTATTTTGATATATAAAATGAAATCCATGTTTATTGTTTCCATTTGATCAATTAAATTTGTATAAAAAGAGAATGTTATAATGAGTACTGCTGATCGACGTAATGTGAGTTTTAAAATGTTTAGTTGTTCATCCCTAGCTATATGTACCAGTTAATCGTATTTTCTTCTGTAAAATTTTGTATATTTTAAAATGATTTAGTATGCTTATTCGTTCATGTTAGAAGAGGTTATTGACAGAAATTGTGTTATTCCTTACTAGGTAACCATTGTTACTCACCCTTTCCTTCTCCATTTTTTAGTTTCAGATCCGAAGTTTGGCGAGGCAGATATAGAGCACGAATGAGAATCATCTGGTAGGTCAAATAGACAGTCAGAGTTCGTCACTTGGTGAGTATTGGGGTTATTACCCCTAGTGGTGTCGATTTATCCAAAAAGTATTATAGATTTTGTTCTGAGCGATAAGACTTATGTTAGAGTGAGAAATTTTCGTATAATCCTGTATTATAATTTCTTCTTCCACGCTCTGATCTTTCGTACGTTATTAGACGTATATAGGTTTCGCTAGTATTATATTTTGTTTGTTATATGCAGGATTGTATGTCGTTTATCAGGTGCAAGTTGAACGCTTGGAATGCTAACATAAACAGAGGAGACCATGCCGAAATTTCGAGGTGCCACCAGTACCTCGAGATCTGACATGAGGATTTGTGTTAGTGTTCGGCGGGGCGCCACATTACGCGTGTTCTTATGCAGATCAAAGATTAAACCATTAAATTGGACCCTAAAATCATAGACTAGACATTGCATTTCAATTTAGAGGATCAAACAAGCATCTTGGCCAAATTTCAAGACCAATGCTACCATGGTGTGGTGAACACCTTGGACGACACGATGGGCCTCGATTAGAGTGTCCTAAAATTCCTCGAGTATGTTTCGCATGTGATCATATACGCAATAGCGATGACGGCTATTTTTGGGTCCTTCTAAAGCATCTAATGTTTATAAATAGACCCCTTTCCCAATTAGAAAAGCCCCCCTTCTTAGGGGTCCTTCCTCCATCTTTCTCTCTTTTCCCCCTAGTGCCTTTGGCATCTTCTCTTGTAATTTTTTCATTTTAGGATAGTATCTATTTCTTCAAGTTTTACTATTTCTTCTTGTTTCCTTGCAATAGTCATAGACTAGACCCCTTCTATTAGTAAGAGAAGGAAGCTTAGGAGCAAGTTTTTATTGCTATATTTTTGTTCTTTATCTTTCTATACTTCTTTGATGATTATTGGGTTCTCTGAAAGGCTTTATCCAATTCTAATGGATCAAAGCTCTAGATGAATCTTTACACCTTTCATGCTTAACTTCGATGTTTTATGCTTAGATGAGATCAAGATAAAACATGCTTTATTTAGATAATTAGTTGTAGAAGTTTCACATATTAATGAGTGAAAAAGCTCTAACTTCTATATTATTCAAGCTTCCATGCTATATCTTCCAACCTAAAGAGCTCACACCAAGTCCTTGGAGTGAGTTAAAAGAAGGATAGAAACCTTGATGTGGTTTTAAATGCAAGCCCTAGGTAACTCTAATCACTAGTGATATTCTTCTCTTATTCTTAGTTTAATTTTCATTATTATTGATTATTTTCCAATGAATTTTACTTTCATTTTTGTTACACAAAACACAAAAATAGATTTTGATATTACTTTAGATTAACTTCATTTCTTTAGCTTGGTAACTAACCACTTTCTTTTGGGTTCGATCGCTTCCTTACCCCACAAGTCAAGGAAAGTTTCATAAATTGATTTCTATGGGAAGGAGAACAATAATCCCATTAATAATCGAAAGAATGAAAAGAAAAATGAGACAAATTCTATGATTTCTAAAGTGAATATAGTGAAAGATTAACCTTTCAAATTCACTAGAAAGTTCAAACTCGAATTCAAAAAAAAAAAAAAAGAATGCAAAGAAGAACTTGCATAGTCTAAAAGTCAATATCCAAAAGATCAAAGGAAATTTTTATTTCTATAATAAACCTGAACACCGTGCCAAGAACTATCACAAAAAGAAAAATCAACACCACCATCAGAAACATGAATAAGCAAATGTGATTGAAACTCAGAACCTATCAGTGGTTGTTTCAGAAGTAAATTTGGTAAGAAATTCTAATGATTGGTGGTTGGATACGGGAGCCATCAAACACATATGCTCTGAGAGAGGCATGTTTTCCACCTACAACAACGTTGGAGATGAAAAATTGTTCATGAAAAATTCATCCACATCCGCTATAATCGAAAAACTGAAAAGTGAATATGAATTTCACATCTACCAAGATTCTAACTCTGAATGAAGTGCTTCATGTTCCAAACATTCGAAGAAACCTGATTTTAGATTATTTTTTAAGTGAAAGAGGTTTCAAAATGGTGTTTGCGTATAATAAATGTATAATCACAAATAATAAAATGTTTGTAGGCAAGGGCTATCTATGTGATGGGTTATTCAAACTAAATGTAATTTTTGATTTTACTTCTTCTGCTTATATTTTTGGGTGTTCTAATATTTGGCATGTTAGATTAAGCTATGTTAATAATAGATTGACTATCAAATTAATAAATAGTGGTATGATTCCTAAAATGCATTTTGATACATCTTAAAAATGTGAAACTTGTGTTGAGTCAAACTTTGCTAAAAAAACCTTTTAAAATTGTTGAAAGATTTATAAAACCTATAGAATTAATACATTTTAATTTGTGTGATATCAAATATGTTCAATTTAGAGACAATAAAAAAATTTCATAACTTTTATTGACGATTACACTAGATTTTGTATGATTTATCTTTTAAGTAGTAAAGATGAACTATTACAAATGTTTAAAATTTATAAATCTAAAGTTGAAAATTAACTTGAAAAGAAAATTTAAATTTTAAGATATGATTGAGGGGCAGAATATGAATCTAATCATTTAACTGTATTTTGTCAAGAAAATGAAATTTTACATCAAACTACTGCTTATTATTCTCCCCAGTAGAACGATATAGCAGAAAGAACAAATATAACTTTGAAAGATATGGTTAACTCTTTACTTGTTAGTTCAGGTGTACCTCTAAATTTTTGAGCAAAAGCCTTTTTGACATCTTGTTATATTTCATATGCTCTTATTTAGTCGATTTAAAAAATTAATAAAATAATTTTCTCTCATATTTTACTAAACAAATTTCGCTATTTTATCGTTATTAGTATACTTTTATTCTTCGTTGTGAGAGCACATAACATTGTCGAACCTCTTGGAAACATGGGTTGTTGTATCCTAGAATGCAAACACCTACGAATTGAGGTATCATAATTAGAGCGAATTTTATTTTAGGACAGTGCTTTGTGCATGCCTCAACCATTAATTTTAGATAATATTTTTGTATTACATTAAATTCAAAAATCAAGAATTATTTCAAACTTCTTCTTTCTATTTTCATAAAAAATCAGTACATAAGAATATAACACCATTTTTATACCTTCAAATATGTAGTATATTGCAGGTATATCATTACCATCCTCCATAAGCAAGATTCTCACCAACAGTTAACCAATTTAAACAATCAACTCGCATGAAGTCCAAAAATCAAATAATAAAATTTGTATTTTTGAAATCTTTTCCATCAATGAATTTTGACCATTTATTTTCCAATCATTCTTTACTAGTGACCGTATTTTGCAAACCATCTTTATTGTTGATTAGACTTTGTAATGTCAAAAAGTTGGTTGCAAAATGTGTAATAGCATGGCAAATTACTTGATTTCCATTTGTATGTCACTACACACAATGATTGATTAGGCACATTTTTATGGGACAATTATAATTTGTAAATAGTCTTTAGTTAAGAACCGTTTAGGACTATTCTTTAACCCAAAAATGTGCCTAAATATAGCTTTGGAGTTTATTATTAAAACTTTTACACAACTAATAACTTTATGAATCTGGCTCTCCCACGCTAGTTCATGGGAGAGGAGTATACGAACAACTATTTTAGTTGTTGAATTTTAGTAGACTAGATCTCAAGATTTATAGTCACATAAGCAATTCGCAACATCACACATTTATTGCAGACAAGGACTCCGTATTCCAAATCTAAAGAAACTCGAATATTTCCCTCTCTATCTCCCAAAATCCTACGACAATAACCCTAACCTCTCTCTTTGGCATGGATCGATATGTTTAGTTGACAAAAAGTGTAAAAAAACAATCATGTTTTGATCTTTAGGTTTAAAAAAATTGATCCTTTCTCATTTTTTTCTTTTCCTTCATATTTAATCGGATTTCCATGATTATTTGCATCTTCTCTTTGCGGTCTTTGATTTTATTTTTTTATTTTTTTATTGATCATTGGAGGAATCTAGGAGAAAGGGGGGATTCTCAAACTATTGTTCTTTCTATTTCAAAAGTATGAGTCCTAATATAATTTAATTGAACAATCTGAGTCAAAGTACCTTTGTTCCTTACTTTTGATGAATCATTTTAGGATTTATGATATCTTCGTTTTCTCTCTTTTCAATCTAAGGAAACTTTAGTTTCAGATTGCTTTGCCACATCACACTCTTGCTCCCACATAATCTATAGTCTAAAACAAAAAATCAATTCAATTTTAGGTTGCTCTCCCAAAACCCTAGCAGATACAATGAACCCCTTTCCTATCTATTTGTTGTGAACGAAGTCGATCAAGCTCGAACAAACGAAAACAAAACAATGAAACTCTTAAATCAAGATTCTCTCTCTCTCTCTTTCTCTCTCTCACACACACACATACACACACACATTTGGGTATAATTTTCTATTTCTCTTTTTCAGTCAAGAAAGGGCGAACAGAAAAGTGCTTAGGAAAGTACGAGTAATAGTTAAAGACTACTATTGCTAAAATGGTTTTTAAACTTAGTATAACGTCTCATCTCGTTCAACTCCAATACCGAGTTGACTTGGACGATACGTCTCGTCTCGTTCGACATTGGGACAATGGTTTTTAACCATTTAACAATATGAAAAATTCAGAAATGATTCCTATTAAAAAATGAATTCAAAAAAATATAAAATAAAAAGAAATCGATTTAGAAGTGCAAGAATAAAGGGTTGAGGCTTTAATTCATTTGTCTCGATTAACTCAAACGAGATTTTCAAAATCTCGTCCAATACGTCTCATTTAACTTGTGAGTTAATCATGTTCTGCACTGTCTCGTTTGTATCGTTCGAGATATTGAAAAATATCGTCCGAAATGATTCGCTTATCTCACGATACGAGATCGTCTCAAAATACTTTGTGAGTTGATCTCGTTCAGTTCCGATATCGAGTTTACTCGGGTGATACTTCTCGGTCTTGGACGAGTTTAAAAACCAATGATTGCTAATCACAACTTCCGACTCTATTTTTTTTTTTTTTTTTGAGTTTTAAATTATTATTAGTTTTTTTACCAAGGTGGAGGTTGCACATTTCATCCAATTTCTTTTCTCATTCCAATGATCAATAAAAAAAAGAATAAAATAAAATCGAAGATCGCAAAGAGAAGATGTAGAGAATCATGGAAATCAGATTAGATCCAAAGCAAAAGAAAAAGGGGGAGAAAAGATCAATTTTTTGAACCTGAAGATCAAAACATGTTTGTTTTTTAAACTTTTCGTCAATTAAAGGTATCGATCCATGCCATAGAGACAGAAAGGTTAGGGTTGTTGCGGCAGGATTTTGGGAGATGGAGAGGGAAAGATTCAAATTTCTTTAGATTTGGAATATGGATTCCTTGTCAGCAGTAGGTGTGTGATGTTGCAAATTTCTTGCATGGCTATAAATCCCAAGATCTGACCTGTTAAAATCCAACGGCTAAAAGAGTCGTTCGTATACTCCTCTCCTGGGAGAGCGGACTCATAACTAAATGTGATTGCGAATTTTCTTCTACTTTCATCTCGCGAGATTCTCTCATCTCAAATAAAGATTCAGGTTGATTTTTTGTATCTCCAACAACGAATTTTGTTGATTTCTTCATTTTCTTCTTTCTTTATAGTTTTAAGAGATCACAGAAGAGAAGAATCTCTCTATATCTGCTTTTTAATGGCGATTTGTTTACAATCTGTTTGTCTTTCTCTTCTCCCTGATGTCTGTGTTAATATTATTGATTTGAGCAGAGTAGGTGAGCTTGAAAACTACAGCTTTGGATCAGATTGATTGAGATTCTAACTCTGAAAGAGAGAGAGAGAGAGAGAGAGAGAGAGAGAGAGAGAGAGAGAGAGAGAGAGAGAGAGAGAGAGATGGATTTGGTTTTGAGAAAGGGAAATGGTGATAAGGAGGTGAAGTGCCAACTGGATTTTTTTTTAAACCCCATCTGAAATCTGAAATCTCTCCAACTTTAGGGTTTCAATTGATAATGAAAAGCTCTCGAAGCTCAAATCAGTAGTTGCAGGCCTCAACCAGATAAGGTAAACTTATTTAGGTTCCAATCCTTAATTTCTAAATAATTATTGTGTTTTTGTGGTAATTTCAACTGCTGCAGCTCTTTTTTTTTTTTTTGGGAAAATTTTATGGAGACCTTGTATGGATTTTGTTTTAGAGGTTTTATTATGTAGCTGGTGTGGCTATGTTAATCATTGTTGTATGCTTAGATTAGATGTTTGAACTCTATGAACAAAATGGAAGATTTTCCTAGGAGATCTGTAGAGTCGACACATAACATTTCACTGGGAAGGTACGACCCTATGTTGCTGGATGTGAGCCTAATCATCCTCCCAAGACAATTTTTGAAATCAATTTTAGTCAATTAACCTATCTTACGTTTCCTGATTTACGGGTATGATTTTGGGTTTGCCTACCACTTCAAAACGGATCGAGTTTGTAAGAATTTTTTTTTCCTAGGTTTGCTATTTTGTTTGGTAGGTTGGTTTGCCTAGGGGTTGACCAAGAGAGCAAAAAATTCTAATAACATTTAGAATTTGGAAGTTCAGTGATCCATTCTTGAAGCCTTTGATCATGGAAAAAAATTGAAGTTGCTTTCAAATTTATGAAAAATTAAAAACATAGACAAGGAAAAGAAAAAAGTATATAGAGGATAAAAGACTTTAGTTATGTGCCCTTACACAATCAAATTTCTCAAGAAAATATGTTGTGTTCTTAATTTCTGAATAATTATTGTGCTCCACGGAGACAATGGGGGTTTAGTGAGAGGTTGAGGTGGTAGCAAACCTAATGAGGATTTTTATAATTTGAGATGTACTTTGCCGAATATGTTGAATTACACTTAATGATAAGTACACATGCCTTCCAATTGAATAATTACCAAGATTATTTATAATGGTAAATCATCTAATTTGAGTTTGGATGAACCAAAACTAAAGTGGTGCAATGACAGGCAAGAGACATTCTGCTGCTAAATCTTATCTCTCCCTAACAAAATTTGAATGAATGCAATCAAAACAGCACAGTTTTGAGGAACATTTTTGTTTTCTATTGCCTACAATTACCAGTGCTGACATGTTATGTTTGAGTGGACCAAGTTCTTAGCTTCATCTCCAACTCTATTAATTGAGAGTTGTAGTATCCTTTGTTTATTTCACTCCATGTGTGGAATGAGACAACAAAGCAAAGCAGATAAAAGTAGTTATAGATGTATATTTTTTTTGTATTCTTGAACATGGAATAACTCTAGCCACACAAGGGTTTAGAGTGTACATGGCTAACCAAGTTTCCCTAGAGATCATGGAGACACATTGTACTTTATCTTACACCTACCCATAGTTTGAGATGTTCAAAACTACTAGTCCCGATTTAAGGTCCGATTTAAAAGTGTGATAAACGTAATGTTTGTTAATGAGTGGGCTAACTAATCATGGTATCAATGGGCTCAATGCAAGTGTTTCTTACCCACATCTTAGGTGATGGGGACATCAAATATTGAAGAGTAGATTTTAATTTTTATTTAAATTTCTATTTTAGGACTTTAATTGTATGTTTTTTGGGCATATTTTGATGTTTTGTTAGCCTATGATGTTAGCATAGGTGTTAGGGGGCAATTTGGTAACTTTTTATAGATTTTTAATGAGTTTTCATAGGCTGAAAATTCAAGGGAAATAAAGTTATGGGATTGGGACATGTATTTTTTACTTTTGTTTTATTTAAGTTGTTTTAAGTTTTGTTTACAACCATTGGATATCCTTATTTTAGTTGGATGTTTATAATAGATTTAGGGTTTAAAAAACATTATAACTACTTGCTTCTTGTTGTAATTTTCTTCAATGACGAAGAAAAAGAAAGATAGAGCTTTGATATTCCCATTAATATTGTGGTATGAGGCCATTTTAGAGTGAGTCCAAGGTACATTTGTTTTCTCTATCGAGGTAGGTATTTATTTTTTCTCTCCATTGAAACCTTACCCTACAAACCTTTTACCATTTTCATTGGGATTGTGTCATACCTACAATAATTGCTTTCATTTTACCTTTTGAGTTTACCCTATCCTAACTTAAATCGTAAATCCAATCTCAAATCCTTAATCTTTACCCAAAATCCTAAACCAAATTCACTAAACCCCCATTTTCTTCTCTCCCCTCATCGTCCAGCATCATTAGGCTTCCTCTTATTTATTTCAATGATATTATACCTTTGGCAAAACACACAACCCTATTTTTTGGTACAATAATTTTTTGTTAACTAACTAATGAATCGCATTTTGGAGATCACCCACACTAAAAATCAACTTCGAGTTTTCTTGTCTCTAGAAAATGTTTTTTTCCTTGTAAATGTACTTAAAGATGAATCAGTTTTTTTCCCTATTTGCATTCTCACTTCGGAAATGTTGATGTTATAATTCTTTCATCCCTAAACTTTTAAGGGAAATCTTACCTCTTGGATTATAGCCTAGTTGAGGATGCAATGTTGATTGAGTCGGAATAAGTAAAAGTGAGGGTAAGCACAACCTTGCTTGCTATAACACAGTTTTTTTTTTTTTAAATTATGGACATGCATGTTAATAGTCTGAAAATACAGCTCCACAACTACTTGAGTATGTTGTGCAAAATCTTGTTTGGCAAATACAATAAGATTTTACAATATTAAGTGTGGTCTGAAAATGCAACTTGTCATAATCGGAAATTAGTAGATTTTTAATTAACTAGAATGTTTTCTTTGGCTCCTAAGTCTTACATATGATTTGAGGATTATATTACTTTTTTGGTCAAATTCCCGTTTTATTTCCAAAGCATTCCTAACCCTCATTAATCATATCGTTCCATTCTTTTTCACAAATAATAACGGACCCCCAAATGTGAACTTTTGCGAGAACCGATTAAGCCCATCTAAGTGGAAAGAAGTGCATGTGAATCTAATTTTTGCTACTAGAACACTTTTCATATGACCTAGACAATCACGTGATTATTAGAACTTGATTGTTTTAGTACTTTGTCTATGAAAAGAAGTGACGTCTTTGCAAGTTTTTTCTCTTTATTTTCTTCATTAATTATTTTCTTTTCTGAAATCTTCATTTTTCAGATTTTACTGTCATCTCTATCTTCGATTAGTACGAAATCTTCGATCCCACTTTTCATTTGTCAGATTTTCTTTTCTTTTATTATACTTAAAATAAAAGCATGTCATCCCTGGGAGAGTACTTACTAAAGATGCACTGCCTATATTAAATCTTACAACCCACTTATCCTAAAATCCATTATTTCAAGTACAAGTTTTATATATATTGTATTCCTAACATGAACTGAAGTGTCAGCTGATTGGGCGATTTACACTCAATATGAATGTCAATTACGACAGAAGTGTTTGGGTTGTTACATTGGATCTAAAGTGATTGAACATGTTATTAACTATAATTTGCAGCACAAGCACTTTTATCTGTGACATTGAGGTTAACTATTTATTTTTTGTATATACTCTTAAATATGATGGAAATTCTAGTATATTTGTTATTTTTATTTTTCAGTTATGGTGTTCTTTCATCTATCCCAAAAATGGTCTTTCATGTGATACAATTACTTGTATGTATACCATAGGATAAATTGATGTACTTCTGAATAAAAGAGCTTGAGTATGTTCTCAGTCAGCTTGGTCTTGCAAAGCAAGGAAATAGAAAAGGTATGCAGTTCGTTTTTGTTATGCTATTCGGTGCCACATCTTGGAATTTCATGATTCTACTATAGTCGTGTTTGGTCTTCTTGTTATTCCCATTTTCTTGTATTTCTTCTCGGATTGGTCACCTGTGACCCCATTTTTTTTGTTCTTTTTTATTAAATTTTCAACTTATCAAAAAAAAAAAAAAAAAAAAAAAAAACCTAATTCTACCTTGAAACGTGAATGACTTGTGTGAACCTCTGAGTATCAAACTTGAAAATAGAGCTTTACCACCCCCACTTACGAAAATTTAAAAAGAACAATATTCTTAAATGATTTTTTTTTTTTTTTTTTTTTTTTGAGTGGCTATCTAGCACAATATAGAAAAATAAACCCAAAGAACTAAAAGTAAAAGTTGCATTACAGACTCTTTGATCACATTTAAGATTGGTGGGAAACTATTAAAGCTTTGCATTTGATCAAACCTTTTAGTCAATTTATTATTTTTCCTCTTATCTTTTTTTTATGGCATCTACTTCCACTTGCAATTTATCATTAGGATTATAGAATGCTCTTCGTCACAAGTGTAAAAATCAAAAAAGACCTTTTTAGTTCTTGTTTTGATGGATTGTAAGTCAAGAACAAAAAGATTTAATCACATTAACGATCTGCATTTGCAAAGAAACGACAGTTCATACTACACCTTTCAACTACAATGTAATCAACAACTATCACATTCCAATTATATCTGATGCCTCCGAGACATAATTATTGAGATCAACAACTCAACATTCAAAAACATAATCATTGGGTTTAGAAAATGATTATGTGTGCTTGAATCATACAAATAGTTTTCCACCAAAAACTCCACTAAGATTATAATTCAAAAAACATAATGCCTTATAAATCGAATTGAGAGATTTCTTCTTAGAATTCAAACCATCAAGCTATAAATCAAACCAATATTGAGACATAAAAATTGGATAAATGACAGATCATAGAACAAAGAAATCCTACGATCAAGAGAAATTTGGGTTTAGAAACACACCTTGTGATTCAATTCTTCAAGAAACCCAATTCATGAGCCCTAAAACAAAAACAGACAAAAAAGAAAATCAATCTCCTGGGCATAAAATGATGAAATCAACTTTGACAACTGAACTATAGACCACCGCAAGAGATTATGGAAACAACATATCTTATCGATCGAAGAGATTGTTTGGCAACGAAAAACTGCAAAATATAGTCCAACAAGAAATTAAATCAGAAACAATATGACAAGATCCTAGATTCCTAGGTACATTTTGTCTCTTTATGCTAAGGTGGTTTCTTTCAACTCTTCGATTTGAAAGAAATCCTGCAATAAAAAACTCCAAATTCCTTTTTTGGAATGATAAAGAAGAGAACAGAGATAGAAAGTACCAAGATCTAAATAGTAAGAGAGAGAGAGAGAGAGAGAATAATCGAATGGTGACCTTCATCGGTTGTTGTTGTTAAGAGAGAACATGAACCTCGAAAAATCAGGTGAGCTTTTTGTTGCCACATTTTTTTTATTCCCTCATTCATTTTTGAAAACATTATGGCATTTTACACTTAAGCATTATTTTATTTATAGAGTTTAAATAAATAAATGTTATTAATAGTAGAACATTCATGGTGTTTTAAAGACCAACGTTATTAATCATTCTTGAACATCATGCCTAAAATGTTACATAAAACCGTTGTCTAAAAGAAAGGTTTCCTTCCCTTAAAAAATATAGAAAAATTGATCTCATCTTTCTATTCTTCTCTATAAAAACTGACTGGAGATGTCTTTTAATGATTTTTCTTATTGTCAACATTTTCTATTGCTAGGCATACAAATTTTATTGATTTCCTGTATTACAAATCATCAAAGAGTTTGTAGATCCATCGCTTAGAAATGTCGGTTAGTAAAGGATAGATGAGAGGTGATCGTGATTTCTTAATAACATCTTCCTCACGAGTGCAAAGGTGAATCTCAATTAAAGGAAAATGAGCAAAGCTCATGCCTTGATCTTCATAACTAATAAGCTTTCTACTATGAAAATTGACATTCAAGGTATTGCTTTCCTAAACCTAGGTTCTATAGTTCTTATTCAATTCATCAACTATTTTAGACCAAAGTTCTAACGTACTCTTCAATCACCTATATAAAAATATTTAGAAAACCAAGGATGACCTCCATATGCCAGAATATCCTACTTTCAATTTGCTTTGATGTCTGTCGACCACCTTATAGACTTTAACGTGTCAAAACTAATTGCATTCAATGGTCCATGGATCATGCACAGAAATTTCTCACCATTAAAGTCTTTGCTAAGAAGTTACGAGTTTTGGTTTTATTCTCACAAGAGTACATTTGGTAGGAAACAATTTCAACCCTTCGACGAGTTCTCTACATTTGATTTTATTTCTTGATGTTTTTCCAAAAAATCATTTTGAAATAAATCACCATTTTCCTATTTCAATCTCTAACAGTTCCATTGGGGGCGAGATCACTACTATTTATTCCATCAACGTTGAACTTAATCCAACGAACTGTATTTTTGTTCCAATGGGTTAGTTTAAGTTATGGAATAGTAATCTATGCAACATCAATTTTCCTCCAAACCCGAAGGATTTGGCTTGATCAAGGTATTGATCTCATGTATCCAAGAAAGGATTTTGAATTCTCTTGTCTCAAAATATCTTTGGATTTTGAGCCAACTAGAATTCACATACATGAACTAGGGGACATTAGACGTACAAGAGTCGTGAGATTCATTTTTTTTAACTGCACCATTTTATAATGAATCGATGAATCGGCCAAATTTTAGTCATTTGGTTTGATCTATATTGAATGTAAAAAATAACACTAATTAAATTTTACCCAAGAAATTAAGTTACCCTCAACAAATCAGTGACATATAATCTCTTTCACGTGAGCATCTACATGCAAGGCTAAAATCATTCTTTTTCCTAAGTTCATCCACATGACATGCATGCTACAACATAAAGTCATTTTTATGGTACATTTTAAGCCCGTTTCACTTGATCTATTTTGGAAGGTCGCTTCTCTTTATCTTTCATCATTAGATCCTCGAGCTTCATAGTAATTGACATGTCATTATTCTATAGCATATTCATCTATGATCATGAGGTTTGATTCTTTCATTAGATATTAATAATTTTCAAGATTAATTTAAAATAGACTAAATATTTATTAATTATTCATCATCTCATTTTTCATTAGTTCACGCACCATGTGACATTAAGCTGTCATGTCCATAATTGTTAGAGGATCTGTATTTCTCAGAATTGAATTGTTGAGCTTCTTAGTTTTGTTGCTATTAGTTACACATTATAATTTCTTCTGTAATGTATACTAAAAAAATGATGACTATAGAAGAGATTTCCCAACTTATAAAATCTTTTGGCATTAACTACCAAATCTTTCACACATCAGTTAGATTTAACAATATTTTTAGGAAAGTCGCTTCTGTTGATCTTGCATCATTAGATCCTTGAGTTTCGCAATAACTAATATGCCATGATTTAATAGCATATTCATCTACGACCGTGCGTTTTGATTTTCTCATTAGACATTAACAATTTTCTAGATTATCCTAAAATTGAGTAAATATTTATAAACTATTCAATGCTTCATTTTCATTACTACACAACATGTGATGCCGAGTCGTCGTGCCTATAATTGTTCGATAATCTTGATTTCTGACAATTAAATTGTTGAGCTGCTTAAGTTATGTTACTATTGGTTACATGCTATAATTTCTTCTGTAATGTACACTAAAAAATGATAACTACAAGAAAGATTTGACAATTTATAAAATCTTTTGGCATTAATTACCAAATCTTTCATATATTGACTAGATTTAGCAATATTTTTTTAAGGTTGCTTTTCTACATCTTGCATCATTAGATCCTCGAGTTTCATAATAACTGACATGTCATGATTGTACCATATATTCATCTATGATCGTGAGCTTTGATTTTCTCATTAGAAATTAACAATTTCCTAGATTAACTTAAAATGGAGTAAAATATTTATTAATTATTCGTCGCTTCATTTCCCTTAATTCATGCAACATGTGACATCGAGCTGTTATGCATGTAATTATTTGATGATCTTGATTTTTCACAATTGAATTGTTGAGCTTATTAAGTTATGTTTCTATTGGTTACGTGCTATAATTTCTTATGTGATATATACTAAAAAAAGAATGACCGCAAGAAAGATTTGACAACTTATAAAATCTTTTGGCATTAATTACAAAATCTTACACACATTCACTAGATCTAACAATATGTTTTGGAAGTTCACTTCTCTTGATCTTGCATAATGAGATCTTCGAGCTTTGTAATAATTGACATGCCCTAATTCTACTGCATATTCTTCTACTATTGTGAGGTTTGATTTTCGCATTAGACATAAACAATTTCCTAAATTAGTTGAAAATAGAATAAATATTTTTTACTTATTCGTCGTTTCATTTTCATTAGTTCATGTAATATGTGACATCGAGGTGTAATGTCCGTAATTGTTCAATGAGCTTGATTTTTAACAGTTGAATTGTTGAGCTTCTTAAGTTATGTTGCTAATGGTTTCGTGCTATAATTTCTTTTGTGAAGTATACTAGAAAAAAGAATGACCACAAGAAAGATTTGACAACTTATAAAATCTTTTGGCATTAACTATCAAATCTTTGACACATCCTCTAAATTTGACAATATTTTAAGATTAATTTTTCTCTATAAATTGGACCATTTTGGCACAACGGATTGTGAAAGAATTTTTTTTATTGACATATGTAAAATGCTTATCCATATTATTTCTCTAGTGTTATTTTATGGTCGAGATATATTCTTAGTTGTGGTGAACATCACTTTTGAGATAGTAGATTTCATGTTGGCATGACCCCTCAGGTTCTGTGTGTGTGTGTGTGTGTGAATGAAGGGGGGGGGGGATAATTGTATTAGAATCGAATGTTCATTTAGTCAAGTTCGAGTAAAAGAAAAAAAAAACACATATTGTTGGATTTATGTTTTCAATTTAGGAGTTCATTGGTCGTCCATTTTGAAAGACAAGACTTTGCAAGAAAAATTATTTAAAAAAAAAAAAATTTCAAACTTAATTTGAACCATGAAATCTAGAGGGCTGAGATGTCTTTTGTCCAGCATTCAAGTTCACATGACCGAAATGAGGACCTCGATCCAGTCTTTACATGTTCTTCAGTCTAAGATAGACTAAAATTGATTTTTTTTAACGGAATGAATATTTGTTATAAAATTGAAGTTTGTTGAGATTTTAATCGGACTCAATTGATTCATGACTCGATTGAGTTAAGATCAAGATGAGTCAGTGAGTTGGTTCAAATGATTAACTCTGAGTCAAGTCAACTTGAAATTCAATTGAAGTCTGATTTGGTTCCAACTTATAACCGTGTTTTTGAAACACACAAGAATTCTCAAATTGAGATGGGGTCTCCAAGCTTGTGAATATGAGAGACAAATGAGGGTGGAAGATATTGAAAATATAAAGACCTTGAAATAGATGAAGCTATATAAATTAGACAATAAAGAAAGTTTGAAAGAACTCATCGATTGAATGCTCTTCTAGATATATCTTGGAACCTATACAAGAATTCTCACTATAAAATCTCATTTTTTTAGATGACCCAATTGATGATCAAGAAGTGTGTATTTCTCTCAAATCCTCGTCCACGTTAATATCCATAATGATTTCATTGTTGTCATCTTCGCTGTCATCGGTGTCGTCCTCCTCCACCACCTCCTCTCCATCATCGTCGTTATATTGTATCACTTCTATGAATCAAACCTCGAAAACCATGGGTAGAGTCATACGACCCATATTAGAATTTTTCTCAGCCATTGTATTGTGAAAAAGAGATGTGTAATACTATTATCTTTGATTTCTATAGAGATGTTTATTCTAAAAAGCATATCACATATGATTCACGAAGATGTGAAGTAATATGTTAGGAGTGTAGAATTCACTAAGTATGTTCGTTTGATTGAGGAAATTTCTACATCTTAAAGGATATTAGGAACTCCATTATCTCTAACTCAGAAGATGGAGTTTCTAATATACTTCAAGGGGTAAAAATTCCCTCAATCATACAAACGTACTTAGTGAATTCTATTCTCCTAACATATAACTTTATATCTATATGGATCATATCTAATATGCTTTCTGGAATGAGCATCTTAACGGAAATCAAACAGGAAATGGTAATGTACATATCTTCTTTCACATGTTCAATTACTAAGATATATTCTAACATGGGCCACATGATTCTACCCATGATTGTTGAGGTTTGCTTCATGACAATAATATTAGATGATGACGATGAGGTGATGAAGGACAACAACTATGATGTTAATGATGAGATCTTTATTGGCAGTGATGAGGATGAGAATTTGAGAGAAATACCTACTGCTCGATCATCAATGAGTTATTAAAAAAGGTGAGATTCGATGATGAGAATTCTTATATGTATTACCGGGTATATTAAGAAAAGTTTTCGATTCAGTCGATAAGTTCTTTCTTATCCATTGATAACTATTTGAATCGAAAATGTATTTTGATGTGAAACCAATGAATTGCTTCGATTCGTTGTTGCATACTGTAAGATCTCTATGCCATGCATGGTTAGATATGTGATAGCCTAGATTGAATAGTTGATACATTATCGAAGAAGAACCTTAATAGTAGGAAGGAATATAAATTAACTTATATTAAATAACCTCAGTGGCATTCCTTATTCTTCTTATATTCAATTAGTGGAAAAAATAATTATTAATTACTACTTACAATTAATTTGTATTGCGGGAAGCATTACTTATTAGATTATTATGGATAGAGAGTCAATTATTCTATTTTTCTTTCTTTTTCATAATAACTGTATTTTTGCTAGGAAAGCAAGTATTAATGTTTAGCATGAAGGTGGGTTCAATGGGGTTTTTAACCTTGGTTGTCTTCAATCCATAGCTTCAAATCGTATGCTTGATATTTCTACCAAAAAATCCATCATTTTCAAGCTCCTAAAATTTTATAGCTTCGTCTTCAATCCATCAACTTCAACCCCTAGAATAAAATCATTGAATATTTTAAAAAATAAAATCTTCTTCAAGTATATTCAAACCCCTTCTTCAAAGCATGGGATTCAATTTTTTAAAGAAAACCCTTTTATACCCAAAAGTCTATCATCTTCTACTTTCGAAAATTAACTTCTATCTTGTTTAGGGGCTATGAAGGTTTAATGAGAATATGTGTTAGATCTTAATGGTTGAAGATGAGGGTAGGTTAACGATGACTGGTATTACGAAAAAAGTGTTCTAGAACTCAGATCTAATCGATTATTTGACGTAATTTTTATCAAAATTGGTTTACTTATTAAACCACTTATTTTTGTAAGAATTTGTTTTTATCATAATTAGGAACATGCACATGCGTTACACATGGACTATTAAGTAAGTGTTAAAAAAATTATATTAACATTTTTACGTATTAAAAAAAAAATTGACTTATCTTTTTAAATGATGACACTTATTCCAGCCTTTGAATTTAGTGGATTGTATTTTCCAATCTAACTTGTACATTTATTTAATATTTCTTAAGAATTTTTTCTTATTATCTAAAATTATCTTTTTTATAGTAGTTGGAGAGAGTTTTTCTTAAATCTTAATCTTGTTATGTGTGATGTTAATATATCGTTAACAAATACTTAACAAATTAATTTATCGATTGCATGGATTTGTGTTAACTACGAACTTGTGTTTGATATGATCTAAAGTATGTATTATTTATTATGCAGGCTAAAAGCAAGTTAAACCTCTATTTCATGAAAAACATTAGAAAACTAGAACAACCTTATACGAAACAAGCCTGATCAATGCCTTAGAATCCATTATTTAACCCACTTTATTAAGACAGTTATCATATTTCTTAGCTTAATTATACCATAATTAGCAAATAATCATGCAATTCTCTTATGTCATTAGCTTACCTAATTTATCATGTTAAAATAGGCATAATTATGTGAATTTATATATTTTTTAAAAATTTGATCATCGTGTGTTCAGCTGTACAAGTCAAAATTAGAAGATCAAAGAAACGCAATTGGACAATTCAAACAAAACATTACAATCAGAACGTCATAATAGAAAGTTGGACCAAATATTAACTATTTTCATTTCAATTTCACACTTGAATTACTTCACTTTGTTTATTTTTATCCTTCCGATCCGAAGTTTGCACAATCAACCACACGATCTTCAAAATTTTCTAATTTAATTAATTATTCATGCAATTATGCTAAACTAATGTGATAAAGTAGGTAATGAGACGATATGAGGCATAAACATGCTTATTTGATAATAAAGGTATAACTAGGGTCTAAATTATGGTAAAGGCCTAGGAAATATGCATATAATTGGTGCTTTGAGACACTAGTCAAATATCCTACTTTCAATTTATCAGGATTGTTGATCGGTCACCTCATAGACTTTAATGTGTCAAAATGAATTGCATTCAATGATTTATAGACCATGCACATAAATATCTCACCATTAAAAGTTTTGTTAAGAAGTAATGAGTTTTGTTTATGTTGTTACAATAGAACATTAAGTAGGAATCAATTTCAATCCTTCGATGAGTTGTCTACATTTGGTTTTGTGTTTTGTTGTTTTCCCAAAAATGAAACAAATCATTATTTAAATATTTTACAAATCCACTGGAGGCGGATCACTACTATTGATTTCATCAATGTCGAACTTAATCCAAAGAACTATAGTCTTCTTCCAATGGGCTATTAATTTTAAGTAATCGAATAGTGATATATGCAATAGTGATCTTTCTCCAAACCCAAAGGATTAAATATGATCAGGGCATTCATTTCGTGTGAGTAAAATATTATGAATTAAGGGGCATTAGACATAGAAGAGCCACTTTTGTAACCATACCATTTTTTAATGAATTGATGAATTAGCAAGTTTTAGTTTTTTAATTTTATCAAAATAAATGTTAGAAATCCCACTAATTAAATTTTCCCATAATTAAGTTACATTTAACAAATTGATGATATATTGTTAATAGATAGATCTCCGGATGTGCCATACATAGATATTAAAGGGTCGAGTGAACTACTCATGTATCACTCCTTCCAATTCGAGTCAGTTAGTTACATTTCAGAAGGTACATATATCAAGAAGGCAAAATTTTCACCAACAGTGATGATGATCAGAAGGGTGATGAAATAGTTTGGATTTTATCCAAGGAAAGGGCTAAGGAAGATAAATCAAGATAGAACAAGGCTTATTTCTACCCAGAAAGCCATGCCATGGTTCAACCTCGGTTTCAAACCCACCTAGAAGGAAAAGCAAGCAATGAAAGCAAAAAAGAAAGAGCTCAAGCTAGCAAGGATAGAGCATTAGGAATCTAAGATTTGGGATCTTGGGAAGGTTCCTTACATCAAGGAGACTTTCCCCGTGCTGACTTATACAATGATAAGTGATGACAACGCAATTGATGACCAGCAATTGTAACTACAACCACAAAAAGAGCAAGAAGTACTCCCCGAACATGAGCTATCCCTTGAGGATGACATCAATAGCTTATTCAGGGAGGACTTCGGGAAAAGAGAGTCCGTGAAAATGAATAACACCAACAATGGCGGTTTTTTAATCACACCAAGTATTGATTGAATTCTATTGTAACCCTTCCTTTGAAAGAGGTATTACTATCACATGACCATTATGATTCTATAATGGTTATCACAACTGAGTTGATGGAGACTCCCTCTTTTTCGATAGTCTAACCTACAAAAGAAACGAATGTTCTTCGCAATTGGGACATTATCTCAGTTACTTTTGAGGCTACTAAGGCCTTCAAAAAAATGTTGTTAGTTTCTTGTTATCTCGTAGGGTATTTGTTTAGAAGGTCCACCTTCATTAATAAAATCTCAAAAAAAATTCAGAAAATCAAAAGCTTGTGGGATTGAATGATTGCAATCTCGAACTCAATTTTGATTTCATGGAGATTGAGGAAGAGTTTGGTGCACAAGATCTCGATGTGCCAAAAGAATTGAAAAAACTTGTAGAACGTCATCAAGAAGAGTGTCAAACAAATATTGAGGAAATAGACTTAGTAAATCTCGGATTCGAAGATGACTCAAAATAGTCAAAATTAGATCCCTTCTAACCCCAACCCAGAAGATGAAAATGATCGAATTCCTTCGATAGTGCCAAGATGTGTTCGCATGGTCCTATTAGGAGATGCCAAGGCTTGATACTAATATTGTAATGCACCATCTACCCATTATTCCCAATGCAAGGTCAATCAAGTAGAAACTCAAGAGATTAAAACCAGAATGGATTCTCAAAGTCAAATACAAGGTTACAAAATAAATTCAAATAGGATTTTTAGTAGTATCAAGTTATCTAGAATGGCTTATAAACATTGTACCACTATTGAAAAAAGATAACAAAATAAGGATGTGCATAGATTACCGAAACCTGAATAAAGCTAGTTCGAAGGAGGATTTTCCATTTTCGCATATCAACATGCTTATTGATAACATAGTAGGACATAACATGTTCTCGTTATCGATTGTTTCTCTGGTTACAATCAAATCAAGATGGTAGAAGAGGACCAAGAAAGGATCACATTTATCACACCTTAGGGTACTTTTCATTACATAGTTATGCCTTTTGGTCTAAAAAATGTTGGAGTAACTTATCAACGAGCCATGATTGTTCTTTTTCACGACATGATTAATAAAGATATGAAGGTCTACGTGGATGGTATGATCGCTAAGTTTGATTCAAAAGTAAACCACCTCGTCAACCTACGCAAAATCTCCGATTGTCTGAGAAAGCTCAGTTTGAGGCTTAATCATTCAAAATGTGTATTTGGGGCAATTTCAAGAAAGTTCTTAGGTTTCATCATAAGCTGAAGAAGTATTGAAGTAGATCCATTTAAAGCAAAAGCAATCATTGAAATGCCAATACCAAAGACAGAATCAGAGATATGAGGTTTCTTGAGAAAGATTTAAGTATACCAATAGGTTTATCGCACAACTCATGTCAATTTGTGAACCTATTTTCAAATTCCTAAGGAAAAAATGAGACTTTAAACTGGAACAACGACTGCCAAGAGGAATTTGACAAAATCAAGAGGTATATGTTGAATCCTCCAACATTAGTTCCCCATACCTTAGGGAGACCTCTATTAATGTACTTCTCCGTACTTGAAACATCCATTAGATGTGTATTGGGGCAGCATGATGAGACTAGTCGCAAGGAAAGGGCGATATATTATTTCAACAAAAGGTTTACAGATTACAAGGTAAGGTATTCTTCGCTTGAGGAGACATGTTGCATCCTAGTTTGGATGTCTCAAAGATTGCACCAATATTTACTAAGCTATAAAGTACAACTTATTGTTAGGATGGATCAAGTGAAGTACTTTTTTGAGACACTTGCACTCATTGATCGTATTGCTAAGTGACAACTATTACTATTAGAATTCAATATCGAGTATGTCATGCAAAAGGCAATCAAGGAGCAGGTTATCACAAACCATTTAGTAGAGTACCCTCTTCTAGATTACGAACCATTAAAAGAAGAAATTTTCAGATGAAACCATTCCTTTTATAGAAATGGAGGAAATGAAGACAAACCAGGTTGGAAATTGTACTTTGATAGTGCAGTCAATCAAAAGGGTAATGAGATCGGGGCATTTTAGTGAAGCTTGACAGATCGTATGTGCCCTTAGCAATTAGGTTACGTTTCCAGTGTACAAACAATCAAGTAGAATATGAAACATTCATAGTAGGTCTCAAGGTAGTAGTAGAAATGAAAGTCGATAAGATCGATGTATTTGGAGACTAGTATAGTTGTCTACCTGACTGTTGGCGAATGACATGCATGAAAACAGAGATTGGTATTGTACCATGAGTATATCGAAGAGCTAAGTACTAATTTCTCTTGAATCACTTTCAATTACATGCCAAGGGTTAAAAACTAGTTTGTAGATGTACTTGCAATCTTGGCCTCCATAATCAGAGTCACTAAAGAAACAATAATAACCCCTTGGAGATAGGGATTCAAGATGAGCCAGCTTGATGTTCGCTTATTGAGATAAAGAACATAGAAGTATAAACTCCATGGTTCTTTGATATAAAGGCTTATTTAGAAAACAGAACCTACCCTCCAAAAGCTACAGAAGTCAAAAAAAGAACTATTCAGCGATTAGCAGGACAATTCTTCTTAAGTAATGGGATACTCTACAAACGATCACACGACGAAGTTCTCCTTCGGTGTTTAGCAGGAAATGAAGCTAAACGTCTCATAGAAGTTGTCCATGAAGAGGTCTGCGGCCGTCACATGAATGGGCACATGTAAGCATGGAAAATAATAAAGATGGGTTATTACTAATCCATAATAGAGAGACTATTTTCAACATGTCAAGAAATGCCACTTATGTTTGATATATGCCAATAAGATCAATGCACAACCAAATGAACTCCACAACATGATATCATCATGGCTTCTCATTTTGGGGCATAGACGTCATTGGTCCGATCAATCCTAAAGCGTCAAATGGTCACAGATTTATTTTGGTTGCTATCAAAAATATTTTACTAAGTGGGTGGAAGCCATGTTTTACACAAACGTTGCGATAATGTAAGTTATCAGATTCTTGATGCAGAATATCATTTGCAGATATGGCTTATCTAGTGTTATTGTGTCAAATAACGCTCACAACATGAAGAACAAAGACATGAAGAAGCTCTATGAAGATTTTTAGATAAAATACCATAAATGGTATCCATGTTCTAACTCGTTGTGAAAATCTTATCTTATCAAGCGGATCATTGAAAATATGGCAATAACTTAAAAAGATTGGCATGAAATGTTCCCCTTTGCCCTCCATGCTTATAGAACCTCTACTGGGGCAACACAATTTTCACTTGTCTATGGGATGGAGCCAGTTCTTCTAATTGAGGTAGAAATTGCTTCTCTCAAAGTCCTTATAGAAGTAGAGTTGGAAGAAGTTGAATGAGTTAGAACATGATATGACTAGCTAAACCTAATTGAAGAGAAAAGACTTGTTGTAATATGTAATGGATAGTTCTATCTGAAGTGAATTGCATGAGCTTACAACAAGAAGGTTAGACCAATATATTTTCAATTGGGTGGATCTGGTTCTGAAGAAGATATTCCCAATTCAAGAAAATCCAAGAGGCAAGTTTAAGCCGAACTATGAAAGCCTCATCATAGTCAAGAAAGTGATGTCTGGAGGTGAGCTAATCCTCAAAAAAATGTATGGTGAAGTATTTTCTGAGTTACTAAATGTTGACACAGTTAAGAAATAGTACGCCTAAGATCCAATACTTGAAAGGAAGAGAAATCATTTTTCATTTCTCATCATTTTACCAAAATATCCCTTAGTTAAATCCCTTAAGCCTAATCGTTTCTTTGACCACCTAGAATTGGGAAAAGCTAGAAAATACACTGGGCAATTTGGGAGAATAACTAGGTATTTTCAACAAAAAGAAAAGCAAGAGAAAAAGAAAATAGTCAAAAGAAAAGAAAAAGTTCAGATAACTCCTAGCCCGCATGAGGATAAACTATGAACAACTAAAAAATACAAAAAAGAAAGTCAACAGTAGAATTTTCAATCTTAGGTTCAATTCACATCTCGAAGGCCAAGAGAAAGTCGAGAGGATAATATCATTGAAAGTTCTAAACAAAAAGTAGTTTTAGGAAAATAACAAGGCCCTTACCTTGCATTTATTTTTATTTTTGAGCTTTTTATCCATTCATTCTTCAACCATAGCTATAACTTACATTACAGCCTAATAAAAGTCCTTTCCGATCAGGTAAAGGGTTCAACGTAAGATCCTAAAGTCAGCTGGTTCGCGATGATGGAATTCAAACAACATTTGACAGCAACAAAAAGAAGTAGTTAGGAGCAATTAGGGTTAGTGAGCTTGTGTCCGCATGTCGGACCCAAGTCTTAAGAGTCACTGGAAGACATGAGAGGGGAAATCAGATTGGATATTCGAAAGCAAACGCAACTACCTAGTTAGAAACAATATTGAATCATCAGAAGAGTAACTACAAAGTAGAGTCTCTGATTTGCTAACTCAACTTAAATCACCAGACAACTAGAGTCATTGGGAATTTGTATGGGCTCAAGTATTTGTATCTATTTTATTTTGTAATATTAATAAATATAACACAGCCTGAAAGGGCACAGTGAAAACCTGAAAGGGCGCTATGAGTAAAAAAATTAGTTGTGGCAAGATAAAAATTACCGACACGATTAAAATCCCAAAAAGGGCATCAATGTGCAAAAATGATAGAAAACTAGACTCGGTGAAAATCTTAACAAGCATCGATGGTAATATTGTTAGAATAAAAGAAAAACAAACAAAAAAATAAAAAGTTGCCAAAAATTTTTTGGATATCTCCAATCTACCCAATCACTCCTCTTTATATAAACCTTTCATCTTAACCCCCTCAAATTCCTGAAAACCAACCTTTTCGATTATGGGGATGAGTCTAAAGGATCTAGGAGAAACGAATAATGGGTTCACATAATCTATTTGACCTTTTACCCTAATGACTACAATATATTCAGGCTTGACCTACTTATATCCTAATCTTGCCTTACTCAAATTACTTTGCAAACAAAAATAATTTACTTGGTTTGTTTCAACTTTATTTTACAAATTTAAAAATAAAAAAATCTTAAGACTTTCAAAAATTTATCTTTTCGGCCTATGAAGAAAAATCTAGAATTTGTATCAAAACAATAGTTTTCAAAATAAGAAGTAAATATCTGAGGCTAATAATACCAAAAACTATTTTTCCATTCATTGCATAATTTTACATGAAAATTACGCCTTGTAATTTCAAGTGTGCAAAAAATAAAGATGCAAAAAATACATGGAAGTTACGTTTAGTTACGTGAAACATAAGAAACGTTTAGGCGAAGCTCTAAGTCGCAGTCTGGAGCCATCAAATCAACAATCACTCTGTCTACATCGGTAGGATCTCTATTCACTAGATACAAAGCCATGGCATCAACGCGAGTGTTGGAGCTTAGCCCCATCTTGATATCATCAATCTCAACTTTATACCGCTCAGCATTACTACGTGTCAAAGTCTCACTGTCACTCAAAGCGACACTCAAACAATCAATGTCATACTATAGCCTATGCTTAGACTATACCTAGATACGCTCAATACAAGGGTGATCTATTCGAAGCTTTTCAATCAAATCACGGTAGCCGTGGATGCGAGAAACACGTAAATCAATATGGGGACCAAAACTAGAAAAATGACGACCACCCATCAAATCTTTAAGCTAAGACTGTACCTGAACAAAATCATAAAAAAAGCAAAGATAGGAGCATAGAGAATCTCCACATTCTACCAAACCCTATAAAGTCGATCTCATAAACGAGTGTCTAAAGAGCCAAAATTTCCAATTAAGTCACTAAAGTCCTCACGACAATAGATTCCTTGAATGTGATCATAAAGGCGGAGGACTCGGAACAAAAAATAGCGAGTAGACTCCGACAAGCCAATCAACTAAGAAACAGTGATTAATAAAAGATAGAGATGGTTGAGAAGAATGCTGAAAAGAGCCTACCTATCTAATCATATTCTCATTGACAGACTGAAGATAAGCGTACCCATTCTCCTTTCCAATCACAAAAATTGAACTCCCTCGTCGATGTCAAGAAAACTAAATTGACGCTATAAGAGAAGACATTCAATTGTCGTAATGAATGATAAATGATCAAAAAGCCAAAGTGGCGTCCGAACAGGGAAGTAATCAAATAATAATTAAAATAAATGTTTTTAAACAAAAAATTCATAAAAATTTAGAAATTTTCAAACAACAATTTGAAAAAAAATAAAATAGGTGTGTTTTGTGTTTTTATCTACAAAAGGGGTGCATACCCCTAGAAAAAAAGATGCCTCTCAACAACGCAAGCTATCAAAGTTTTGTATAGCTCAACTAAACTTATTTAAGTTAGCTGACTACTTCGCGAACTTAAGTGATTATGTTTATCAAGTTGGGATCCACTAGGTTATCTTCCCTAAGAACAAGATTTGTTTCTCAACCATCAAACATAAGGCACTAAATCGGATATTCAGCTTAGCACCCAAAAATGTATGTTCAAAGATGGAAAGTTTTGATAATTGAATCAAAATAGAATCCCCATCTAGCTTTTCTAGCTTAGAGCGACGAATTCCAAGAAATTGGACAATCTCATTCTAATAGCTAGGTGTAAGGGGCGGAGAGACTACCTTGTTAGAGAAGTAAAACCCGATGATCCTTTCAACATTTCTTGATAGTTGGTGTAAGCTTATACTTTTCAAATCAAAACACGTTAGAATCCGGGATCCAACACTTGATCATAGCTTTAATCAAATCCCATTTCACCTCTACCTCATACTAAGATAGAATAAACCCTAGTTTGTTCTCACCATTCCATCTTGCTCATTCATCTGTAGACATAGATTGAATCCATCGGGTAGTATGGCTTTCCTTGATAGAATATCGATTCAGGTTGAGAAAAGTAGAACCCGAGGCATTGGATCCTTCCCCGACTTCGTTATCACTCATTCTTGAATAGTCGGTATGCTCCATCTTCGATTTGAAGTAAGAGAATAATAAATTTTTTCTACAAAATCGTGAGTTTTATGAACAAAAGATCAATTTTTGAGTTTTAAAATCGTAAAAATTTCTAGTCCATACCTTACTTACAAAGTGGGGGAAATTTTGCCTGGCCAAGGGTGACCCACCGCCAGGGTAAATTTTTAGGTAAATCAAGGCTAACGAAAAAGTTTAGAATTGGCTAAGGTTGGGCCAGAACAAATTTCATTATTTTTCGACAAATTTGCTTATAAAACCCCTAGGGATTTCCCCCTTCGCATTTTAAAACTAACTTGTTGATTTTAAAGAAAATCGACATTCATTGATACATACATTTAAAAGGCAAGACATGTGAAAATCGACGAATTTAGGTAAAATTAAATAAAAATTTTACACTCACACAAGTTTACGAGGTATGTATTTTTATTACAAAATAATTCATAAAAATACTCATGCCAGCCAAAAAAAGCTTTTGGTACCACGACGGAACTTCTTAGCCCAGATTTATTCTGAACGAGTCATAGTCGGCGTTACCTCAGGCACTGGCTCTCCTTCAGCCTCTGGCCTAGCCTCTGATACGTAATTGGCTCAACTATATACTCAAACTCATGCTCCTTAGATACATAATTGGCTTGGGACTCAGAAGGTTTTGTGAACCAACAGTCTGTGAACCATGCATGGATAGTTCTCGCTACTTCCCAAGTAGTACCCTTGATGACCAAAGTCACTTGCCCGATGTGGCTCAATAGGTGGTTCTAGGTAATAAGATGTCTAGTAAATACTAGTTGAAATGTAAGGAGCATTGGTCCCAAAAGCTCCCTAATGAGATCAAAACAAAAAAAATTACATGCTAATAAGCATAGTCATTTTGTTGAATACATAATTACTAACCAAAATATCTTTTTACTAACCCATAATGACTTCTAATAAGAAGAACTAGCACCTTCTCGTGCTTGTTGAAGAACCTACAAAAAATAATAAAGATGATTGAATCAGAGTTTTCGAAATGACGGAATGTATTACAAGTTCTTACCAACTCACATTAGAGTTACTCGATGTAAGAAGCCTGTCGAGCCATTTCAAAGTTTCTCATCTCCTCTTGTTCAAGGCATCTAACCAACTCAATACTTGATTAATGTCTCAAAACACTCATTTATACTTATTTTTCTCAGCATTTATTTCGATTTCCGTCCCTATTTCATTAGATTAGGTAAATAATTGTGTTAAGTTTTAATTTATCACATTTCATGTTATATCATGTTAAGTAAGCTTAATTGCACAAATGAAAGCGCCCTCGATCCGCGGGGTGCGCGGATCCGCTTTTGACCCTTGAGGTTTGGGAGTCGCCACCTAGTTATTACGGTCTAGGAACCAAATTGACCCTACAATGGATAAAAAGAACTAATCTACTATAGAAAATCTGAATCCGGGGATCATGTTACGGGGTTGGAAGGTGTTAGGCACCAACCCCGCCCGGCCAATGCCGGTCTCTACTTATCCCAAATAGATCTACATTGCTAATGATAAACCTATATTAAAAAAAATAAAAAATAAAAAATTTACCTTTGATCTGCAAAAGTGTTATTCCCTCAGATCTGGTTAGAATGGCTCCTTGTACCGTATTCCTTACTTCGTTCTATCTCCGGATCTGATTCCTGATCTTCGAGGTAAGGTATCTCCTTCTTGGATGTGAGTGCTTCAAATTTGTTGTGCATTTTTGGGATGTTTTTTAGAGGTTTTTGGGTGTTTTTTAGGCTAAAATCGGAGTAGGGGTGTTAGGGAAGGAGTTGGGACTCCAAAATTAGGGTTTTGGGGATGCTTTTTTACCTACTTTTCCTAGGGTTTTTTCTTTGATACGAAAATAGGGTGTGGAGGCTCCTATTTATAAAGTTTTTAGAAGCCTTAGGGTTTGATTAGGGTTTCTTTTAGAGTTTTAATTAGGGTTTTGACTTTGGTCTCATGAGATGGACTTAGTCTTTAGGGCTTTGACTTAGGGTTTTTACTTTAGTCTTATGAGATTGACTTGATTAGTTTAGATTAGGGTTTTAATTTAGGATTTTGACTTTAGTCTTATGAGATTGACTTGATTAATTTAGATTAGGATTTTGATTTAGGGTTTTGATTTTAGTCTTATGAGATTGACTTTAATACTTGACTTTAATTTACTTAATTGACTTTAATTTTGACTTTAGTTTTATTTGATTGACTTTAATATCTTGACTTTAGTCTTGCTTGATTGACTTTAAATTTTTGGAGAACCCCTCTCTATTATATCTTTAATTCTTTGGACCCCCAAATGGAGGGGTCCTTAAAGAAATATCTTGCGAACCCTCAACAATTTTGCCTGAAAGCCTGATTGATCGATTTTTTTGTTCACATTTTAAAATTAATTTTATTAATATTTCACTTTACATTATTTAATGATTTATTTATTAATTTCAAAATATTTAATTTTTAAAATTGTGAAATTACCATTTTGCCCTCGGAGAGGATTTTTTACGTTTTAAGTCGTTTTTCCATGTTCCAGGATGTTTTGGAATCAGTTTTTCGTAAGGAATTCAATGGGAATGTTGGTTTTTGTCATTTATGAAGTTTTTTTGTATGAAATGGTCGTGAACTTTATGAGAGGTATTTTCGTAATTTTGTCGAATTTTGTTAAAATTGGTGAAATGATTTTATTTGATTCCGATTTGTTGTTTTATGTGTTTGAATGGGTTTTCCTAAGCGTAATGTAGGCTCTAGGGTTGTTTTGATGTTAGGGGTATTTTGGTAATTTGATCAATTTTTAGTGATTTTTATCGTGAAGCTTCTTTTTGGTTTGCAAGATGATTTCTATGTTTCTGGAGTCGTATTTTCCTAGCGTAGCGTGATTTCTAAGATTTTGTCAGTTCGAGATACCTCATCCGGATTTCTGAAACACATCTGGTAACAAAATAATGCAATGGAATACACATCCATCATTGGGAATCATTGCGATCGGGTTGACGAGTTGATTAATCAGGCGAGTGCAAAAATGGGGTGTCTACAGATGCCCCTCTTTGGCAAAGGGTTGAAGCAAACTAGATAACAAATCTATTTTGGTAGATAGTGCGATATCTGAATGCCAAAGCTAGTGACAGTTCATTTTGCAGCCTGATTTAGCAATTCGTCGAGGCGTTCGGATCCTTGAAGGTAAAGCTCTCCCCGAACTAAAAAGTTGTCAGGTCCTTGAGCGAGAGCTCTCACTAATAGTGTCAGATCCTTGAATTTTAGAAAATTCTCCTTGACTAATAAAACAAATGTGCAAGTGTGTGTACTGTGTGAAACTGAGTAAAACAAAACTCGAGAAAATTTTAATGAGATTTGAGACAAATCTGAGCAAAAGTTGGGAGAAAGTTGAATGTCCTACTCTACCTTCTCTAAGTGAAAGAGTAATGAATTTATATATATTTTTTAGAGTCCTACTCTACCTGCCCAGGGTGAAAGAGTAATGAACTAATTTTTTTGGGAAGTTCTACTCTACCTACTCGGAGTGAAAGAGTAATGAACTAATTTTTTTGGGAGTCCTACTCTACCTGCCCAGGGTGAAAGAGTAATGAACTAAATTTTTTTTTTTTTTTTTTTTGGAAAAGTTCTACTCTACCTACTCTGAGTGAAAGAGTAATGAACTAAGCTTTTTGGGAGTCCTACTCTACTTGCCCAGGGTGAAAGAGTAATGAACTATTTTTTTGGGAAGTTCTTCTCTACCTACTCGGAGTGAAAGAGTAATGAACTAAGTTTTTTGAGAGTCTTACTCTACCTGCCCAGGGTGAAAGAGTAATGAACTAATTATTTCGGGAAGTTCTACACTACCTACTCGGAGTGAAAGAGTAATGAACTAATTATTTTGGGAAGTTCTACTCTACCTACTCGGAGTGAAAGAGTAATGAACTAAGCTTTTTGAGAGTCCTACTCTACCTGCCCAGGGTGAAAGAGTAATAAATTAATTTTTTTGGGAAGTTCTACTCTACCTACTCGGAGTGAAAGAGTAATGAACTAATTGTTTTGAGAGTCCTACTCTACCTGCCCAGGGTGAAAGAGTAATGAAATTTTTTTGGGAAGTTCTACTCTACCTACTCGGAGTGAAAGAGTAATGAACTAATTTTTTTGGGAGTCCTACTCTACCTGCCCTAAGGTGAAAGAGTAATGAACTATATATATATATTTTTTTGGAAGTTCTACTCTACCTACTCGGAGTGAAAGAGTAATGAACTAAGTTTTTTGAGAGTCCTACTCTACCTGCCCAGGGTGAAAGAGTAATGAACTAATTATTTCGGGAAGTTCTACTCTACCTACTCGGAGTGAAAGAGTAATGAACTAATTATTTTGGGAGTCCTACTCTACCTGCCCAGGGTGAAAGAGTAATGAACTAAATTTTTTTTTTTGGAAGTTCTACTCTACCTACTCGGAGTGAAAGAGTAATGAACTAATTCTTTTTGGGAACGAACAGGAGATTAACCTCGCATTTGAATTTTTTTTAATAAAAAGTTGGATTTTATGAAGGTCCGGTAAACATTTTAACTCTCTTTGGATCTGAGGAGTTTTCAAAATTACTATCAAGAGGGTAACCTTTAATTCAAGGTTAACCTTATCCTTTGGGGTTGAAATTGACCAGGTATCAGAACAAAAATGCCCCTAGTTTGACAAGGAACATTGCACTGGGGATAATCGAATATAATTTGAAAATAAATGCCCCTAGTGTAAGGGGGGAAACTGTACTCTTTAGGAAATGGAAGTGCCCTTGTTATGAAAGTTTGAAATCCTTGATTACCGCAAGCGCAATAAAGGTTTAACTTTTAATTTTGACTTTTTATATTAAAGATTTTGAGTCAGGCTCAAAGAAATTGGAACAAAATATTTCTTTCTGAAATTCATCATAGAATTTGTTCTTTCTCCCCGTCGGTTCATTTAGGGATATGAAACTCTTCAGATCAATCATAGACGAGATACTTGTATCCAATGAGTCTATATTTGGTTCAAACTGGGTATTGAAACTTGATCATTCGAACTTCTGATGTTTTGGCTCGGACTGTCTTTTCAGCTTCTCAACTCAACGGAGATTTTCTTTTATTTTTTCATTGCTCTAAATTTTGCCTAGATTGCCTTTTCAGGTTTTCAATCTAGCGAGCATGCCCTAGCTTTTGCCTAGATCGCCTTTTTAGGTTTTCGATCTAGCGAGCTTACAATTGTTTCTCTTTTCTTTGCTCTGATTGTTGTCAAGGTTGTCCTTTCAGATTTTCAACCTTGCGAGCTTGCCTTAATTTTTGTCTAAGTCGCCCTTTTTGGGTTTTCAACTTAGCAGACTTTTTTTTTCTTCTTCCCTTCTGAATTTCTGGAATTGATGTCTGATCATGCTTTGCTATCTTCCTTGACTTCTCGCGCGGTACTTAAGAGGACTTTCATAGGTAAGCTTAGGACTGGGTATAAAAAGAAAGGGATTTTGAGGCTCAAAAATCCGAATGCCCCTTGTGTGGCATTTCTTTTATTTTGCTTTGAATTTTCTTCCCCATTTTGCAGATATTTCTTTTTCTTTTGAATTTTTTCTTTTAGATTCTTTCTTTGTCGAGGAATATATTTTTTTATTTTGATGTGGTCGGGCCTGAAGTAACTTCTCAGGTTACCTACGTACCCCAAATTTTTGGGATCAGACCAAAACGTAGTTCGGAACTTCCTCCCCTAGGTTAGGTGATCGGGCTAAGAAAGAAAAGGCATAATTTTTCTTTTTGAAAAAGGTTGCAAAGGGGTTGAGAAAGGATATATTGAACTGGGTAACAGGAAAATTGATTCGGCCAAAGATGGCCTCCTTAAATGTAGTACCGCTTGATCTGGTCAAGGTTGGTTGGTTCTGGTAGTTCACTTCCATCATGATCTTGAAGTCTGATGACTTTTCCAGACAATATTTCCTTAATGAATGAATTTCTTCAATTGGGTTCAAACTTTCTAGGATCGAAGAAGAGTACTCTAAATTTTTTTCTTGGGTAGTCTGATGCTTTAGATCCTTGACTCATAAGTGATGAACTTTGACTTTCTTGTCAAACATGCAAGTGACTCCTCTCCATTGACAGACCCAATTTGTTTCTAAAAATTAACTTCCATCAAGACCTTGAGATACAGGATTTTCCCTTTCAACTGGCAAGACTGCTTCCATGCCATACACTAAGGAGTAGGGAGTAGCTCCAGTAGAGGATCGAATTGAAGTTCGATATGTCCATAACGTGAATGATAATTTTTCTGACCAATCTCGATGTTTTTGACACATTTTCCTGATGATAGTCTTGAGACTCTTACTAACTGCTTCAACCGTTCCATTGATCTGAGGACGGTAGGGGGATGATTTGTGCTTCCGGATCTTCAACTTTAAACATAGAATAATGATTATGCTTTGAAGTACGACCCATTATCAGATATCAGTTCAAAAGGTACCCCCATATCGACTGATAATATGTGATTTGAAACTCAAGATGTAGTAAGGATAGTGCTGATACATTTTATAACATCTTCTTTAATTCCATCGATATAGACGAGTATCTATTCCGTGTTGAACAACACCCAAGCTTGCACCTAACACATCCTCATCAGATCACACGAACAAGTCTTTTGAAATTTCTGAGTAAATTCATTATCCCCTCGTGTTCCTTTAGGGATAGGAGGGTTTCTATTTGAATCTCTTTAGGAAATATTTTCTGTTCCGAGGTCAATAACCTTTGTTTTCTTGATTAAACGTTGAGCCTGACTCTTATCTTCTTTCTCAAGAAAGAAATCTATCCTTGAAGCCAGATTAGTAGTTAATTCGTTAATGCGCTCGAGATATTCAAATATTTCCTTTAGCCAATCAAATTCAAAAGGGGCGACAGACACCTCTATGACTCGACAAACTAACTCGACTCGACAGAAAAAAAGTAGACTCGATCTAAAGAAAATATGACATTGAAAAATTGGACTCGAGCTAACTCAAATAACTCATGAAAACTCAATACAACTACCCACAACGGGCTTGATTAGGACTAAGGACTGAGACATTGCTTATAACCGACAAGACTAAAGTACTATGATCTTCAGGGAATAACTGGGCGATGTTAAGAAATTCTAAAGGATTGATTTGGCGTTGACGTTCGTTCCAACTGACTGGACTAGTAACCCTAGCTAGACGGTGGACGATTGAGCTTAGGTACAATGATAACCCTTAAACCTCTTTGAAGGTGAATTTAACCAATTTCAGTGTCACCCCCTTGATAACATTTTAAATGAATCTTGAGATTTTATTGAATTTTGTGCACCAATCCATTAAACAATTCATCCGTTCAATGATTATTCAGAAGGAAATAATTTTATTGCACTCTTGAAAATTATTGGAAATAATGTTTTCATTGAATAAAACTTTCACAAATCTGATTATTTTTTTGCAAGTCATTTTCTTTTTAGAAAAACATATTTTGATAATTTTACAAGATCCATGCAAAAAAATAGGTTTTTGGTGAAAAACATATTTCAAAAATTTTTCATGCAAAAATAGATCTTTTGTAAATAATTTTTCCTTCATTTTCTTTTCTTTCGGAAAACATTTTCTTCTGAAAAATATTTTTTCTTTGAAAAATAGTTTGTTATTTGGAAAGTATTTTCTCTTGGAAAATCTTGTTTTTATGGAAAACATTTTCTGGAAAACACTTTTTCTTAGAAAACAACACTTTTTTTGGAAAATTTTATTTTTTTAAAGAACACTTCTTTTGGAAAACACTTTTTCTGAAAAATACTTTCCCTTCCTAAACCATTTTTGCTCTTTGAAAATTTGATTTCTATTTCAATTTAAATGGTCCGGCTCATAATGATCGTTGGATCGAGATGGACTGGGTCAAGTTTAAAATGGATTTTTTATTGGGTTGGTGTACGCAATGATATTGTAATTTCAAATCAGGTTAAACAACAAAAAATTTATCCTTGAAGACAAACTTGCACATTCCTGATCTCATCATTCATCTCATCATTCACATGCATTCTGATCTCATCATTCACATGCGTTTTGATCTCATCATTCACATACATTCATCATTCACCAGGTTCCATTCAATGAACAACCCGGGAACACCCACGATAAGTTCGAGTCGTGACCTACAAGGAAGGTTTCTAGACTCTAAGCTTACTACGTGCAATGCATTTTATCTGGCCACCTTTGCTCAAGTACACCTATATACCTCTCGATACATGATGACTTGGTTTGATATACCGTATAGGTGATAATCTAAAACCTCAACTCACTTCTCTGAAGCCAAAAACAGCCAGTTTGATCTCCAGTTGAAAGGTGGCGCGCAATGCTGAGCAAGGGCCCACTTAAATACCTCTCGTCTAGAATAGACGTAGTCTATCCCCCTCGTACAGTAGGGTACAGCGGGGCAAGATCTTGCTTAGGCACCGATTTTGACCAAGAAGTGCAATTGATATACTTAGATTATCTTTTATACCTACGGGTACGAGTCAAGAGTTGTAGCTTTCATAAATGGTTTGGCATCCCACGAGGGGACCGACCACGTACTAGTACTACGTTGGCAATCGGGACATGTGACTGTGTGGCTCACAATAGGTCAAAGGCTCAGGTCGCTCCAGCCTGGGTGCACCAATATACTTCTCAGAATCACCTGATCAGACGGTATTGATGTCCCAGTTTGATATACTCTAAGGTACGTGATTGGAGTTGTGGTTTCATGAATGACGTCGCATCTCCGAAGAGACCGGGCCACGCACTAGTGCCACGTTGGCTATATGGGACGTGCAAGCGTGCAAAACAGTAAACGTGTATGTGGTGTGTGCAAAACAGGGTGGGGTGTGCCCGGGGCCTTTTTCAAACACATGGGCCCATGGGCCAGATTATGTCATCATATATGGATATCAAATGAATATTGATCAAGAAAATAATACAAAACCAATCACATCGAAATTAAGATGAAAGCAAACACATCACAAATATATCTGTAGAGATCATGGCACATTATATGGGCATATAACACAAATAATAATTAATGTGATCCAACATTAAAAAAGCCCATAAATTTGTTGTCTCTGGTCTAATCAAGGGTTATTTTTGGGTGATCCAAAATAAATCGAGATTCCAATAGATGTTACATTGATGATAGAATGACAATGGTTGAGATGAGCTCACTCTCAGGAACATTAATTGTGCTAACATTAGATAAATTTGAATTTTCTGTGAATTTAGAAAATACAATCCGAACTTACATCGATGATATCTAAGGCTCCCGATAACGAAATTGAGTGAACTCAAGTTTTAAATTAATCTACTCGATGAGATCTATATTTTATTAATAGGTGCCTAGACTTAATTCTCAACAGAATGTTCTGTAAAAACGTTTTAACGTTGCTGTCCTAACCTTCATTCAGAAACAATTCCAGATTTACAGATTGAACTTGCATCGATGATATCTAAGGCTTCTGATAACGAAATCGAGTGAACTCAGGTTCTAAATTAATCTACTCGATGAGATCTACGTTTTACTAAGAGGTTCCTAGACTTAATTGTCACTAGAATATTCTGTGAAAACGTTTTAACATTGCTGTCCCAACCTTCATTCAGCAACAATTCCAGATTTACAGATTGAACTTGCATCGATGATATCTAAGGCTTCCGATAATGAAATTGAGTGAACTCAGATTCTAAATTAATCTAATCGATGAGATCTACGTTTTATTAAGAGGTTCCCAGACTTAATTCTCACTAGAATGTTTTGTAAAAAAGTTTTAACATTGCTGTCCCAACTTTCATTCAACAACAATTCCAGATTTACAGATTGAACTTGCATCGATGATATCTAAGGCTTTCGATAACGAAATTGAGTGAACTCAAGTTCTAAATTAATCTACTCGATGAGATCTACGTTTTATTAAAGGTTCCCAGACTTAATTCTCACTAGAATATTTTGTAAAAACGTTTTAACATTACTGTCCCAACCTTCATCATTCCATCATTTTCATATGTCAATTTGAATATTTCATTATTTAGGGGTCATCAAAAAGTGATCCTTAATTGGAAAAAAAATGCAATACCCAAAATCATCTACAATCAAGACAAAAAAAATAAATAAACAGAAAAAATAAATAAAATAAATCCAACTAAATTAAAAAAAAAAACTAGGTCATCTTGGCAATGCTCCCATACTTGGGGTTTTTCAAGTTTGATCCTCAATAGTCCCCAGCGGAGTCGCCACTGAAAGCGCCCTCGATCCGCGGGGTGCGCGGATCCGCTTTTGACCCTTGAGGTTTGGGAGTCGCCACCTAGTTATTACGGTCTAGGAACCAAATTGACCCTACAATGGATAAAAAGAACTAATCTACTATAGAAAATCTGAATCCAGGGATCATGTTACGGGGTTGGAAGGTGTTAGGCACCAACCCCGCCCGGCCAATGCCGGTCTCTACTTATCCCAAATAGATCTACATTGCTAATGATAAACCTAGATTAAAAAAAATAAAAGATAAAAAATTTACCTTTGATCTGCAAAAGTGTTATTCCCTCAGATCTGGTTAGAATGGCTCCTTATACCGTATTCCTTACTTCGTTCTATCTCCGGATCTGATTCCTGATCTCCGAGGTAAGGTATCTCCTTCTTCGATCTGAGTGCTTCAAATTTGTTGTGCATTTTTGAGATGTTTTTTAGAGGTTTTTGGGTGTTTTTTAGGTTAAAATCGGAGTAGGGGTGTTAGGGAAGGAGTTGGGGCTCCAAAATTAGGGTTTTTGGGAGGCTTCTTTACTACTTTTCCTAGGGTTTTTTCTTTGATACGAAAATAGGGTGTGGAGGCTCCTATTTATAAAGTTTTTAGAAGCATTAGGGTTTGATTAGGGTTTCTTTTAGAGTTTTAATTAGGGTTTTGACTTTGGTCTCATGAGATGGACTTAGTCTTTAGGGCTTTGACTTAGGGTTTTGACTTTAGTCTTATGAGATTGACTTGATTAGTTTAGATTAGGGTTTTAATTTAGGGTTTTGACTTTAGTCTTATGAGATTGACTTGATTAATTTAGATTAGGATTTTGATTTAGGGTTTTGATTTTAGTCTTATTAGATTGACTTTAATACTTGACTTTAATTTACTTAATTGACTTTAATTTTGACTTTAGTTTTATTTGATTGACTTTAATATCTTGACTTTAGTCTTGCTTGATTGACTTTAAATTTTTGGAGAATCCCTCTCTATTATATCTTTAATTCTTTGGACCCCCAAATGGAGGGGTCCTTAAAGAAATATCTTGCGAACCCTCAACAATTTTGCCTGAAAGTCTGATTGATTGATTTTTTTGTTCACATTTTAAAATTAATTTTATTAATATTTCACTTTACATTATTTAATGATTTATTTATTAATTTCAAAATATTTAATTTTTAAAATTGTGAAATTACCATTTTGCCCTCGGAGAGGATTTTTTACGTTTTAAGTCGTTTTTCCATGTTCCAGGATGTTTTGGAATCAGTTTTTCGTAAGGAATTCAATGGGAATGTTGGTTTTTGTCATTTATGAAGTTTTTTGTATGAAATGGTCGTGAACTTTATGAGAGGTATTTTCGTAATTTTGTCGAATTTTGTTAAAATTGGTGAAATGATTTTATTTGGTTCCGATTTGTTGTTTTATGTGTTTGAATGGGTTTTCCTAAGCGTAATGTAGGCTCTAGGGTTGTTTTGATGTTAGGGGTATTTTGGTAATTTGGTCAATTTTTAGTGATTTTTATCGTGAAGCTTCTTTTTGGTTTGCAAGATGATGATTTCTATGTTTCTGGAGTCGTATTTTCCTAGCGTAGCGTGATTTCTAAGATTTTGTCAGTTCGAGATACCTCATCCGGATTTCTGAAACACATCTGGTAACAAAATAAAGCAATGGAATACACATCCATCATTGGGAATCATTGCGATCGGGTTGACGAGTTGATTAATCAGGCGAGTGCAAAAATGGGGTGTCTACAACAAAATAAATGTATCTATCGGAAAACTGGTCTTGTGTGTTCATTATACACATCAATGATCAAATCATCAAGATGAACACAAAATCAATCAATCAAGAGTGCATTGCAATCTAGAAGACAAATCAAGTTTCCTTGCAAAATTGGAGATCCGAATGTCTCCAAATCAATATAGAGCAATTCTTTTCGAATGAAGCACCCTAAAATTGCTATAGTATGTTCCGCGTGTGAGATTATACGCAAGAGTGATGACGATTATTTTTAGATCCATCTAGAGCACTTCAAGTCTATAAATAGATCATTTTCCCAATTAGAAAAGAATCATTGGGCCCTTGTCCCTTCTATCTTCTCCCTCCAATGCCCTTGGGATTTTCTCTATAATTTTTTATTTTTTAGATAGGTTTTATTGTAACAACTTTCTATAATTTCTCAAAGAAGGAGATAGTGTACATTGGTTACCACATGAATACAAGTATTGGTTTCATTACTTCTTCTTGTAATCTTGCAATGACCATAGGCTAGATTCCCTCTATTAGTAAGAGGAGGAAGTCTTGGAGCAAGCTTTTAATTTTGTGTTAATGTTTTTTAACCTTCCATGTTCTTTATGTTTATAATGCTCTTTTCAAGGTTTTATCCAACTCCAATAGATTAAGGGGGAGGTTCAAGGGCCATATGAGAAAACATATGAAAAAACTTTCGTTTTTCAAAATAAGAGTTAGAGGTTTTGGATTGAGCTGATTTTTTTCAAGGATAGTTACTATGATGAAAAGATCATCCTCACAAAAAATCAACTCAATCAGAAACTTCTAAATCCATCAAAAGTGATTTACAAATTAGTGATAAAAATTGGTAAAAAATCGACAGTCCACATTCTAAATCACTTTTAATGGGGTTAGAAGTTTTAGATTGGGCTGATTTTTTTTTTGGATGATCTTCCCATCATAGAGATCATCTCACAAAAAATCAGCTCAATCCAAAATTTCTAACCCATATTTTAAAATTTTATTAAAAACGAAAGTTTTTACATATGTTTTCTCATATGGCCCTTGAACCTGACCCATAGATTAAAGCTTTAGATGAATCTCTACACCTCTTATGCTTAACTTAGATGTTTTACATTTTTGTAAGATCAAGATAAAATATGTTTAATTTAGATAATTAGTAATAGGGACTTCACTCATTAGTGAGTAAAGGAATCCTAACTATAGCATTATTTCAAACTTCATGTTATATCTTCCAATCCTAGGAGCTCACACCAAACCCTTAAGGTTGAGTGCACAGAAAGATAAACTTAAATATAATTTTATTTACTAATCCTAGATTACTCTAATCACTAATGACTTTATTATCTTATTTCTTAGTATAAATTTTCTTTCTATTGCATTATTTTCCAACAACATTTACTCTTCATTATATTTCACATAAATACAAAAACATTTTTTAAATTTGTAACTTAGATTAACTTAATTTTGATTAGCTTGATAACATCCCTTATTTCTTTTGGACTCGATCCCTTATTTGCCCAAAAGCTAAGTTGTGGTGTTATTGTCATCTTATCAGAAATTAATATTTATACTCTCCTTAGCTTGTGGGCAAGTATGGGATCGAACCCAAAAGAAATTGGGGATGTTACCAAGTTAGCAAGAAATGAAGTTAATCTAAGTTATAGTTTGAACTTGTTTTTGTATTTTTGTGAAACAAAATGGAGAGTAAAATGTTGCTGAAATTAAAACAATAGAAGAGAAAATTGTAATAAGTAAACAAAAGATATAAAATCATTAGTGATTAGAGTAACCTACGATTAGCGTATAAAATCATTAGTGATTAGAGTAACCACCAAATATTTAGTTTAAACATGTTCTATCTTAATTTTATCTATAAACATAAAACATTTAAGTTAAGCATATAAGGTATAGATATTCAACTAAAGTTTTAATCCATTAGATTCGAATAAAACCTTGAAGTGAATCCTATTAACATTATAAAGAACATAGAAGGATAAAGAAATAACACAGAATTAAAGTTTTATCCTAAGCTTCCTCCTCTCACTAATGGAGGGAATATAGCCTATAATAATGATAAGGATATAAAAGAAAGTAAAAATAATAATAATAATAATAATACTTGTATTCATAATAACAAAGATACATGATTTTCTTGAGAAATTACAAAAGTTATTGAAATAAAACATAACTAGGAAATGAAAATTACAGAGAAAATGCTAAGGCCATTGGGGGGAGAAGAAGAGAAGGGAAAAGAGCCCAAGGACTCTTTCTTAATTGGGAAAATTATATATTTATATATTTGAGGTATTCTCGAAGGATCTAAAAATAGTCGTCATCACTCTTGTGTATAATCTCACATGCAAATTAAACAGGAAAAATTCTAGGGCAATCCAACCAAGGTGGATTGTGCGCCACATTGAGGTTTAACTGCGTTGCATTGCTCTAAAGACCTCCATATCTTAGTTTTTTACTGGTTGTTTCCTTTGACTTCTTGATTACAGTGCACTTTTACTTAAGTGATGTGGTATTCATCTAGATGAGTTGATTATTGACCTGTATAGTGAACACATGGGATCAATTTTCTAATATTTATAATTATTTTGTGCAATTAAGCCTAAGTAACATGATATAACATGAAATGTGATAATTTGATATTTAACATATTTATTTATCTAATTTAATGAAATAAAGATGGAAATCAAGATAAATGCTTGGGAAAAATGCAGATAAATCAGTGTTTTGAGACACTAATCACACGCAAACTTATCTTTTTTTAGTTCCTTAAAAAATTATTACTTTTGTAGGCATCTCGACTGCAATTAGCGAATGCAGCAAATCCTTAAACCTCTAGGTTATCTCTAGCAAATCCTTAAACCCCATATTGACTGATAATATGTGTTTGGATGAACTTGACAACTTTGGATGCAGTGAGAACAACATATGAAGTGGCCTCTACCCATTTTGTAAAATAATCAATGGCCACGAGAATGTACTCATGTCCATTCGATGCTTTAGGTGTGATTTTCCCAATTATGTCGATACCCCAAACAGAAAATGGCTACGGCGAAGTCAAACCAACTAACTGAGATGGAGGTACATGTATGAGGTTAGCATGTACTTAGCATTTATGGCAGGTCTTAACCAAGTGATGACAGTCTGTTTCCATTGTTGGCCAATAATATCCTTGTCTCATATTCGTTTGGCTAACATCTTCCCACTCATATGCGGTCCACAATCTCCAGAATGCAATTCTTCCATTAATCGTTCAGCTTGATTTTCGTCAACACATGAAAAATGAATTCCATCATAAGACCTCTTATATAAGTTTCCTGCGCACAGGATGAATTGGGATGCGAATCTCTGTAGGGTTTGTCGTTCTTTCCTTGACGCTTCAACTAGGAACTCTTGTTTTTCCAATATTTTCTGAATGTCAATGTACCATGGCTTTCCGTCAGGGAGTCGAGCAGCGATGTCGACCTGATGGCAATATGCAAGTCTATCTTTGATTTCGACTGTGATGGGCCTTAGTTCCATGCCTGAAGGCAAATGGATCATCGAGGAAAGAGTAGCCAGAGCGTCAGCGAATCTATCCTCTTCCCTCGAAAGATGTTGGAACAAGATGGCTTTGAACTTCCTTACTAAATTTAGCAGATACTCGTGATAGGGCTTCAGTTTCACATCCTTAGTTTTCCATTCTTTCAACGACTGATGTATAACCAAGGCTGAATCTCCAAATACTTCAATTTCTGTGATACCCAGATTCAAAGCAACCTCGAGTCTGGCAATACATGCTTCGTATTCAGTTGTATTATTAGTATTGGAAAAAGCTAACTTAATAGCAATCGGAATGTGACATCCTTCAAGAGAGAACAAGACTGCCCCTATTCCATACCCGTTCTGATTCGCCGCTCCATCAAAGTATAACTGCCATACTCTATCTCGCAATTCTTCTTTAAGGTTCAGGATATTTTCATCTGGAAATTGATCGATAGGTCTTGTTCCTTCTGCCACTGGGTGATCAGCCAAGTATTCTGCTATTGCTCTTCCCTTGACGAACTTTTGCGTAATATGTGTAATGTAGAATTCTGATAACAACAACAACCAACGTGAAGTTCTACTTGTCAATGCTGGCTTCTCGAAGAGATATTTTAGGGGTCCATCCGAGATAACAGAATGACTAAATGAGAGAGCATGTAGTGCCGAAGCCTTTGAGTAGCCCATACTAGTGCTAGGCAAGTCTTTTCGAGAGCTGAATACTTTCGTTCATATTCTAACATCTTCTTGCTAATATAGTAGATGGCCCTCTCTTTGTGATTGTCTTTGTCGTATTGTGCCAACATGCATCCCATAGCTTCTTCCGTGACTGACAAGTAAAGGAGGAGAGGTTCACCCGGGGTCGGTGGAACTAAAATGGGTGGATTTGAGAGATACTCCTTAACTTGATCGAAAGCTTTTTGGCATTGCTCATTCCATACTGTTGGCTCGTTCTTCTTGAAAAGCTTGAATATAGGTTCACACACATTGGGAGCTGAGCGATAAATCTGCTGACATATTGAATTCTGCCTAAGAACCCTCGAATCTGTTTTTCAGTCTTAGGAGGTGCCATTTCTTGTATAGCTTTGATTTTTCCAGGGTCTACTTCGATCCCCCTTTGACTGACTACGAATCCAAGTAATTTTCCAGAAGTCACTCCGAATACGCATTTTTGAGGGTTAAGGCGTAACTGGTATTTTTGGATCCTTGTAAGAAACTTCTCTAATGCAGCGACGTGTCCCGATCGTTCTTTGGATTTCACTATCATGTCATCCACATAGACCTCAACCTCCTTATACATCATGTCGTGCAATAAGGTTGTAGCTACTCTCTGATAGGTAGCCCCAACGTTCTTCAAACCGAAAGGCATGACTTTGTAGCAAAATGTTCCCCATTACATGATGAATGATGTCTTTTGCATGTAGCGAGGGTCCATCTTTATCTGGTTGTACCCCGAAAACCCATCCATAAATGAAAGCATGGCGTGCTTTGCTGTATTATCGACCAATACATCTCTGTGAGGCAACAGAAAATTGTCTTTTGGACTGGCTTATTTAAATCTCTGAAGTCCACGCACATTCTCACTTTTCCATCTTTTTTGAGAACTGGAACTACATTAGCTATCCATTCTGGGTATTCTACCACTTCCAAGAATCCTACATTTATCTGCTTAGTGACCTCATCCTTAATCTTCAAAGTCCATTCTGACTTCATACGACGAAGTTTCTGCTTCATTGGCCGAGCATCGGGATGCAATGGAATCCGATGTTGAACGATATTTGTACTTACTCCTGGAATGTCCTCATAAGACCACGTAAATACGTCCTTGAAGTTTATGAGCAGATCTACTATCCTTTCGCGTTCCTCGGGAGATAAGGTGACTCAAATTTTAATCTCTTGAGGATTTTCTTTAGTCTCGAGATTGACTAGATCTGTTTCTTCCATTACTGGTTGAGCCCGACGTTCATCTTCTTGTTCAAGTAGTTTAATTAATTCGATAGGAGTTTCTTCATCAGAAGATTCATCATTCGAAGTCAGATTATCAGTTAAATCATTATTGCACTCGGGGTAATCAGAAACTTCTTCTATTTCATTAAAGATAGATGGGGTGATAGGATTTACTACAAACTCGACAGACTCATCATGACTAGACCCAACATACAACAAAGGACTAATTACATGGTAATTGGAAAGAAACCCGACTGCGAGTGTGATTATAGACTGTGGGTTTTGAGTACCATTTTTGACTAACAAGACTGACACGTTTCCTTCTTCGAGAAACATTTGAGCAATATTGAGTGAATCCCCAGTTGTCTGCCAATCATCTGCCCCTTTGAGTTCTTTAGATGCTTCATCTTCTTCCTTGTCAGGCCAACTCATTCCAAAGAAAATCTCAAATCCCGGCTGACAGGTACCCGTGAGGTGATCGATGAAAGGTTCTGAAAAATCACAATAAGGAAAATCTTCCCCTGCTTTCACGAAGCGTCCATTAAGGGTTTTACAATAAGGCTTAATGTTGATTAGATCGATGACATGCCCTTGCCTCCTCGTATTCGCCTTATCTTTCCTTGGTAGGTTCGTACCCCAATCCGAATGTCCCAACTACTTCTTGAATGGCTAGTGCAGCTTTAATCCCTTATTGTCTACGACCCAAGCCCATGCCTGGGAAAAATCTCGTGCTTTTGAACATGCTGGCCACGCAACAACTGAACGTATTATCGATAGGTACCAGTTCTTTCGTAGAATCATCTCACTGAACAGCATGAATATTTTCAAATTCAAACCCGTTGAGTTGTATTTCTTTTTGTTCGGGTTGAATTTCAGACAACGATTTATCCTTGGTTTCTATTTCATTCACAGTCCCCATAATTTCGGCATCCCTATGAAGTGTGATCACCAAACCGTCCTTGATGAATTTAATCTTCTGATGCAAAGTAGAAGGTACAACTTTGATTTGATGTAGCCACGATCTCCCTAGTAATAAGTTGAAGGATGACTGAATATCCAAGACTTGGAATTCCACAGGGAAGTCTGCTATACCCGTGGATATTCGTAGTTGCAAAATCCCTAGTACATCCCTTTTTATATTATCGTAAGCTCTGACGCCTTGGCTAGTTGGTTTGAAGTCGTCTGTCTTGAACCCGAGGTAAGTCGCGGTTTTCAGAGGACAGACATTTAATGCACTTCCATTATCTACCAAGACTAGAGGGACTCTCATTCCGTTGCAGTCAACGGTGATATGCAGTGGCTTTGTGTGGTTCGGCCCTTTTTTCGGAAGATCTGAATCTGAGAAGGACAGACTATTTTCAGCATAGGTTGCCCCTAGTATACTGGCTAGTTGATATTGAGATGTGTTGAGGAAAACTTGGGCTGCGCTTAACGTTTTAAGAACAGCTTCCCTGTGAGCTGTGGAGGCCATGAGCAAATCCCAAACTGAAATGTTGGCACCTGCCTTTTTTAACTGTTTGATCACGATATCATCCTCTTCAATAGTTTCCTGAATGGGGTCTACTTTTTCCTTCCTTACCAGGACTGCTGGATTGTCAACGCTAAGTTCCGGTGGCTTAAAGACTCTTCCTCCTCGTGTCATGTGCTTAACTTCATCACAAGAGAATGGAAATGACTCGTCTTCTTCAGCCAATAGGTAGGGATCTTCATCTGTTACAGAGAATGGGCTTTTTGAGATCATTTGTGCCAAGAGGTGGCTGGTATATGATGGGCTATCGTAGCGAGGTGGGGATAGACAGTATGATTCATCTTCAGTTAGATCAAATGGCTCATGACTTATGGCATAGACCTCATTATTGAAAGCTATTCCAACAAGAGGATAACTGGGTGGTTTGGCGTAGATTAGGTGTATGAGAGAAGCTGGGTCGAATGATAGTTGGGTGTTGGAGACCATATTCAATGTTGGCGGAGGTTGATATGCAGGTAGTGGATTGGTAGTGACATTTGGCTGTGTTGGGGTAGGAATGATGACTTTTTTATCATCAATGAGATTTTAGATGGCATGGCGAAGAGAGATGCAACGATCAGTATGATGACCAGGGCTTTGATGGAATTCGCAAAAGACATTAGGGTTATGTGAAGTTGGTAGGGGGTTTGGCAGAAGTGTAGGCTAGAGAGGGGTGAGGAGCCCTTTTTCAATAGTTTCTGAAAGGCTACAGTGAGGGTCATCCCTAGATTGGTGACTGTCGAGGGAGGGCTCTACCTGAATTTGCTTGATTATTAGTTCGAGCTGGGGGTTGAACTGAGGTGGTGGAAGTGTTGGCTATATAGGCATGACTGACGTTGGGTTTGGAATTAGTGAAGGGTTTTTTGGCAGAAGAGTTGGAAAGATCCCAGAGGCAAAAGCATCCTCGAGTTGCTTCCGGCTTGTAACAGGGATTCAAATGTGGGAGATACTGGGCAACTAAATGTTGAACATACCCCTGTGAAAGGTTTTTCAAGATGATTGCCACTTGTTCCTTTTCTGATGGTCTATCCCACATCTGTGCAGCCTTAGCCCTCCAACAGCTAATAAAATCAGTAAATGTTTCCCCATTTTTCTGCTTAGTGGATTCCAAATCCCTTCGAGAAGTTTCGATTTCAGTGCTGTACTTATACTGGTGCCAGAACATCCTTGATATTTTCTCATGTCCCAATTACAACTGAATCTTGGGACATCAACCATCGCAACGCTGATCCTGATAGAGTACGCTGGAACAATAATGTTATTTGTTCGTCACTGAGGCCCATTGTGCGCATGTTGGTGACGTATACCTTGAGATGCGTTTTTGCGCAGCCTACTCCATTGAATTTTTCCATTTCCGGCATTACAAACTTTTCTGGTAGACAAATCTTAGGAATTTGATTCAAAGCCTCTATTCCTACTGCAATTTCGTCAATCCTTTTATATTTTTCACGGCTATTTCCAACTGAGTCATTCTGTTGGCCAACATTGGATTCTCATTAAAATACTCCTCAGTTCCGTCAAGCTCATAAACCTCATCTAGATTCTTAGCTATGCTACCTTCCGGTTCCTTGCCCCTTTGATCATCAGGCTGGTCCCTTGTTGACTCAGAGATATGTTCTAGCACTTCTACCTTGCTTTTTATGTTGTTCATATCCATTGCAAAGACTGCCAGGATCTTACGAATTTTTGCGAGTTCAGATTCAGAAGCCATTTTTGATGGTTCACTTGGCGCTGATGTTTTTTCCAAACGACCTGACTCTCGACTCCAACTAGGTGGCGGACGCTTAAGTTTGGACGCAATAGTATCCTGAAACCCCATCAAAGGTGAATTAAGAATTGGTCCCTTTTGATAGCATTTGCTTTTATTATTATAATTGATGAGTTGTGCTGGTTGAACTTATGTCTGATGAGGTGATTTATTATTAATTAGGGCCTTATAAAAAAAAAGACTTCTTATTAAAAATCATACCAATGAGATAAATGCGAACACAAAAGAAATGAGGAGACTCTCCTCTTAAAACAAAGATAACTCAATCTTGGACCCTACATGCTCTTCTACTTCTCTATTCTACTTCTTGAATGCTTGTTGATCTTTTGATTTAATAAGTAACTGATGGTCCCAAGCGGTAGCTATGTGTTCTGCCAAGTGCACAATCAGCTCTTTAATAGGATGTCGATTCCTCGGAAGCATTGGGATCCATAAAGGGAATCCTATCTGTCTTGGTATCATCATTGGGCAATAAAAAGATGTATTCAACAGACCAGTGAGCATTACATGATCAGACCCTTTTGAAGAAAGCACGGTGCCTTCATCCATTCTTGATCCCAATCTATCCCAATTTATATCTTGTGTAGTTAAATTTGAGAGCTAGTCCTTCCAGTCTTCTATGGATGCAAAGTCCACCAATGTTTCCTTTCTTGTGAATTTTTCCCATTTACTTTCCTTGATTTGCAGGAACTCTGCGATGCGAAGTTGGATACATAACCACAGATAAAGCAAATGTGGACTTCCTTGAAATCCTGCCTCTCCTGGTGTATTCTCATTTGATAATCCCTCAAAAGTCTCGACGAGAATTGTGGGGACTGGGTTAACCTTGTTTTTAAGTTGTTCGGCAATATCTGCGAAGAAGCACGGTAACTGATGACCCATCCTAAATGAAATCAAAAAATATGTTGACAATACTCTCAGACATAAAGTAAAATCTCTGGCCTTCCTATGAGGTTCTGGAGCGAAATCCCTAGGATTTTCTTGTTCAGGAGTTTGGTGTACTTCTAGAAGTCTCTGCATGTTCAGTAAACCATGATCTGTGAATCTTCTTGCTTTTTTTTGCTTAACTCCTAACCCTTTCAAGAGTTCGTTTGTGAATTTGGATTTTGATGGAAGACGAATCATCGGACCCAATGTGCTTATCCCCATAATATTACAATAATCTTCATGAGTTGGACAAAGTATGACTGAACCAAAACGGAATACGTGGTAATTCGGGTCCCAGAAATTGGCCGCGGCACATAAAAGGTTCCAATTGATAGTTACTGACTTGAGAGAAAATACGCTTTGAAGTCCATATGCACCAAAATTGTACTTTTCGATGGTGGTGAACGCATCTAAAGTTCTTTCCATCAACATTTGTACATCATCATGAGCCATCTAACCAAAAGAAACTAACTCTCATTACTGATACATTAATCCACATCTATATTTTGGTACGATCTTTAATGTGATTCAACCATTTTAATTTAAAGAAAGGTTTGATCTATTGAATAGAATTGGTCAGAAAAAAAGTTCAGTTACCACATTCGGATCGATTTTATCCAATGGATTAAAAAAAATAATATATCACCTCATTGACATTTAATTAAACCAATTAACCCAATCGGCTCGTATATTGATCCGAAAGATCAACTTACCAATTGGGCTAATGGGTTGGAAAATGATTTGGCCAACACAACTTTTCAATTACAATTATTGGGTTGGACCGATATTGCGGGTTCCAATTGAGCGGTGTGGATCGGTCCACCCACTTACCTTTTGGTTAGTTTAGAGAAAAACAACCCGGGAGCACTTATGGTCAATTCGAGTCGTGGCCTAATAGGACCGCACCTAAGTTCTAGGCTTTCTATATGATTGAGGCTAGGTTAGGACAAAGCTTAGGTCACTTCAGTCCGAAACACCGATATACTATTCAAGTTTTACTTGGTCAAACAGTACATGGTGCTCTAGTTTGATATACCCGAAGGTACTGTACTGAAGTTGTAGCGTTCACGGGCGTCCCTCGTGTCCCGAAGGACCAGGTTAGCTTAGATCCGACTACTGGGTTTATAAGGACATGACATGATGCAAATATGCGTATGCATGCTCGTGAGTGTATGCAAAGGGACAAAGTGCGCCCGGGTCGTTTTTCGCAAATATCCAACCATTCAAATTAAATACATCCAATCATCAAACCAATCAACAGAGATAAATAATTGAATACATCTAATCACATGCCAATGAAAGAAAGGACCAGATCTAGCCTAATATAAGAGTCTCATTGAGTCAACTGGGTTGACTTGAGGAAAAAGTCAACCTAAGGATAGTCTTGGATTGGGTCAAGTTTGACCCTAAAGTCCCCAGTGGAGTCGCCACTGAAATCGTCTTGACCCCCGACCGTTTCACTAAATAGCGGATTAGGGGTCCAATCTACGTATCTCGGGGATTTTTAAGAGAATAGGGAGTCGCCACCTAGTTTAAGTCTAAGAACCAAAATAAACTCTAAATGGATATGGGTCGGTCTGTGGATCAGAGAGATGGATAAGGGGTTAGATTACAGATTTCGGAAGGTGTTAGGCACCGAACCCGCCTGATCAAGATGATCAGTCTCTACTGCGATCCAAAAATATCCTACGGTCAACATTCAAATACTAAAAGTCAAACTAGGGTCCAATCATCATCAAATTGCATCGGATTTACTAAACAAATCCTACGGTTAAAATAATTACATGATTTAATGAGGCATACATGACACCAAAATTTAATGGATCAATTCGATCATATTTTGAACAATACAAAATCGATTTTCAATGCCGCGTATATAAGATTAGTGAATTGGCTCATTGACGATATTTTATCAAAGAGATTCGATTTTTGAACCATTACGTGCATTAAATTCAGTGGGTTAACTCACAAATTTTGAGTTGCCACGTGTATTAAATCAGTGAGTTAACCACGTGCCTAATTTTAAAATAAAATCGATTCAAATTTTCAATATCCCTAAAATCAGTAAGTCGACTCACAATTTGTTAACGAAAAGAATCCTAATTTTTGGAATCGCCACGTGTATTAAATTGGTGATTTAACCCACGTGCCTAATTTTTAAAAAATTCGATTCGAATTCTCAATGTCTCCAAAATCAGCGAGTCGACTTACAATTTTTATATCATAAGAATCACAATTTTTTTTTGGAATCGCCACGTGTCCTAAAATCAGTGGGTTAACACACAAATTTTGAGTTTCCACGTGTCTAAAATCAGTGGGTTAACTCACAAATTTTGAGTTGCCACACGTCCTAAAATCAATGGGTTAACTCACAAATTTTGAGTTGCCACGTGTCCTAAAATCAGTGGGCCAACTCGTTGTTCAATTTCATGGGAAATTTCGGTTTCCAATGCACATGAAAATTAGCGAGTAGACTCATTGATTTTCCTTAAAAAAATCGATTTCTTAATTTTTCATGCATAAAAAATTCATGAGTTGATTAATTCCAATATTTGCGACTTGGCTAAAAAAAAAAAAATCAATGAATCTACTTGACAATATGAACACCCAATGAGCCAATCCACCAACTTGATATAAGCGAGTTATATCAATTAATCTAAAAATGGACGAATCGATCCATTAATAGTTTGGAATTGTAAAGATTGCCATGGCGCCACGCATACCTCGAAAATCAGTGAATTGATTCAAATGCATTAAAAATGCGATCGAGAATGGAGTAAATAAATATAAATAAACGAAACAAAGGCAAAAATAATTCTCCTAACCTATCAATAAACAAATTAACAACATACATATTCTCCTATCCTATTGATATATGAAAATAAACAACAAAAAAAGTAAAATAAAATAAAAATTTTCAAAGAAAAAAAAAATATGGAAACGCATCTAAAAAAATAGTTTAACCCGATGAATATGCGAAGATAAATAAATAAGAAAAACATAGAAACATTATACAAAAAAAAAAAAGCAAAATGTAAAAAAGACTAAAAAAAAACTTACTTATAACATGAAGCAATATCGTATGGATTCCTTCAGGTCGAATTAGGAGACTCGCAAGTACTTGCTGTTGCGGGTACACAAGGAACAAAAAGAGAGAGAGAGAGAGAGAGAGAGAGAGAGAGAGGGAGAAGAAGATGTAGCTGCTGGTTCTTCTCTTATTTTTTTTTCTTCTTTTTTTTTTTTTTTTTGAGTTGCAGGTTTTTTTTTAAAAATGGCAGCCACGAAAAAAAAATGTTTGTTTCTATTTTTTCTTTTGTGTAATGGAGAGGAAGAAGATAAGGAAGGGTAGAGGTAGGGGGCTGTAATGGTTTGTAAGAAATGAGGTGCAACAAGAGAGAGAGAAAAGAGAGGTGCTGCTGTTTTTTTTTTTTTTGTGGAATTTTTTTTTTGAAGAGAGAGACGTTGGAGATTGGGTTTAATGGTGAAAAGAAGAAGGGTTGGGATATTAATGGAGGTAAGATAGTGGTTGAGTTTATCGATGAGGAAAAGGATAGTTGCAGGTTTTTTTTTTTTTTTTTGAGAAGATGATGGAGCAATTTTTCTTAAAAAATAATTGAAGACAGCCAAAAAAAACCATGTCCTCTATCCTTTGCTCCCCTTATGTTTTATAATGATCTCCTTCTTCAAAACGTGAGAGTGGGAGAGAGGGAGAGAGGGGGGAGAGGTGTGGGCTGTTATGGATAAATGGGAGAGAGGACGTGGGAGTGGTGCGTTGGTGTTTGGAGAAGAAGGAGAGGAAACGTGTTGTTTTTTTTTTTTTTTTTTAAAGAATGAGAGAGGGAGATTCCATGCTACTCGTACTAATGGTAGCCTACTACTGTTGAGTTGTGATTGGTTAATGAATTGATTTTGCTTCCGATTGGTTGATTTCAATTTTTTTTTTATTTTAGTCGACATTTTGATTTCAAATTTAATTTGATGTTTTAAATTACATTAGAATTTGTATTTGATTTTAAATTTTGAATTTCGATTAGAATTTAATTTGAATTTGGATATTAAATTTGGTTGTTGGTTGATTTGATTTTAATTTTTGATTGGTTGATCATTCGATTTTAATTTTATTTTTACATTTTAATTGGTTAGGTGATTTTCAATTTGATTTTAATTTGACTTTTAATTGTTTAATTTGAATTTAATTTTTAATTTAACGGGTTGATTAATTTGCGTTTTAATTTGAAATTTAAATTGATTTTAATTTTTAATTGGTCGGTTGATTGGATTTCGATTGGTCGAGTTTTGATTTAAATTTGATTTTAGATTGGGTTCGATTTTAAATTTTAAATTTATTGATAGAATTTGAGTTTAATTTTGATGGTTGATTACTTGAAATTTTTATTTTGGTTGATCGAATTTTTTTATTATTATTATTTTTAATTTGAAAATTTTTTTTATTGGATTTAATTGTTCGATTTTAATTTTAGTTGTTTGATTTTAATTTTAATTGTTTGATTTTATTTTTAATTGTTTGGATTTTTTAAGTTGAATTGTTTAATTTTTAATTTGAATTTTATTTTTAGTTTAGATTGGATTTCGATTTACATCGTCCTAGGGTTCGGGATCTCTAAATTGTAAAGTTGGATATTGAAGGGTATTTTGGTCTTTTGGTGATTTTTATAGATTTTTTTTGAACTTCTCTGTTTTCATTGATTTGAGTCTCGTTAGACTCGAAATCACATTCTGAGTGCAATGGAGGTACTTTCGAGATTTTTCGAAGGTCCGAGGTATATTAGGGGTATTTTCATCATTTTGATGATTTCTTTTACAAATTTTCATAAATTTCTCTGTTTTCATTGATTTGGGTTCCGTTAGACTCGAAATCACGTTTTGAATGCAATGGAGGTATTTTCGAGACTTTTTAGACATCCAAAATTTATGAAGGATATTTTCGTCATGAAGGGTATTTTCGTAATTTTTGTGATTTTTACAGCTTTTTTGGGATTTCAAAGTGAGGTTTCTTTCAGTCACTGTGTGAGTATTTCTAAGTTCTAAAGTTATATTTTTCTACCATTGCAAGGTCTCTAAGTTATCGAATTGTGTAACGAACCTATGCGTACGTACTTGCTAAGTCGGGTGTAAAGTGTAGCGATCCTAAGCGTGCGTAAACTTCTATGTCGAGTTGTGACGAGTAGGGGGATGAAAATAAACTAGAAACATAAGGAATAAAGTAGTACTCACAAGCCTTCGAGTTTTTTTTATATTCATCATTAGGAATCCTCCAAAACCAGGTGACGAATTATCGAATTAGGTAGATGAAAAAAAAATGGGGTGTCTACACATGGTTGAACTCCCTAGCTCCCAATTCCATGAATTCATGGGATGTTCTATCCAATAAATTCATGACCAAATTTTATCCCGAGGTCAAAATCGAGATAATGAAGGCTGCAATTAAGAATTTTATAGGACATCCAAATGAAGATTTTTCCCAAACTTGGGAGAAATTCAATTATTTGTTAGTTAAATGCCCACACCATGTCATTAACAAAGCATAATTGGTGCAATACTTCTATCGAGGATTAACCATAAATCAACGTACATTAATTGAGTTTATATATAAGGTTCAATTCATGAACCAGATTCCCAACCAAGTGTACAATTTTCTAGTTGAACTAAGCGAGAGTGCTCCAAATTGGAGCACTAATAATGAAGAGTTTGATAGAGAAGATTTCGTTCGTTAAGAAGCTAGGAATGTATGAGATGAAGGTAGATCCCGATCTCAAGATTGTTTTCTGATCTAGTGAGTAGTTTGCACAGTCTTAGAAAGAAGTTAGATTTTTTTACTATCTTAGCATCTAACCCTTACTATGATTCTCACTCAGTTTCACAAGTCTCAAGATTGTTTTCAGAATTTTTATTGCCAAATGTATCATCCAGATAATAGGTTCCATCCTAATTTTTCGTACAAACAAGATGAACCTGTTTAGTCTAGTGGTCCGCCAAGCTACAATAAAAGCTATCATAAACAAGTCGGTTCTTCCATAAAGCAAGCCATTGTTTCACAAGTACCATATTAATCTTGGAAATATACTAAATGCATAGCCATAATTCTAGATTTTGTGAGCAATTATAATCTACCTAGCCACAATAGTCATCCTTAGAAGCCAAGATGGCAAAGTTGATGAAACAGCAACAATAGCTCATCCAAATTCAACAACAGACCAATAAAAATCAAATCCAGATTAATAAGGTCACTGCTGAATCCATACCTAAGATGGAAATTCAATTGGACCAGTTAGCTCTTTCCCTTGGAGGGAGAAAGAAATGTCAATTTCCCAATCAAATTGTTCCTAATTCTAAAAGTCAACCTACGGTTCCCAATGAACCGAAGGGTAAATTCGAGCTAGGAAGCCATTTTGGAGATCCAAAAGACTCCATCCAAGCTATGCATACCTTGAGGTTAGGGAAGAAGGTGGACAAGAAGGTCCAACCTATCAACGAGGAAGATGATACCACATTAAAGGATAAAGTTCAAGTAGAAGAAATCATAGAATCTCCTAAGGAGAAGGACCAAGATTTGAAAAAACTTTCCATCGTTCCACCAATTCCAAAAGTTTCATTTTCCCATTGTCTTAGAGACAATAAGAAGAATAAACAATTCAAGAGTATCATCGAAGTTTTTCAAAATATGCACATCAATATTCCATTCTTAGATATCACTAAGCAAATACCTTCTTATGTCAAATTCCTTAAAGATTTGATCACAAGTAAGAGAAAAGCATCATTTCCTCGAGAAACCATTATGGCAGCCCAAGCTTCGTCTCTCATCCCACAAATGGTTGTATCAAAATTTAAAGATCCTGAATGTCCGACAATTTTCATTTACATTGGAGATCAAGTGGTTGAAAAATGTCTCTTCGACTTCGAGGCGAGTGTGAATCTTTTACTGTACTCAATTTATAAATAACTAGGTTTGGGGGTTTCAAAATCTACTGATATCACATTGAGTTTAGTCGACAGATCTATTAAGGACTGGTCCTAAGGGTATAATTAAAGATGTGATAGTAAAAATCAAAGATTTTTATTTTTCAGTTGACTTTGTTGTCTTAAACACAGAGCCAGTTATCAATCCGCATAGTCGTGTTCCTATAATCTTAGGATGTCTATTTTTAGCAACTTCTGATGTAGTTATTCATTAAAGAAATGAGATTATGACTTTGGCATTTAGGAATATGAAAGTCAAATTGAATGTTTTTCATAATATCCAAGGAATTGATGTAGTTGATGATTTGGAGAAGTGAACATGATAGATGCGCTTCTCAATCGAATGTGTCAAGATTTAGATTTTCTGATCCCCTGGAAAGATGTTTGGCCTTTTTTTTATCAAGATTTTAATATAAAAGAGTCCATAAGTGAAGTTAATGCTTTACTTGAATTTGTTCCTTACTTAGACTATACGCGTTGGCACATAAAAGTCGGAAGTCTTCCTATTCGTACTTCCACTCTCGTTCCTTCCCAAATCAAGTCTTCCAAATTAAAACTCAAAGTACTCTAGAGACTTTGAGATATGCATTTCTCGGCAAAAATCAAAATTTTCCTATGATCATTTCCTCACACCTTAGTGTAGTTAAGGAGGAAAAGTTATTAAAAGTTTGGAGAAAACATCAAGAAGCTATTGGTTGGACCATAGCTAACACTAACGGAATTAATCCATTTATGGTAATGTGCACATTCGTCTAATGGATTTCGTTAAGCTTTCCTTAGAACCTCATAAACGACTAAATCCTATCATGAAGGATGTAATCCAAAATCTAGTGATGAAATTATTAGATACAGGTAATATCTACCCCATTTCTGATAGTCGTTAAATAAGTCTCATTCAGGTTGTTCCTAAGAAGTTTGGTATCACCATGATTGTGAACCAAGACAATGAGTTAATCTTCACTTGAGTCCAAATAGGATGGAGAGTGTGTATCTATTATATGAAACTCAATTCAATGACTCCTAAAGATCACTTTCCACTATCTTTTATTGATCAATTGTTAGAACATCTAGCAGGACATTTCTATTATTACTTCTTGGATAAATACTCTGGGTACAACCAAATACCCATTGCTCCCACCGATCAGGAAAAAAACTACTTTTATATAGGGGTGCACATTGGATTGGGTAAATCCGAGAACCGAAGCAATCCGAAGCTTTTGGATTGGATTGGTTCGGATTAAACACACCCACGATTCGGGTACGGATCGGAAAAAAAAAATCCAGTTAATTTGGTTCGGTTTTGGATTAAGAATATAACAAACCGAACCAATCCGAAATCCGAACCAATATATATATATAATGATTTTAAAAAATTTGTTTTCTTTATTTCTCTCTTCTTTTTCGAATAGAAGTTGGGGGAAGTCTGAAAATCGCAAAACCTAGCCGCCGTCTTCTCGGTCGTCTCCCTCGCTCACCTTGTCGAAAAACACAGAGGTCTCTCTCTCTCTCTTGAAACTGCGCCGTCGTCTGTTCCATTCTCGGTCGTCTCCTTTGCTCACCTCGTCGAAAAACACAGAGGTCTCTCTCTCTCTCTTGAAACCTCGCCGCCGTCTGTTCCATTCTCGGTCGTCTCCCTCTCTTACCTCACCTCGTCGAAAAACACAAAGGTAACTCTCTCTCTCTCTCTTTCTTGTTGCCGTCGTTCTCATTCGTTTCGAAAACGAAGAGTTTCACTCGGATATAATATAACTGTGTGTGAGATTCTCTGTAACTTGGATGGAATGGAAAATAAATTTCTGATGTTCCCTTCTATTTGAACAGAAATTTTAGAATACCAGAAATTTCAGAACAAAAAATTTATTTTTAATTTTATTCAAACATAAATTTCTAATTGAAATTTCTAATGTTCCTGTTTATTCGAACATAAATTTTAGATTAGAAGTTTCAAACATAAATTTTATTTTATATTTTCGATGAATCAGACAAATGGAGAGGTGGAATAATATTTACTATTGGATTAGTTCATTATTTTTTAATGATTTTTATTACAATTGAAAATATTAAGTATGAGAACCGAGAACCGATCCGAACCAATCCGAACCAAGATTGGATTGGATTGGTTCGGTTCTATAGGGTAATTGGATTGGTTCGGTTCCAAAGTTGTAGAACCAATCATGTTTGGTTCGGTTCCAATTTTGCCAAAATCCGAACCATGTGCACCCCTACTTTTATATGCCCTTTCAGAATTTTCGTGTATTGTCGCATGTCTTTTGGGTTATGCAATGCACCAATTACTTTTTAGTGATGTATGATGAGTATATTTTCAAACATACTAGAAAGATATGTTGAAGTGCTCATGGACGATTTTTCAGTCTTCGGATCAAATTGAAGAATGTCTCCACCAGTTGACTTTGGTCTTCATGCGTTGTAAAGAAGTCAATCTAGTCCTCAATTAGGAAAAATATTATTTTATTTTAACATCCGGAATTGTGTTAGGGCATATTGTTTTTACGAAAGGGATAGAAATAGATAAAGTAAAAGTTAGTTTAATTGAAAAGTCACCACCTCCTAGAATATGCAAAGAAATTAAGTCATTCCTAAGCCATGTAGGTTTCTACCATATCTTTATTAAAGATTTCGGGAAGATCTCAAAGTGTTTATGTGAACTCTTAGACAAGGATGTTCCTTTGAACTTCTCAGATTCATGTCTTTCCACGTTCAATAAGCTTAAGTTCGAGTTAACCTCACCCATCATTCAACCTCCAAATTAGAACATTTTATTTAAGGTTATGTGCGACGCTTCGAATTATGCGATATGCGTTGTTTTAGATTAGCAAATCGATAAACATCCTCACGTTATCTAGTATGCCAGAAAAATCTTTAGTGATGCTCAATTAAACTACTCTACAACAAAGACGAAATGCTAACAATGGTTTATGATGTTGATAAATTCTGCCCCTACCTAATGGCATCAAAAGTTGTGGTTTACACAGACCATGCTACATTAAAGTACCTTCTATCAAAGAAAAATGCTAAAGCAAAGTTAATCCATTGTATTCTGTTCTTGCAAGAATTTGATCTCAAGATTTGAGGCAAAAAGGGTGTAAAGAATGTCGTAGTTGATCATCTATCAAGGATTGTCATTAAGTCATCTAAAGAATCTTTACCCATCTCTAAATCTTTTCCCGATGAGCAACTTATACAAGTTTCTAATTCTAACAATATGTGGTATGCTGACATTGTCAACTACCTAATTACAGGTCAATTGCCAATCTCAATGACTAGGCAAGAAAAACTTCATTTCCTTTAAAAAATTTGGGACAAACCATACTTATTTAAGTAATGTTCCAACCAAATCATTAGACATTGTGTTCCATCTGTGAGCAAGCCAATATTATAGAATTTTGTCATAATCATGCCTATGGAGGGCATTTCAGTGGTAAGAAAACCACGGCGAAAATCTTGTAGTTTGTTTTCTTCTGGCCTTCCATTTTCTAAGATACCTACAAGTTTAGAAAATCTTGTAATCGATGTCAAAAACTAGGAAAAAATTTCAAGAGAAGTAAAATGCCTCAGAATCCTATCTTGATCATCAAGATTTCTACATTTGGGGCCTAGATTTTATGGGATCATTTTCTATCTTCAAGGGTTATTAGTATATCCTCATTGTCATTGATTACGTATCCAAATGGGTAGAAGTTGTAGCGTGTAGAACAAACTATCACTAAGTGAAGATCAATTTTGTCAAAGAACCATTTTATCAAGATTTTGTACTTTATTGACTATCATAAGTGATGGTGGTTCACATTGCAGCGTTGATAAGGAAATACCTCATTACTCATAAAATTGCAACACCTTACCATCCACAAATATGTGAACGGGTAGAGATTTCTAATAGGGAAATCAAGACCATTCTGAAAAAAACAATCAATCCTTTATGGAAAGATTGGTTTTTGAGATTAAATGATTCACTGTAGGCCTACTGAACCGCTTTCAAAACACTAATAGGGGTGTCCTCCTACCAATTAGTTTTTGGTAAGACTTCTCATCTCCCTTTAGAACTTGAGCATTGAGCATATTAGGCGATCAAGCGCGTAAACCTTGATCTCAATAAAGCCAGTAAAAATCACAAATTACAACTTGATGAATTAGAAAAGATCATAAATGACTCTTATGATTGTGATAACCGCTACAAAGAGCATACAAAATTTTGAGCCTAGTCAAAGAGTTTTGTTGTACAACGATAGACCCCACCTTTTTCCAAGGAAACTCAAATCTCATTGGACTGATCCTTTTATTATCCAAATAATTTAACACCATTGTGTTGTTGAAGTCCTTAATCCTAAAGAAGAATCCACTTTCAAAGTGAATGGTCAACATTCTTTTCATGTTTTTCTTTGATTTCTTGTATGTTATTGGGTTTGATTCGTCATATTTTTTTGTGTAATTTTAGAGAAGAAAATAATTGTTCTTCTTATTCATCATAATGTTTTGAGTACAATGTATATATAGCAAAAAATACTAACAAATCTATAACTTATTTTCTTGTAAAAGAGGAAAATTTAATTAGAATACTAACAACTCTGTAACTAACTTTCCTATAAAAGAGAAAAATTTTAATTACTGTAAAAAATAAAAAAATATACCTAATCATAATTTGAGATACTAACTCAGATTTTATTTGACAAAATAAAATATCCTAATAGTTTTCCTAAAACTTCGACACCCCCCCTCAAGTTGGTGCATAGATATCAATCATGCCCAACTTACTAGCAAGAAGTTTGAAATTAAGTCTGAATAATCCCTTGGTGAGGATATTAACTATTTGCTGCGTTGTTGGAACAAAGAGCATACAAATAGCTCCATCATCAATCTTCTCCTTTTTGAAGTGTCTATCAATCTCCACATGTTTTATATGATCAAGTTGCACTGGATTCTATGTAATGCTGATGGTAGCCTTGTTGTCGCAGTACAATTTCATTGACTTATTAACCGGCATTCTCAACTCTTCTAGTACCCTCTTCAGCCATAACATCTTACAAACTCCATAAGCCATATCACGATACTCTATTTTGACACTGCTTCTCGCAACCACATTCTATTTTTTACTTCGCCATGTGACCAAGTTACCTCATACATATGTGCAATACTCGGAAGTAAACCTCCTATTCATAACTGAACTTGCCCAGTCTACATCAGTATAGGCCTCAAAACTTTGTTGTGTGGTCTTCTGAAATAGTAAACCTTTGCCTAGTGTACATTTGAGATATCTCAGGATTTGATAAATTGCTTCAAGATGTTTCTCATAAGGTAAGTGCATAAACTGACTTACCAAGCTTACAGGAAATGCAATATCCGATCGTGTATATGATAAATAAATAAATTTTCCTACTAGTTTTTGAAATCGAGATGCATCCACTAGATCACCTTCTTTGTCATTTCCAAGATTTTGATTGGGATCAATTGGGGTGTCTACCGGCTTACATCCGCTCATTCCAATCTTCCTAAGTAGATTAAGAACGTATTTTCATTGTGAAATAACAATTCCATTCCTCGATCAAGTAACCTCCATCCCCAGAAAGTACTTTAGAGATCTCAAATCCTTGATCTCAAACTCTGATGCAAGAGACTTCTTCAACCAACTCATCTCAATCAAATCATCCCCAATGAGAATTATGTCATCTACATAAATGATAAACATTATTATCTTCCCATTTTGTGAGTGTCTCACAAACAAGGTATGATCAGCTTGTCCATGAGTATACCCTTGGCCTTTAATAAATTGAGAAAACTTCTCGAACCATGCCCTTGGGACTGTTTCAGCCCATATAAGGACTTCTTCAGTTTGTACACTTTCGAGCCAAATTTACCATCAAACCTCGGGGGTGAATCCATCTATACCTCTTTCTCCAAGTCACCATTAAAGAAAATATTTTTCACATCTAATTGTTGTAGAGGCCAATCGAGATTTGCTACGAGTGATAGGAGAACTCTCATAGTATTTAGTTTTGTTACTGATGCAAAAGTTTCTAGATAGTCAATGCCATAGGTCTGAGTAAATCTTTGGGCAACTAACCTAGCTTTATACCTTTCAAGTGATCTATCTGAAAGCGCCCTCGATCCGCGGGGTATGCGGATCCGCTTTTGACTTTTGAAGTTTGGGAGTCGCCACCTTGTTATTATGGTCTAGTAACCAAACACTGACTGTAAAAGGCAAAGAACTAATCTACGAAAGAAAAAAATGGGACCGGGGATCACGTTACGGGGTTGGAAGGTATTAGGCACCAACCCCGCCCGGCAAACACCGGTCTCTACTAATTCTCAAATAAAACTACATTGTTAAAAAGACCTAAATAATATAAAAAAAGTTACCTTAACGAACGTAATGATTTTGTTCCCTCGGATCTGATAGAATAGCTCCTCGTACAACACTCTTCACTTCGTTCTGTCACCAGATTCACTTCAGATCTCTAAGACAAAATACCTCCTTTTAAATTTTTTTGATTTTTATTTATGGATTTCTGGGTGTTTTTGAAGGGCTTCTAGGTGTTTTCTGAGCTAAAGTTGGGGTATGGATGTTAGGTAAGGAGTTAGGGCTTCAAATTAAGGTTTATAGGAAGTTAGGAAAGCTTTTTGATCTACTTTTCTTAGGATTTATTTTTTGATTCGAAAATAGGTTGTAGAGACCCCTATTTATAAAAATTTTTGAGTGTTTGTTTTGATAGAGTTAGTGTTTAATTAGAATTGTTTTAGGTAGAGTTATAGTTTAATTAGAATTGTTTTAAATAGAGTTATTATTTAATTAGAATTGTTTTAAATAGACTTATTGTTTAATTAGAATTCTATTAGGGTTTTGACTTTTAGTCTCACTTAATGGATTTTAAGATTTTGACTTTAGTCTTACTTGATTGACTTTAATTTTGACTTTAGCCTTACTTGATAGACTTTAAGATTTTGACTTTAGTCTTAATTGATTGACTTCAATTTTGACTTTACTCTTACTTGACTGACTTTAAGATTTTGACTTTAGTCTTACTTGATTGACTTTAATTTTAATTAGGATTTCACTTTACATTAATTAATATTTTAATTATTAATTTTAGAATTTTTAATTATTAAAATTGTAAAATTACCGTTTTACCCTCGGAGAGGATTTTTTGCGTTTTAAGTCATTTTTCAATGTTCCAGGATGTTTTAGAATCGATTTTTCATAAGGAATTCGATGGGATTATCGGTTTGTGTCACTTATGAAATTTTTTGTGATAAATGGTCGTGAACTTTATGAGGGGTATTTTCAAATTTTATTAATTTTGTGAAAATTGACGAAATGATTTATTTAATTTCGATTTGTTATTTTATGTGTTTAAAAGGATTTTTCTAAGCGTAATGTAGGCTCTAGGGATGTTTTGAGGTTAGGGGTATTTTGATAATTTAGTCATTTTTTAGTGATTTTTATCGTAAAGCTTCTTTTTATCGGCAAGATGATGATTTCTATATTTTTGAAGTTATATTTTCCTAGCGTAGCGTGGTTTCTATAGTTTTATCAGTTCGAGATACCTCATCTGAATTTCTGAAACATATCTAGTAACAAAATAAAGCATTGGAATAATCATCCATCATTGGGAACCGTTGCGATCGGGTTGACGAGTTTGATTAATCAGGCGAATGCAAAAATTGGATGTCTACACTATCTGACCTGTATTTAACTGTTAACACCCATTTACACCCCACTGTTGTCTTCCCTCTAGGTAGATCCACTATTTCCCATGTCTTGTTTTTCTTAAGACCCTTCATCTCCTCAAAAATAGCCTTCTTCCACTCAAGAACCTTTAGAGCATCTTGCAAACTTTTCAGAATCTCCATACAAGACACTTGTGAGGTAAAAATACGAAAATTGGGTGAGAGGTTTTTGTATGATACATAATTTGACAACAGGTGTTTGGTACATGACCTTACATCTTTTCGGACAGCAATGGGAATATTAGAATTGGTGGACTCACTAGACTCAAACTTACGACTCGTAGACTTGGACCAAGATTAGAATTAGACTGAACTGGTTGTGAAGGCTCAGAGGAAATGTTACCTAGAGGATCTGTGGACTTATGGCAATGCAAAAAATCAAAGGATATTAACCCTGTGTTTTTTGTACCTGTTTCTTTCCTATTTGTTTCATTAGAATCATGATCACCATGAAACGACATTCTAGATGGACCTTCATTTTCATTATTTAAAGAACTTGATTTACTCAAATCGGGTACAATAATGTTTAGACTCTCAAAATGAACCAAGGGTGTGGGAGAATGAACAAATCGTATTTCTTCTAGCTGAAAATATTCTAGATGGTCTGAATTTTCATTTTTCTCCCCCCCCCCCCTAAAGATGAGTATTAAAAAAATATGTATTTTCAAAAAAAGTTACATCCATGGTGACATACAGTTTTTTAGAAACTGGGTCAAAACATTTGTATCTTTTTTATTAGAAATTTAACCAACAAACACACGTTTCCTAGCACGGGGTTCAAGTTTTCCTCGGTTGTGATCATGAATGTGAAAAAAAATAGTACACCCAAATATTTTTAGAGGCAAAGATGATGAAAGCCTATTTGTCAGATAAAACTTGTGGAAAACATTCAAAGGAGTTTCAAAGTTTAAAACCTTACTAGGCATTCAATTTATGAGGTAAGTTGTAGTAAGAATGGCTTCTCCCTAAAGATATTTAGGTACCTTATTTGTAAAAAAGTAATGCCCGAGCCATTTCTAACAAGTACTTGTTTTTTCCTCTCAGCTATTCCGTTTTGTCGAGGAGTATCATTACAAGAGCTTTGATGAACAATCCCTATTTCCAAGAAAAAAAACTTCAAAAACTTTATCAAATTATTATTTGCTATTATCGCTCCTAAAGATCTTAGTTTTCTCATGAAATTGTGTTAGCACCATGACGTAAAACATTTTAAAAATAGTTTCCACTTCAAATTTTTTTTATTTCATAAAATAAACCCAAGTTAATCATGTATGATCATCAATGAATGTAACGAACCACCTTTTTTCAGAATTTGTAGGAACCCGACAAGGTCCCCAAAATCATTGTGAATCACAGTGAATGGTTTAGAAGCTTTGTAAGGTTGTGGAAAAAAAGATGCACGATGATGTTTAGCAAACTGACAAATGTCACATTCAAAAAAGATGGACTTTTATTCTGAAATTTGTTTGGAAACAAGTACTTTAAATACTGAAAACTTGGATGGCCTAGCCTATAGTGCCATAACATTATTTCATTATCCTTAAAAATAGAAATAAAATTGAAACAAGAACGGGGGTCTTGTCTACTCAAGTTGGTCCCATCTTCAAAAACATAGAAATCATCACACTCTCTAGCACTGCGAATCGTCCTCCCTGAACTCAACCCCTGAAACTCATAACATAAAGGATAAAAATGAATATGACACTTATGATCAAAAGTTATTTTACTGATCGACAATAAGTTGCAAGATAAGTTAGGAACGTGAAGAACATTATGAAGTATTAAGGAAGGAGAAAAATGGATAGATTTGATTCGGATATAGCAAAGAGGGAACCATTTGCAATTTTGACCTTTTTGTCGCCTACACTAGGACTATAAGAGACAAATAACTTTGGGCAACCTGTCATATGGTCGGGTGCTCCAGAATAGATGATCTAAGAATTTTCTGAATTTGGAAAAGCAAATTCACTAAGAAAGGTAGAAGTGAAAGAATTACCTTTTTGAGCCAAAGAACAAGACGGGTTTACAGACAATTTTGAAGATAGAAAATTTTTATATAAATACTCTAATTGTTCCTTCATGAATGGGACTGTTTCTAAATTGATTTGGTGCTCCTGAGATTCGTCAGTTGTATTGTGAAAAGCGCGCCCTTCTTTGCCAGACTTCTTCCAATTTGGTGGTTTACCGTGAAGTTTTCAGTAGGACTCCTTTGTGTGCCAAGGTTTTTTGCAATGCTCACACCATAGTTTATTTCGCCTATCTCCCTTAGAATCTAATCCCTTAATAACAGAGTTCGAGCTCTCGAGTTCTTGGTTCAGACTATGCTCTGGATTCCACAACATGATTCTTCTTCGAGACTCTTCATGCCTGACTTCAGAGAAAACTCCACAAATGGAAGGCAATGGTCATTGACCCAGAATCCATCCCCTAACTTCATCCAGGTTTCGATGGAGACCTGCGACGATCATGTCAACCCGAACATTCTCTTCCCTTTTTTTTGTGACGAGCACAATCATTGGGATTCTCCCAATCATCATGATAACATTGATCCAATTCTTGCCATAAGGTCACCATCTCATTATAATAGATGGTAACCTTACGGTCGCCCTACTTGGATTACTAGTCGTGTCTTCAAATCGAAGATTTGGGAAGAATTCTCCAAGTCTAAATAACAATATCGCACATCCTCCGAAACTTCCTTGATTGTAGATAAAAAAGGTAGAGCTTCTCAATCGCTGGCTTCATAGAATTGGCAAGCCATGCAATGATAAGGGAATTTTTAGATTGTCATGTTTCAAGGATGGATCATTTGAAGTAGGTTTTGTCACTTCTTCTATTAAATACCCAAATTTTTCTCTTCCATCAATCACCAATTTAACGAACTGCGCCCACTCGAGATAATTTTTCCCATCGAGTTTGTGAACCTTGAGTTGCAGGTTGGAAGTCTAGGAGAGATAGTTGCCATTCGATGTCAAAGCAACAAATTGGATGCTTTCCAATGAATCAGCAAATGCAGTAGGATTTCTTATTGCGTCGTTAATCGTCATTTTCGCCATGAAGAAAAAACTAAATTGAGAGCACGAGGCTCTGATACCATGTAATTTTAGAGAATAAAATAATTGTTCTTCTTATTTATCATAATCCTTAAGTACAAGGTCTACATAGCAAAGAATACTAACAAATCTATAACTTACTTTCCTGTAAAAGAGGAAAATCTAATTAGAATACTAACACATCTGTAACTAACTTTCCTATAAAAGAGGAAAATCTAATTATTGCAAAAAATAGAAAAATATGCCTAATCATAATCCGAGATACTAACTCATATTTGATTTGACAGAAAATAAAATATCCTAACAGTTTTCCTAAAACTTTAATAGTTTGTATAAAACATATTGGAATCCAATTGATTAGGATTTGTCTTGCCTATTAAACTCCAATCAATTAGGGGTGATTTTTCCTATTAAACTCTAATCGATTAGGGTTATTTTGCACATTAGATCCCAATTGAATAAGGATTGTTTTGTATGTTAGGTTTTGTTCGGTTAAGGGATTATTTTGCATGTATAGCTACCAATCAATCAAAGGCCTATTTGCATATACACGTGCATAAATCCTTATTTTATTTTACTAATTAGGATTATATTGTAGAATTTTAACTAGCGATTTTATGACATTATTATTATTTATTCTAATGATTATGAATCATCATAAGTATATGGTTTCGAGTAGTATTTCATGCTAATCTTAATGTGTAACTCTTTTATGTGAAACACATAAAATGCAGGAAATTTAATAGTTCATGAATCTTGAATAATGAAATGATTAGATTAACACCGATAGTTTTCATGATCGATTGATCAATCTGTGATGTTCGATTTTATTGCATGTGCCTATATCTTGATCATGATTTGATTATCTATGCCATGTTGATTGTTAATAATTGGTCCATCTTGATCTTGATTGCTTCAATGATTGATATGGCCCACATGCCCATTTATTCGAAAAACGCCCTGGGCGCGTACCTTGTCCCTTTGCACATACTCAAAAGAATGTATGGGCATTTTGGGCTTGCATTTGCATCATATCTCGACCTCAAAAGCCTTGTAGTTGGAACATTGCAAACTTGGTACCTCAGGACATGGGTGACAGATGTTAAAGCTAAAACTTCAGTCCAGTACCTTCAGGTACATTAAACTAGAGCACTATCTACTTTTTGATCGAGTAAAACCAGAAGGTACATCGGTGTTCCATGCAGAAGTGAGCTAGAGTTATTACATACGTCATACTGGCCCTGGGGTACTATTTTCTTATTAGCTTGGCCTCTCAGGTTGGTGAAAGAGCCCTCGATCCGTGGGGTGCGCGGATCCACTTTTGACCTTTGAGGTTTGGGAGTCGCCACCTAGTTATTACGGTCTAGGCATCGAGTATAGACTCTAAATGGATAAATCAACTAATCTACTACAAAAATATGGGTCCGGAGATCACGTTACGAGGTTGGAAGGTGTCAGGCACCAACCCCGCCCGACCAATGCCGGTCTCTACTTATCCCAAATAAAATTACATTGCTAACAAAAAAACCTAGATAAAAAATAAATAAATAAAAGAATTTTACCTTCGACTGCAACGATTATATTCCCTCAGATTTGATAAAATCGCTCATTGTACAGTACTCATCGCTTTGTTCTGTCTCCAGATCTGATTTCTGATCTCCGAGGTAAGGTATCTCTTTTTTAGATCTGGATTCTTCGGATTTATTTACGGGTTTCTAGGTGTTTTTGAATGGCTTCTAGGTATTAGGTAAGGAGTTGGGGCTTCAAAATTAGGGTTTATGGAAGGCTAGGGAAGCTTTTTGACTTACTTCTCTTAGGGTTTATGATTTGATATGAAAATAGGGTGTGGAGGCTCCTATTTATAAAGTTTTTTAGAAGAATTAGGGTTTGATTAGGATTTCTTTTAGGGTTTTAATTAGGATTTTGACTTTAGTCTTATGAGATTGACTTAGTCTTTAGGATTTTAATTTTTAGTCTTATGAGATTGACTTAGTCTTTAGGGTTTTAATTTAGGATTTTGACTTTAGTCTTATGAGATTGACTTGATTAGTTTATATTAGGGTTTTGACTTTAGTCGTATGAGATTGACTTTAATACTTTGATTTTAGTATTTCTTGGTTGACTTTTAGTCTTACTTGATTGACTTTAAGATTGACTTTAATCTTACAGATGGAGGGGTCCTTGAATAAATATCTTGGCAACCATCAACAATTTTGCTTGAAAGCCTGATTGATCGATTTTTTGGTTTCAAATTTTAAATTAATTTTATTAACGTTTCACTTTACATTATTTAATGTTTTACTTATTAATTTCGAAATTTTTAATTATTATAATTGTAAAATTACTGTTTTACCCTCAAAGAGGACTTTTTACGTTTTAAGTCATTTTCAATGTTCCAGGATGTTTTAGAATCGATTTTTCGTAAGGAATTCAATGAAAATATTGATTTGTGTTATTTATGAAATTTTTTGTGTGGAATGGTCGTGAACTTTGTGAGTGGCATTTTCGTAATTTTGTCGAATTCTATAAAAATTGGCGAAATGATTTATTTAATTTTGATTTATTATTTTTTGTGTTTGAATGGGTTTTCCTAAGAGTAACGTAGGCTCTAGAGATGTTTTAAGGTTAGGGGTATTTTGGTAATTTGGTCATTTTTTAGTGACTTTTATCTTAAAGCTTCTTTTTATTTGAAAAATGATGATTTCTAAGCTTTTGGGATTATATTTTCCTAGCGTAGCGTGGTTTTTAAGGTTTTGTCAGTTCGAGATACCTCATCCGGATTTCTAAAATATATCTGGTAACAAAATAAAACATTGGAATAAACATCCATCATTGGGAACCGTTACGATCGGGTTGACGAGTTGATTAATCAGGCGAGTGCAAAAATGGGATGTCTACAGATGCCCATCTTTAGCAGAGGGTTGAAGCAAACTAGATAGCAAATCTATTTTGGTAGATAGTGCGATATCCGAATGCCAAAGTTAGTGACAGTTCATTTGCAGTTTGATTTAGCAATTCGTCGGTGTGTTCGGATCCTTGCGCGTAAAAGTCTCCCCAAACTAAAAGGTTGTCAGGTCCTTGAGAGATAACTCTCACTGACAGTGTCAGATCCTTAAATTTTAGAAAATTCTCCTTGACTAATGTAACAACTGTGCAAGTGTGTGGATTTAAAATCTGAGATAGATTTCAAAGAGTTTGAGTAAAATCTGAGCACAAAGTGAAAATAAATTAAGCATAAACTGAGCATAATCTGAGCATAAACTGAGCATAACTAAGCATAAACTGAGCATAATTCTGAGAAAACCCTCGGCGGCATCTGAGCATCTGAGCATAGTTCCGAGAAAGCCCTCAACGGCATCTGAGCATAATTCCGAGAAAACCCTCGGCGGCACCTGAGCATAGTTCCGAGAAAGCCCTCGACGGCATCTGAGCATAGTTTCGAGAAAGCCCTCGGTGGCATCTGAGCATAATTTCGAAAAAGCCCTCAGTGGCAACTGAGCATAGTTCCTAGAAAGCCCTCGACGGTATCTGAGCATAATTCCAAGAAAATCCTCTACAGTAACTGATCATAGATCCGAGAAAACCCTCGGCGGCATTTGAGCATAATTCCAAGAAAACCCTTGGCGGTAACTGAGCATAGTTTCGAGAAAGCCCTCGGTGGCAACTGAGCATAGTTCCAAGAAAGCACTCGGCGGCATCTGAGCATAATTCCGTGAAAGCCCTCGACGACATCTAAGCATAGTTCCGAGAAAGCCCTCAGCGGTAACTGAGCATAATTCTAAGAAAACCATCGGCGGCATCTGAGCATAATTCCAAGAAAACCCTCGGCGGTAACTGAGTATAGTTCCGAGAAAGCCCTCAGTGTCAACTGAGCATAGTTCCGAGAAAGCCCTCGGCGGAAACTGAGCATAATTCCGAGAAAGCCCTCAGCAGCATCTGAGCATTGTAGAAACCCCAATTTGAACGGGTCCTCACTCGAAAGGGCCCAAAAATAGTGATTTTCAGATAAATTTGGCCAACGGGCCTCGAAGGCCTGAAGCATTAAAATCTGACATTTTTGTCAAAATCAAAGCCTCTAAGACCTCTCAATGGGTTAGTAGGTCCACCAAAAGGATTCGACATGCTCCCTTCTACCTCCCTTCATGCAAAATACCGATTTTCCAACAAAATAGGCCAATGGGCCTCTAAGGCCCAAAACATTAAAAAAATGGCAGTTTTGATTAAATAAATACCTCTAAGACCACCCAATGGTCTAAGGGATCCATCAAAGGGATCGGACTCATCCCACGTTGTCCCAACTTTTTTCGTTCCACGCTTACATAAAAAAATAAAATTGATAAAATTCTCCAACAAGCCCAAATTGCCAAACACGTGGCATTTTTTATCGAACCGACAACTACAAAAATCTCAAAAAAAATTAATAAATTAAAAAATAGGAGACTTGGGATGCTAACCCATCATTCACCCTCCACCGCTCCACCTCGAAATCCACAAACACCTTAAGCCCATGCAAGGCCCATAAACCCTTAACCCTCTCCTAAACCAATTTCCCACTTTACACCCTAACATAAAATTAACTTCATGTCATATAAACCCTAACACCTACCTTCCCTCAAATATCCAACCCAAACCAAATCCTAATCAAGCCAAAATGACCCACAATCCTCCTAAACCCAAGCCCAACACTTAAAAGCCCATAAACCTATCCAATTCATTACCCAACCCACTACCCTAACCATCATCCACTACCCACATCAACCAATCACCCTCCCAACATCAAAAGATGACATATGTCATCACCACCCTTCACCTCCCCCATCTAATCACCTACCCCCATCACCATTCTCTAAACACTCTATCTAACCCACATCACTTCCCTCCAAAATGACCTCAACCCATACCCTACCCTAACCTAACCTAACCTATCCCCATTATCTAACCAACCACATCACAACCCATACCCAACATACCCTAACCTATCACCATTCTCTAATATCAACAATCACCCACATCACAACCCATATCTACACCTATCATTTTCCTTAAAACACTCCAATGAAATCACCTCAACCCATAACCCCCTCATCATCAACTAACCAACCCATACCCTTCTCTCTAATCAAACAACCACCATCAACCAATCAACCAATCTCATCACCTCATCCTCTCATCACATATGCCACATGGCATCATCCCTTCCCTCATTCTAAAAATCAATTTACCAACATCTTACACAACCCATTCTCCTAAATCTAAACACCTCACCTCTTCAACCAACCTAACACTACTTCTCTAAACAACCCTCTTACACCCCCACTCCCCCATCAACCATCACTCATCTCATCCCACCAAACACTCTACCCAAATGGATTTGGGTAGGATCCAAACCATTTGGGTTAAAATACAATCTATTTCCCTCATTTACACAACTACCCTCACTTACACTCCAAATTTCATACCCTTCACTTCTAAAACCCATGCCATTCTCTATTCTCTCAACTCTTTACCCCATTATACCCCTCAAACCATCTTCCAAACACTATAAATACCCCTCCCCTCCTTCCAAAAATGGTTACCAAGTCTTACTAGAAAAAAAAAGAAATATAATCTCTACTACTCTCATATCATCTTCTAAAAAGATAAGTTCACTCTCATATTTCATTAAGGACTCAAGAGAAGAAGAAGAAAAGGTGATCAAAGATACAAGGTGGGTTCGAAGCACACTCCCCCCCCCCTCTCTCTCTCTTTATCCTTTCATTCTCCCTCTTCTAACATCCCCTCCTTCTCTTTCATTTTTATTTTAAGTGAGTGGATCCCAAGGCTAAAGGTTCATAAGGGTCATTTCCATCAATGAAATGACCCCATGACGAAGTCAAAAATGAATCCCTATCTAGGGAATAAAATGCACACACGTGGCACCTTTATTTATTTATTTTTTTATTATCAAATGATCGAGTTGAGTAGAGGTTACAACCACTTGACGGGGAGAAAATGGTGCCTAACACCTTCCCTTTTCTCCAACCGAGCCGTTTACCCGAATTCCAAGGTTGATTACCTCTTATCCATCGTGAGTCACTACGAGTCAAAAATGGTAATTTTGCAAAAATGCACATCGGGTGACAATTCACACCCACTTACAACATGAATGGTGGCGACTCCAAACCATAGTAGATGTGGCCTGTTGTAATGACGAAAACCACGTATTTACAGCTGGAGACTTCACTGGGGAATAATGGCTCATCCCTCATGGATAACTCGGTCATTTGAAAAAAAATAGATTTTTCATTTACTAATCTTGTTTGTTGTTTGTTGTTTGTTGTGTGTGTATTGTTTGCTTTTGTTTTCATTATTATGGTCTCGATGTAATATTTACTTACATTTTTATTGCCTCATTATGATGTTTGTAAGGGGGTCGATGAAGAATAATGAATGAAAATGCACGTATGCACTTGCGAGCATAGCCTCACTTCCTAGCCACCCCACCCTCAATATACTTTGCCCCAATGCTCAGTAGTTCCACGGCTTGAGATCGTTATTTCAAGTGTCGGGAATGAACACATCAAACCAGATCACCAACCAATGACGTGTGTACTTCGGTATGCATCGAGGTTTGAAGATCAGGTAGCCGTGAAACCACCTATTAAACTCATGCATGTGCCCGGCTAGATGAGTTAGGACACAAGTTTTTAATGTTACATCGACCCCCAAAGCAATGTTGTATGCAATTATTGTGGTCGGGCCTTGAAGCCCAAGTTGTAAGCCCAAAAGTACCAATTAGATCATAGGTTTGCTTTACTATCTTTTTATATCCCCTTAGGTAAAGGGGAGGGAATGCTTGTTGCATCATGTTCAAAAAAAAAAACTGTGAGTAAGGAACCAAAACAGCAACAAGGAAAGGCACAACAAAAGTAGGAAATAAGAAACCAGTTTCTGTGAAGTACAGGAACTGAATTTCTTTCTGGTCCGTGTCCATGACACTGATGGATGTGGATGTGCCTCATCCGTGTTCAGAACACGGTTGAGTCAAAGCGTGCCTCATCAGTGTTGTGAACACGGTTGAAACAATGACAACCTTACCCGTGTTTTGAGCACGGTTAAAATGGTAAATGTCTCATCCGTGCCCAAAACACGAATGATAGAATGAAAATTACATCCGTGCCATTAACACTGACCAGAGTGAACTCAATCCTACAGAATGAACTCGACAGTCCATTTTCGAAGGAGCTCACTTACTATTGATCAAACATTAATGACCCTTAAAAAAAAATCCCAAGTTTTGGACAAATTAAGTAAAATGGATCCTTGTCAGTCAATGTTTTCAAAAATAAAACAAAACAAAAAATAAAAATAAAATAAAATAAAAAAAAGGGGGGAAGGATTTACGGATTTTCCAACTCAAAATAATTTTGTGAACCGGGCCCACGATCCAAACCATTCTCAACTGGGTTACGACCCAGATCCATTTCCAACTAGGTTACGACCCAGATCCATTTTCAACTGGGTTACGACCCATATCCATTCCCAACTAGGTTACGACCCAGATCCATTTCCAACTGGGTCCACGACCCAGATCCATTCCCAACTGGGTTAGGACCCAGATCCACTTCCAACTAGGGGTTCACGACCCAGATCCAATCCGAATGGGTCCACGACCCAGATCCAATCCGAATGGGTCCATGACCCAGATCCATTTTCAACTAGGCTACGACCCAGATCCATTTGCAATAGGGTCCACAACCCAGATCTAGTTTAATTAGGCTCGCAACCCAGATCCAAACCCTTTTCAACAGGATTTAAGACCCAAATCCACTACCAACCGGATCCGTATCGAATTTCAAACCAAGTTCATGATCTAACAAAGATAACAACCCATCAATCGACTCAAATGCATTCAACTTTCAAAAAAAAGAAAATCAAATTTCAAAAAGTACCAATTGCAGTCCTTGATCAAAGTCGGTGCCTAGAAAGATCTTACCCTGTTGATACGAGGGGGATAAACTATGTCTATTCAGGGAAAAAGGTGATTTAAGAGTGCCATTGTGCGCCGCCTCTTCCTTAGAGATCTGCCTGGTCGACGGTGATTTCAGATAACTGAATGGGAGGCTACCAAAAACATGGGTGTTCCAACTCGATTTATCTCAGAAATTACTTTTTCAAAATATTTTTCCGACTCCGTGTCGATGTCAGTTCCTTGCTGATGAAATTACCTTTTTCAAAATGTTTTTCCGACTCTGTGTCCATGCCACCTCCGTGCTGATGCCAACTCCGTGTTGATGCCGACACCGTGTCGATGCCAGCTCCGTGCTAAGATAATTTTACTTTCAAAATGTTCTGCCGACTCCATGTCGATGCCAGCTCCGTGCTGATGAAATTACCTTTTTCAAAATGCTTTTCCGACTCCGTGTCGATGCCAGTTCCGTGCTGATGAAATTACCTTTTTCAAAATGTTTTCCCGACTCCGTGTCAATGCCAGCTCCGTACTGATTAAATTACTTTTTTCAAAATGTTTTTCCAACTCCGTGCCGATGCCAACTCCGTGTTGATGCCAACTCTGTGTTGATGCCGACTCCGTGTCAATGCCAGCTCCGTGCTAAGATAATTTTGCTTTCAAAATGTTTTGCCGACTCCGTGTCGATGCCAGCTCCGTGCTGATGAAATTACCTTTTTCAAAATGCTTTCCCGACTCCGTGTCGATGCCAGCTCCGTGCTGATGAAATTAACTTTTTCAAAATATTTTTCCGACTCTATGTCGATGCCAGCTCCGTGCTGATGCCAACTCCGTATTAATGTCGACTCCGTGTCGATGCCAGCTCCGTGCTGAGATAATTTAACTTTCAAAATGTTTTACCGACTCCGTGTCGATGCTAGTTCCGTGCTGATGAAATTACATTTTTCAAAATGTTTTTCCGACTCTGTGTCAATGCCAGCTCCGTGCTGATGCTAACTCCGTGTTGATGCCGACTCCGTGTCGATGCCAGTTCCGTGCTGAGATAATTTTACTTTCAAAATATTTTTCCGACTCCGTGTCGATGCTAGCTCCATGCTGATAAAATTACCTTTTTCAAAATACTTTCCCGACTCCGTGTCGATGCCAGCTCCGTGCTAATGAAATTACCTTTTTCAAAATATTTTTTCGACTCCGTGTTGATGCCAGCTTCGTGATGATGCCAACTCTGTGTTGATGCCGACTCCATGTCGATGCCCGCTCCGTACTGAGATAATTTTGTTTTCAAAATGTTTTGCCAACTCCTTGTCGATGCCAACTCCGTGCTGATGAAATTATCTTTTTCAAAATACTTTCCTGACTCCGTGTCGATGCCAGCTCTGTGCCAATGAAATTACCTTTTTTTTCTTTTAAATGATTCACCGACTCCGTGTCGATGCCATCTCCATGTTGATGTAATTCTTTTGTAAAACATTTTAACTCCCTATTGATGCTGGCTCCGCGCCGAGAAATTACTTTTTCGCTAAAACTCATAATAAACAACTTTACCCGACTTAATAAAATATCATACATCTTTATTTTTGCAAATAAGATAGTAACACTTGGTCGTCTGTACCCACAGGTGGCTAAACGAAAGAAATACAAGCAGCCAGAGGTACCTCCATATTTTCTGAGATCATCTACAGTCACTATGAGTTCGTCTGAACCAACACAACCCCTAGTAACTGAAACGTCTGGTATCGATCCACAAATCACAGCACTACTAAAGATAATTGAGAGGTAAGAAAAGATAGTGAGTACTGTGTTAGCCAATACCAGCATCCTACAAGCTCAAAAGATACAACAGCACGCATCTGGGTCAAATCAAGAGTTACCCGAGCAACTTCCATAGGGACCACAGACCACAGACCACAATGCCACCTGCAGTGCCTGAATACCAGGGGCCCCTGCTCTATATCCCACAGAATCGACCACCCCCTGTGGTCATTCCCGACGATGAATGTGAGTACAGGGCTACGGAAGCCAAAAGCGCAACAGATGAAAAACTGGCTCAGTAGATCGAATTTATACAGGAAGAGATGAGGAGGATGAAAGGCCTCAACACTATGAGCTTAACCTGATTCAAAGATCTTTGCTTCTACCCCAATGCTCAATTACCGGTCAAGTTCAAGTGTCCGGAGTTTGAAAAGTATAACAGAGTAGGGTGTCCGCTGTCACATCTGAAGTTGTATTGTGGATCCATGTGCCAGTATTGCGAAAATGACAGGTTGTTGGTACAGTTGTTTCAGAGGAGCTTAACGGGACTAGCACTCAAATGGTTTTCTGGATTGGATCACTCACTCATTAAGAACTGGTAGGACCTAGTTGAGATGTTCTAGCAAAATTATCGGTTCAATACTGATGTGGGACTATATCAAAACGACATGACCAAGATGACAAGAAAGCAACGGGAAACGGTGAAAGAGTATGCGCAGAGATGGCGAGAGTCCGCCTCACAAGTAAGGCCTGCAATGACAGAGTAAGAGATGAACACTACGTTTATCTCGACACTAGGGAACGCCTTCTATACTCATCTGGTGGGGCACACTATAGGCACATTCTCGAATCTGGTACAAGTAGCGGATCGGGTTGAGGACGGGATCCGAACCGGTCTGATCTTCGATTTCACGAGTCTAGGGGAAACAACAGGAATCCCTTCTCAGAGAAAACTAGTGCCTCCATGAAAGAAGAGGGAAGAAACACAGGTCAATAACTTACAGTCGAATCGACCCCTCTTCATCCCTTCACCAGCACCAAGACCACAAGCACCTTCAACTTTATGGGCACCAGCCCCGCCAAAATGGAACCCTCCGCCTCAAAACCAATTTAGGACAAATCCTCCACCAGTTGCACAGCAGGCACCACTATACAAGCAGAACCAGCAGGCATGACCCAACAGAGTAAACAAGGTGTTTACCAGGTTACCCATGACATTATCGAAACTACTGCCAATCTTACTCAGGGGTGAGTATCTTGCAAAACGTCCGTCAAATCCTGAGGCTGCCAAAGGGCCAGGATACAACCCCAATTTATTCTATGAATTCCACATGGGTGCACCAGGGCACTCTACAGACCAATACTAGCAGCTCAAGCATCAAGTACAGAACCTGATCGATAAAAAGGCTCTCATCCTAGATGGGCCTGCCAACCCGCCCCAACAACAGAATATCAATCAAAACCCCCTACCTACTCACAATGGAGAGGGGAGTGGGCACAGGGTAAATGTCATCTGCGGAGAACTTGACTTCAACCCTTCGGATTTGATAGCACCTATTAAGACAAAAATCAGGGTCCCCCTAACCTAAGAATCCAAGGCATCAACGGTTAACACGGTCAACCACTACACAACAAACGCATCCCAAAATTCACTACCACCACTCAGATTGGCCGACCTCACCATCCACCCCACTCATCAAAATACTACTACCCGACCACCTCTAGTTATATCCTATGGATCACCGAACCATCAAAATTTGACCCGACCTCCCCTTGTTATACCATACACACTACCAACTCCTCAAGGATCAACTCGAATCCCCCTTCATATACCATACACCTCCTCCTCACGTCCATCACTCGTCATTTCATACAATCCTCATATAGTTCTTCCCACCACCACTACATCCAAATCGTCACCACCACCCCTCATCCTCAATATGAAACCTGATCCACCCCCCATAACCATCCACTCGCCTAAATCATTCCCCTATAGCCCTGACCAGGCAGTTCCCTGGAGCTACGAGACCACCATCATCACAACCACAGGGGTTGAAACCATGAAGGAAGCAATGGTGGCTGATATCGATCGTATAACAAGGGTAGGAAAGTACCAGAAATTATCAGAAAATGAGGTGACCATCAGAGAAGAAACAAAAGAGACAGCAAAAAAGGTGACAGACGAAGAGAAAAAAAAAGTAAAGGGAAAGGGTAAGCTGTATAAAGATGATAAGACGGAAGAGAAGGCGAAGGTGACAGACAAAGAGGCTGCATACTTCATTAAGCTCGTTCGAAAGAGTGAGCATAATATTGTGGACCAGCTAAACAAACAACTAACTCAAATCAATATTTTGGGCCTAATGCAGAAATCAGAGGAACACCAAGAGGCATTACTGAGAGTTTTAGGAAAATCACATGTACCTACAACTACTTCACCAGCACAGTTGGAGCAAACGGTTAGCCAGATCATGGCCCCCAATCCTATTATTTTCACTGAGAGTGAATTCATGCCAGAAGGGCGAGGGCACGTCGAGAACATCATGGTTGTTTGCAAGGGCATGATGGTTGCCAGGGTGCTGATTGATAATGGTTCAGCACTTAATGTCTGTCCGCTTGAGACCTTCCGGAAACTCAACGTTGATTGGTCACACGTCAAGCCAAACAACAAGGTTGTCCGAGGCTTCGACAGCTCAAGAAGATATTCCTTGGGAGAGGTGGATTTACCGATCACAATAGGTCCTTGCACCTTTGAAGTGACATTTGAAGTCATGGAGATACCGAAAACCTTCAATTTATTACTGGACAGACCATGGATCCATATAGCCGGAACAGTACCATCCTTATTGCACCAAAGAATCAAATTCATTATGGGGCAAAAGATGATATCCGTGCTGGCAGAAAATCTTATTCCAACTGGGAGAGCTCTAGATGTACCGTTCATTGATATCGAAATGAAAAAGGACAAGGCACTCTATCACTCTTATCAATTTGCTGCTGTCAATCATATTGAGAAGGGAAAAGAGAAGGTAAAGGCAAAGCTATCAAGAACGAATCTGATGATTGATCAGGTTATGAAAAGGGCAGGTTACCTACCCAAGCAAGGGTTGGGACCGGGAGGAAGAGGAAGAGCTACACCAGTCGAAGTCAAAAAGCATACTCTTTATTTTGGTCTTTGGTTCAGGTCCACAAAAAGGGATATTACAGAAATGAATGACAAGAAAAAGGAGCCTCGACTAGCGAGAAGGCAAAACCGTTGACCAAATGTCTGGAATCTAGGCAGAGTTCCACACATTAGTGTTAGCTTCCCAAAATCACATATCATACCCGACAGCCTATCAGAGCCACCACTAGCAAAAAAGCCAAAAAGGGTAAATTTCACACCAGTGTACGTTCAAGAAAACCTAATCGTCGAGTCCCAATCATCCTTCATAGAAGGCATTGATATTCTATTCAATAGGGATTCCGATGAAAGTCCATCAGAAACCGCTCCAAAATCCACCAAAGTGGAGATCATTACCGACCAAAAGGAAGACTCACCCTTTCCAACGGGCATTGACTGGGCATCAGTCGTCACCCCACGAGTTTGGGAGGGACTATGCCCCAATATGACAACAATCAATCGGAGATCATGGTCATCTCCGAGCCACCAATCAAATCATTCAACAAATCACTCGCTCATCTCATTCGTCCCTCAGAGAAGGGGACACATTGCACAACTGGGAAGAATTCCCATTGACACTTGAAGCTGTTGAGGCCTCAAAAAAAATGTTGTTAGGTGACATCAATTTGCCCGAGGATCATAACTAGCCCTCGTCCTCGGGTAAAATTGTTTTGAGGGCTCCCTATCTTTACTAATGAATTTGCATGATTGTTTTTCTTATTTCAGGTATCCAGAAAATCACAAAAGAATAAATATTTCTCAAAAAGTAAAAAAAATTAAAAATTTCTCAAAAATCAAAAAGTTTTCAAAATCGCAAAAAAATATATATTTTTCAAAAATTGAAAAAAGAGTTTTCGAGGGATCTGTCTCCATCAAATGAGTACCTAGATAAAACGGAATTTGAAAGGGACGAATATGATTTCGATCTTGAACTCGATTTTGACCTCATGGGGATCGAAGAAGAATCTGAGGACGAAATAAAATACCCACCCAAAGAAATCAAAGACTTGGTAGAACGTCACGAGAAAGGTGTTCAGCCAAACATCGAGGATATAGACTCAATCAATCTTGGTACCGAAGAGGACCCACGAATTGTCAAGATAGGAGCTTTATTAACGTCACAACAAAATGAAGAAATGGTCAAACTATTGCGAAACTATCAGGACGTCTTCGCGTGGTCGTACAGAGATATGTCGGGGTTAGATACAGATCTCGTTGTTCACAAGTTACCAATTACTTTTGGAAGTAAGCCAATCAAGCAGAAACTAAGAATACTGAAGCCTAAATGGACCCTCAAGGTCAAAGATGAGGTCATAAAACAGTTTGAAGTAGGATTTCTTGCAGTTTCTACGTACCCTGAATGGTTGGCTAACGTGATCCCAATACCCAAGAAAGATGGGAAGGTATTTATGTGTGTTGACTACCAAGACTTGAACAAAGCTAGTCCTAAGGATGATTTTCCACTACCACACATCGACACTCTAGTCGATAGTACAGCAGGGCATGGCATGTTCTCGTTCATGGATGGCTTCTCATGCTATAATCAAATAAAAATTGTAGAAGAAGACCAGGAAAAGACTGCATTTATCACACCATGGGGTACTTTCCACTATAAAGTCATGCCATCCGGGTTGAAGAATGCAGGGACGACTTACCAATGGGTAATCAGGACGGAAGGAACAGGCCATCTACTATCTTAACAAGAAATTCACCGATTATGAAGCAAAATATTCAACACTTGAGAAGACTTGCTGTGCATTAGTCTGGGCATCTCAACGACTGCGTCATTATTTGCTTAGTTACTCAACTATGCTTATCGTCTGGATGGACCCCCTGAAGTACTTATTCGAAAAACCAGCGCTAACAGGTCGCACAGCAAAATGGCAGTTATTGTTATCAGAGTTCGACATCACTTATGTCACTGAAAAGGCCATCAAAGGGCAAGCCATCGCTGACCACCTCGTCGAAGACCCATTGCCTGACTATGAGCCATTAAAGACAAATTTCCCGGATAAAGCCATACTATTTATCGAGATTGAGGACGATGATGAGGAACCAAGCTGGAAAATGTACTTTGATGGAGCTGCCAATCAGAAGGGAAACGGAATAGGGGCAGTCTTAATCAAACCAGACGGGTCCCACGTGCCAATTGCTATCAGATTAAAATTCCAATGTTCCAATAATAAGGTTGAATATGAAGCATGTATAGCATGATTGAAATCAGTACTGGATCTCGAGGTAGATGAGATCGATGTTTTCAGAGATTCAAGCTTAGTAATCTATTAGACGACTGGAGAATAAAGACTGGTCCCTTACGACGAGTATTTAGAGGAATTAAGCTCATGTTTTGATCGGATCTCATTCACCTACATGCCAAGAGCTAAGAACCAGTTCGCTGATGCACTAGCTACACTTGCTTCCATGTTAGTATTTCAGAAGATCTGGTCATCGACCCAATTGAGATTGGAATTCAAGATGAACCGACTTACTGTCTTCCCGTCGAAGTAGAAGAACCCGAAGAAAAGCCTTAGTACTCGGACATCAGGGCATATCTCGAGGATCGAACCCTTCCCTCAGAGGCAACGTCAAATGATCGCAGAACCATTCAAAAATTGGCAGGTAATTCTTAATCAGCAACAGCATCCTGTACAAGAAATCGCACCACGAGATATTGCTCCGATGCGTGGCAGAAGCAAAAGCAAAACGATTAATCGAGACTGTACATGGTGGAGTCTGTGGACCTCATATGAATAGTCATATGCTAGCAAAGAAGATTATGCGGATGGGATATTACTGGATAACAATGGAAAGTGACTACTATCAGCATGTTCGCAAATGCCATCTGTGCCAGATCTACACCAACAAGATCAATACTCCGCCTTCGAAGCTACATAATATGACCACTCCTTGGCCCTTCTCACTCTGGGGAGTGGACGTCATCGGGCCAATCTCACCTAAAGCTGCAAATGGGCATCGCTTTATTCTAGTGGCTATCGACTACTTCACCAAGTGGGTAGAAGCTGCTTCATAAGCCAACGTCACTAAAAGTAATGTCCTGAAGTTTGTCGAGAACAACATTGTCTGCAGATATGGACTTCCCAGAGGATTAGTGACTGATAATGCCAAAAACTTCAAGAACAAGGACATGGTCAAGATGGGCGAAGATTTCTAGATTACTCATCACAACTCTGTACCCTATAGACCTAAGATGAATGGAGCAGTTGAGGCAACCAACAAGAATATCAAGAAATTTATCGAGAAGATGGCAGTTACGTACAAAGATTGGCACGACATGCTACCTTTTGCACTTCACGCCTATCGAACCTCGTTCAGAACTTCGACTGGGGCAACTCCGTATTCATTGGTCTATGGATTGGAAGCAGTCTTTCCCGTAGAAGTTGAGATTCCCTCCCTCCAGATCTTAAAAAAAGTAGAGTTAGATGAAGCAGAATGGATTCAAACTCGATTTGATCAATTGAATCTAATAAAGGAGAAGCGTCTTGCAGCCATCTGCCACGGACAGATCTATCAACGACGAATAGCTCGCACCTATAACAAGAAAGTCAAGCCTAGAGATTTCTCCCCAAGGGACCTTGTTCTTGAAGAAAAATCTGCCAATCCAGGAAGAAGCTAGAGGAAAGTTTTGATCGAACTATGTTGGACCCTTCATCGTGAAGAAGGTGATGACGGGAGAAGCTCTGATCCTTACGGAAATGGACAGACAAGTCTTTCTGCAAGCCGATCAATGCTGACACTGTCAAGAAATACTATGCCTAAGATCTGACCCTGAGATGACGAAAGGCCATCCTTGATATCCTGAACAAATTTACTAACCCTAGTCAACCCTTTTGAGCCATCACGTTCATTTCTTAACCTAAGACGAGGGCAAGTCAATAACTACAAAACAATACAAAAAAAATGGAAAAAATGAAAAAAAAAAAAGAGACAAAAGAAAAGAAAATCAAATAGAAGATCAAAAGTATCAAAATATTCCTAGCCCGCATGAGGATAAACTGTGAACGGCTAAAAATACAAAAAAAATTAAAAAAGTCAAAAAACTCAGACACTTGATCTGAGCTCGACCCAAATCTTCAGCCTAAACAAGTTCGAGAGACGCTGGGAGGAGACATAGATCACCTTTTCGAAGTAAAAATAGACGAACCCAATGTCTAATCCATTCTAAATAAACCCAGACCTTAACCATTTGTATCCTGCCACTACCATAAGCCTAAGTCAATGTTTCGTCCTACTAAAAGTCTTTTTTGATCAGGAAATGTTCTAGGGCAACACAATGACAATGGCAGCACCAATGATCTTGCGACTTGGTCCGGACCTCAAAGTCTTATTAATCGTTGAAAAACTCGAGAGGGGAATCCAAGTCGGATATTCGAAAAAAAATAGTACTTAAAGTGTAGAGTAGCCGATCTCGCAGCTCAACTTGAGTTGTCGAACCACAAATAGTTGTCAGCAAACTCGAGAGGGGAATCTAGATCGATTACTCAAGAAAGATTGCCATTACAAGACTAGAGTTGTCGTTCTCGCAGCTCAACTTGAGTCACCAAGTCACAGAGACACAGAGACTCCGAACAGAATTGAAATGTAAAAAGATCCAAAAATACAAACATAGTTTGAAAAGGCATAGTGAAAACCCGAAAGGACTCTATGAGTAAAAGAATCAGACTATGGCAAGATCAAAGCCACTGGCATGATGAAAATCCCAAAAAGGACGTTAATGCGCAAAAATGTGAAAACCGAGTCTGGTGAAAACCGTAACTGGCACCAGGGGCAATAAGGGAAAACAAAAAAATAATAATAATAATAATAATAATAAAACCTGGCCCGCAAGAGTATAAACTGTGACCGACGAAATCCATCCAAAAACCCGTGACCCAAACAGATAACAATCTTCCAAACACCAGAGCACTGGGGATGACTCTAAAGGAATCAAAAGATAATTGACGCTTATATCCCCTGTGTTTAGCAAAAGTACCAAAATCGTCATAACCAAAGATTTTACAAACTCTGAATTTATCGTACTCATTTGATAAAGACATTTCACAAGATTGCATTTCAAAACTACTATTTTGGCCAATGATGACAAATCTATGACTCATTCGACAAAACTTCAGTTTTCATAAACATTAGATATACCTGAGGCCAAGTAAGTAAAAAACCTATTTTCGTTGCATTAATCTTTCAACATTTTGCATACATTCAGATAATGAAAAGAAAATACAAAAAAAGTGAATACAACGCAGGAAATCCAACACCATGGT